>NW_027141369.1:4024196-4333750 GCF_036365525.1 Heterodontus francisci | reverse complement strand
TCCCGAACACAGCAGATTGATTGAACAAAGAATTAAAAGTAAAATACTGCGAATGCTGAAAATCTGAAATATTTCAGATTGATTGAACTGTTCCAAACAGCCTATCCCAGCTCCCATTTCTCGGTCACTGCTCTCTCTGTGAGGCGGCGGGTGGCTCTTAGGAGAGCCTTTGTTTTGTGTTTGCTGGAAAGGGTCAAATTGTTCAACCGCCGAATCCGTAGAGAGTGCGGCCCTGCCGTTTCAGAGCGTACACCACATCCATGGCAGTGACCGTCTTGCGCTTGGCGTGCTCAGTGTAGGTGACCGCATCCCTGATCACATTCTCCAGGAAAACCTTCAACACCCCGCGAGTCTCCTCATAGATCAAACCCGAGATCCGCTTGACACCGCCACGGCGAGCTAGGCGGCGGATTGCTGGTTTGGTGATGCCCTGGATATTATCACGAAGCACTTTGCGGTGCCGCTTTGCTCCCCCTTTGCCCAGTCCTTTGCCTCCTTTACCTCTGCCAGACATGATGATTCTTCACTCAGATCACTACACAATATAAGAAGCAGACTCTTGCAGGCTCTACTTTACACAGACCGCCCGGACCTGCCTGAGAATGGCAGAGAGCAGGAAGGGGAGGAGACAGAGTGAAGATTGAACAGAGAGCAGATGGGGAGGAGACATCCAGAGTGACAGACAGAGAGAGAACGGCCCCTCATCTTTCAGCTCCACCTCCAGTTTCCTCTGGTTCGCCAATTTCAAACCCTTTATTAACAGTGGAACCGAAACCCAGCTCTCCACGCAAACCCTTCCAGACTCGGCCTTCATAGTCAAGGCTTTCCAGAAAGCCGGAGCTTTTAAATATGGTTCCGCTACAATTAACACTCAGTAATATTCCCACCTAAACACAGTCCATTCTATAACAAATAACCTACTCAGTAACATCACCATTTCCACACACATCCTCTTCCAGCAGTTTACAAACACCTTATTGCAGCTGTTTGGGGAATCTCCTGTGTTAAGATTGGAGTTGGAAAGCGGCCTTTACCCGGCAGTGTTACCGTCTCACACTGAATCTGCCAGACATCCTGTTGATCTGTCTCGTTCCCCTCTGTCTCTCTTGACTATTACATGGCACGTGTAGTATTTCAGAAAGTACTGCAATGGAGGGAGTGCTGGAGACTCCAGGCCAATCCTGGAGGGATGGGGGAAATATATTTCAAAATTCCCTGGAGAGAATCGTGATATGACAGGTCTCCAGGGACAGACCAAGGAGAGAGTGTGGACATTGAATGGAAACATGGCAAAAAGAGTTGGGGATTCAGGAACACAATCCTCTCTGATAGGTTACAGCCTCCCCTCTGCTCCTGCTCTTGACGAGACACTTTTCCAGTTTAAATTTATGGACAAGGTGGGTTAGTTGCTCTCAGGGTGGGTGGGGGGAGAGGAGCCTCAGTGGCCATGGGTGGGACAGGGAAAATGGAGACAGAGAACCAGGACTCCGGTCACTCCCCAGCGATGTCTGCTGGAAAGTATCTGTGGATCGGATGATGCCGGGGTCCCATGGAGAGGGGAAGGGGGTGGGGTGATGGAGTGAGGAGGTGGAGAGGGAGTGTTCGTGGTGTCACAGCCAACCCCCTGCCCAAACCAAACTCCCACATCCCAGCATTATATTGTCCAATTCCTGGAGGCGGAGGATGGCGATTCCCGTTGGATTAATTTCTAATGTTCGGCATCTTATCCTGATAAAATCACCAGTTCTGAAGGAGGCCATTCTGTACTTATTCTCAGGTCATCGAGGGGTCATCTTTCCCTTTTCAGCTCCTGACTGCTGGTATTTTTGCTGTTAAATATGAAATGCAACGTATGTTCGCAGCTGTTTCTGCCCTGTTGCAGCCATAGGAACATAGAAATGGGGGTAGGCCATTCAGCCCCTCGAGCCTGCTGCACCTTTCAATTAGATCCTGGCTCACCTGTATCTTAACTCCAGCTACCTGCTGTGATTTCATAAACCCTCAGACCATCACTGGATAAACATCTCTCAATCACAGGTTGGAAATTGTCAATTGACCCTCAGAAATATCTGATTTTTCGGAGAGAATTCCAGGTTCCCACTACTCTTTGTGTGAAAAGGTGCTTCCTGGCAATATTCCTGAAAGACAGAAATCTAATTTTTGAGTTCTCTCCCTTTGTTGTGGAACTGCTTGTTTACAGATCTGACCGAAGTCCACACTGCAGAACAAACAGCTGTTCCTCTGATCCTGTCACTTCAGCTTTGGATTTGAAGCTCATGCCTCTTTCCATGATGATTCTTTGTGCCCTATCTCTGTAAATGGTTATGCCTGTCTTTTTGTCAGGTATGTCAAACATTCTTTTTTCCAGTCCTACTCAGGACCCCACCCCCAGCTCTTTTTCCGGTACAATGATGACTGGATCAGTGTCATTTCCTGCTCCCGCTCCGAACTGGAAAATTTCATCAACTTCGTTTCCGATTTCCCCCTCACTGTGGTTGACAGGGCTCTCAACACTTTTTATTATTTTATTTTATCATTTTTTTTAAACTTGGTTTTTCAAGTATGTGCTTTTGGACAGACCTATTGATTATTCTGTCATTAACACTCTCTCTGCACTAATATTTTGTCTTTCACTACACCATTAGCACACTCCCTTTGCCCCATGACCTCCTTGTCAGTTAATCTCTCCTGCCCTCTGCCCTATTACACACCTTCCCTTTTGTTCTCTTCCCCACCTCCCCCCACCCCCGCTTCACTTGCTTAAAACCTATTACATTGAGTGTGGGACAAATTCAATCCATCTTTTGTACTGTATGAGATTAATTTTGACACACTTACTGGTACATTATGTGACAGCGAGTTTAATTCTACATCTATCTGTCTGTGGTACTGTGTCTGAGTGTGAAATTATTTCAGTGTCAGTCCATGAAACTAAATGTGATTGCTTGATTCATTCTGTATGTCAATCATGAGTATTGTATGTGAATGTGTGGCAGCTTCTGTATCTATCTGCTACTGTGGGTGAATGTGGATATCATTCGGTATCTGTCAGTGTCCAGAACTAAATGTGAGTGTGAGATTCATTGTGTATGCATCAATCTTACAGTCAGAATGTGACTGTATGGTTCATTCTCTATGTGTCAGTCTAAGGTACTATATATGCCAGTGGTTTTAATTATGTGTCTGTCATTGTATGTGAGTCATTTTATGGTCTCACTGTATATCTGTCGATCTCTGGTTCTTTCTGTGAGAGTGAGATTAATTCTCTACCTGTTGGTCTCTGAAATTAATTGATTTTGTGACTCACTCTGTGCCTGTCAGTCTATGATACTGTGAATAAGAGGGGAATATATATGGTGTCTGTCTGAACTTGGTATCGAGTATGATTGTAGGATTCATTGTGCATCTATCAGTATCCAGACTGAATGAGAAATAAGGTTCATTCTGTACGTGAAAATCTCTGGTATTCTAGCCACGTGAACTCGAATGTACCTGTCAGTCTTTGACACTGTATCTGATTATGGGATTGACTCAATACCTTTCAGACTTTGGTACTATGCATATGTGTGGTTCAAGTTCTGCATGTCAGTCTCTGTTACTCCATGTGAGTGTCGATATCCTTTATGTATCTGTCAGTCTCTCGCAATGAATGCAAGTGTGGGATTAACTCTCTTTTCAACAGTATCTGGTACTGACTGTGAGCATGTGACTCCTACAGTATCTGTCAGTGTTTTCTATTGTATGTGAATGTGCAATTCCTCCTATGTCTTTCAGTGCCTAGTACAGTGTGTATGGGATTCATTCTGTACCTGTCAGTATCTGGTACTGAATGAGATTGTGGGATTCATTCTGTTGTCTGTCAATCTCTGCTAATGTACGTGAGTGATATCTGTTATGCATATATTATTTTCTGGAACTGGAAGTGTATATTGTATTTATTCTTTACTTGTTAGCCTCTGGTACCGTGTATGAGTATGGGTCTCATTCTGTATCAGTCAGTTTCTGGTACAGTCTGCGTGCGCATATCCACGGTTCATTTTGCATTTGGCAGTCGCTGGGACGAAATATGCGTTACAATTCATTTTTTATGTGTCTGTCTCTTGGCCAGTCCATTACAGTGGGATTAATTTTGTACCTCTCAGCTGCTGGTTATGTCTGCAAGTGTACATTCTGTATCTATGTGACGCTGGTGCTGTATGAGTGTGGAATTCTTCTGTACCTGTACTTAATATGTATCTACGGGATGGTATTGAGAACTATTTGTTTAATGCCATAATGTATCACTATTTTCTTGTCTCACTGGTATTTTAAAATATAGATCACTGCACATTTTAACTGTGTGTATTACTGAGTTGTAGTTTGAGCTTTTTGGACTAGTATTTAGTCTGTAACTGTATGAACACATTTGTGAATGACAACATATATTTCAAACTCACACATGGCATGCTCAGTATAATCAGAATCATTCAATTGATAAGATATCATTCAGTACAGCTCTTGGAGAGATTATTGGATTGGTATGTAATGTGTAGTGCAGTGTGCACTAATTGACATAATACTGTAACTTTCCTTTTGATACTGTATCAGATGTTTGTACTACATTGTAATCTGTCACTCAGTCTGCAGCCTGGGCGACATTATTAGGATTCATTCTGTACCTTTCCATCAGCTGCTCTACCTCATATTTAATTTGTAGCTTAGGGTGCACTCTTGTGGGATTGATCCGGTGCTTTTCAATATGATAGTGGTGTGATTTTGAACTAAGATTGATGTACCTAGCTTTCAGCAGTACTGAGTTGGGGTGAATTGGAAACAACTTCTGCCTCTCCTGCTTTGTTTGATTGTCTGCTGGATTGAAAATGTGTCTCTGGAACTTGGGATCAGTGTGAGTCTGACTGCTTCTGCTCTCTGTGACTGTGGAACTCATGGCCTGTCTGTGTCTCTGAGCTCTGGGAGTGATAATGTACCTACTCTGTGTTAGAAGGAGTGGACTGGACATATCCTTGTGCCGGGGAATCATCACAATCCTTCTGGTTCCTTCAAGTATTTGCTGACAGAAAGAAAGAAAAATATCTCTTGTAACTCAAGATCAATTGAGGTGGAAGCTCGAAAAGACATGAATGTAATATTTCAATTAATAATCATTATGACCAACCACACAGGATGATCAGTAACACAAAGAGTGTCAGTGTCTGATTCCACTGCAGCACTCAGCTTCTGCTGATCAGGTTTTCTTTGGTAGTTTTATAACAATTTGGTGGCAGCCAGGAACAACCCAACATCTGCACTGCTCCATGAATGGGAATACCTGCTGGAGCAGGGATATTTGCACAAGTCAAGTTTTTAATTCCACCTGGCATTATAATGCAAGAACATAATAACTAGGAGCAGGATTAGGCCATTCCGCCACTCGAGTCTGTTCCAACATTTAATAAGATCATGGCAGATCTGATCATAGTCTCAACTCCACTATCCTGCCTGTCCCAATAACACTTCACTCCCTTGTAAATCAAAAGTCAGTCTAACTCAGCCTTGAATATATTCAATGACCAGCTTCCACCATCCTCTTGGGTAGAGAATTCCAAAGAACAACAACCCTTTGAGAGAAGAAATTCCTCTTCAATTCCATCGAAAATGGGTGCCCCCTTATGTTGAAACTGTTCCCCCTAGTTCTTGATTCCCTCATGAGGGGAAACATCATCTCAGTAAATACCCTGTCAAGCCCCTTCAGTATCTTATATGTTTCATAAGATCACCTCTCATTCTTCTAAACTCCAATGAGTGTAGCACAACCAGGTCAAACGTTCCTCATAAGACAACATCTTCATCCCTGGAATCAACCTAGTGATGTTTGCCTGAACTACCTCCAATGCAAGTATTTTCCTCCTTAAATAAGGAGACCAAAACTGTATACACACTCAAGGTGTGGTCTCACCAACACGCTGTACAGTTGTAGCAAGACTTCCCTACATTTCTGCTCCATCCCCATTGCAATAAAGGCCAAAATTCCAATAGCCTTCCTAATTACTTGCTGTACTTCCATGCTAACTTTTTGTGATTCATATAAGAGGACACTCAGATCCCTCTATACCACAGCATTCTGCAGTATCTCCTTATTTAAATAATATTCTTCTTTTCTCTACATCATACCAAAGTGGATAACCTCACATTTTCCCACATTATACTTAAAATGCCAAATTTTTCCCACACACTTAACTTGTCTTTATCTCTTTGCAGACTCATTGTGTCCTCCGCACAACTTGCTTTCACACCTTTCTTTGTATCAACTGCAAATTTAGTTACAATACACTCGATCCCTTCATCCAAATCATTAATATAGACTGGAGGTAGTTGAGGCCCCAACACTGATCCCTGTGGCACTCTACGAGTTCCAGTTTGCAAACCTGAAAATGACACATTTATCCTAATTCTCTGTTTCTTGTTAGTAAGCATGTACCAGCGACCTGGGTTCGATTCTGGGTACTACCTGTGCAGAGTTTGCAAGTTTTCCCTGTGACCGCATGGGTTTTCGCCGGGTGCTCCGGTTTCCTCCCACAGCCAAAGACTTGCAGGTTGATAGGTAAATTGGCCGTTATAAATTGCCCCTAGTATAGGTAGGTGGTAGGGGAATTGAGGGAAGTTGGGGATGTGAGAGGGTAATGGGATTAATGTATGATTTGTATAAATGGGTGGTTGATGGTCAGCACAGACTCGGTGGCTGAAGGGTCTGTTTCAGTAATGTATCTCTAAATAAATCAAATAAACAATATATTACCCGTGAACACCACAAGCTCTTACCTTTTGTAGAAACATTTTGCATGGCACTTTGGCGAATGCCTTTTCAAAATACAACTACACTACATCTACTGGTTCCCCTTCAGTTACCCTGCTTCTTCCATCCTCAAAGAACGCTAGTAATGTTGGCAAACTTGATTTCCTTTTCATAAATCCATGTTGACTCTGCATGATTGTATTATAATTTTCTAAATGTTCTACAGATTGGAGGGTGGCAAATGTAACTTTCACTATTTAAAAAACGAGGGAGAGAAAAAACAGGGAATTACGGACCAGTTAGCCTTACATCAGTAGTGGGGAAAGTGCGAGAGTCTATTATGAAGGATGTGGTAGCAGAACACCTGGAAAGCATAAACGTGTTTGGACAAAGACAGCATGGGTTAACGAAAGGGAAATCTTGCTTAACAAATCTACTGGAGCTTTTTGAGGATGGAACTAGTAGAATAGAAAAAGGAGAACCAGGGGATGTGTTGTATCTGGATTTTAAGAAGGCTTTTAATAAGGTCCCACATAAGAGGTTCGTGTGCAAAATTAAAGCAGATGGGATTGGGGGTAATATACTGGCATTGATTGAGAATTGGTTGACAAACAGGAAACAGAGAGTAGGAATAAACGGGCCTTTTGCCAGGTGGCAGGCAGTGAAGTGTGGCGTACTACAGGGAGCAGTGCCTGGGCCCCAGCTATTCACAATATATATTAATGACTTGGGTGAGGGAACATTTCCAGGTTTGCAGACGACACAAAGCTGGGGAGGAAACTGAGTTGTGAGGAGTATGCAAAGAGGCTCCAATGTGATTTGGACAAGTTGGGTGAGTGGGAAAATGCATGGCAGATGCAGTATAACTTGGATCAATGTGAGGTTATTCACTTCGGTTGTAAAAACAGAAAGGCAAATTATTATCTGAATGGTGACAGATTGGGAAAGGGGGAGGTGCAAAGAGACCTGGGTGTCCTTGTACACCAGTCGCTGAAAGCAAATATTCAGGTGCAGCAAGCAGTTTGGAAGGCAAATGGTATGTTGGCCTTCATTGCAAGCGGATTTGAGTACAGGAGCAAGGAAGTCTTACTACAGTTATACAGGGCTTTGGTGAGAGCACATCTGGAGTATTGTGTGCAGTTTTGGTCTCCTTATCTGAGGAAGGATGTTCTTGCCATGGAGGGAGTGCAAAGAAGATTTACCAGGCTGATTCCTGGGATGGCAGGATTGACAATGAGGAGAGATTGGGTTGACTAGGCCTATACTCACTAGAGTTTAGAACAATGAGAGGGAATCTCATAGAAACCTATAAAATTCTAACAGCACTAGTCAGGCTATATGCAGGGAGGATGTTCCTGATGGCTGGGGAGTCCAGAATCAGGGGTCACGGTCTCAGGATATGGGTATGCCATTTAGAACCGAGATGAGGAGAAATTTCTTCACTCAGAGGGTGATGAACTTGTGGAATTCTCTACAAAGAAAATTACAGCACAGGAACAGGCCCTTCGGCCCTCCAAGCCTGCGCCGATCCAGATCCTCTATCTAAACATGTCGCCTATTTTCTAAGGGTCTGTATCTCTTTGCTTCCTGCCCCTTCATGTATCTGTCTAGATACATCTTAAAAGACGCTATCGTGTCCACGTCTACCACCTCCACTGGCAACGTGTTCCAGGCACCCACCACCCTCTGCGTAAAGAACTTTCCACGCATATCCCCCTAAACTTTTCCCCTCTCGCTTTGAACTCATGACCCCTAATAATTGAATCTCCCACTCTGGGAAAAAGCTTCTTGCTATCCACCCTGTCTATACCTCTCATGATTTTGTACTGCAGAAGGCAGTGGAGGCCAAGTCATTAAATATATTCAAGAAGGAGATAGATATATTTCTTAATACAAAAGGGATCAAGGGATATGGGGAGAAAGCGGGAAGAGGGTACTGAATTATACGATCAGACTTGATCATTTTTGAATGGCAGAGCAGGGCCGAATGGCCTACTCCTGCTCCAATTTTTCTATGTTTTCTGAGATGACTGACTTAATCATTGGTTCCAGCATCTTCTCAATGGCAGACATTAGGCTAACAGGCCTATCGTTGCCTGCTTTCTCTTTACTGCTTTCTTGAACAGGGACATTACATTTGCAGTTTAATATCCACTGGAACTGTTGCAGGATCTAGGGAATTTAAGAAGATTACAACCAATGCATCCACTATCTATGCAGACACTTCTGTTAAACCTTAGAATGTAGGCCATCAGATCCAGGGGACTTGTCAACCTTTAGTCCCATTAGTTTTCCAAAAACATGTTTTTCTCACGTTGGTGATGTTTTAAGTTCCCCCCTCCTTACTCCCCTTGATTTTCTACTATTCTTGGGATGTTTTTTGTGTCTACTTCTGTGAAGACAGATGAAAAATTCTTGTTCAGAGTATCTGCCATTTCCTTGCTTCTCTTGGATCAATCGTTCAACGGAAACCGACAGCTGCTGTTTAAAATGTTTCCTTGACACTACTCACCTGGCGCCAGCAATAGGTGTTGTTTGCATAACTGTCCCCATCCCTACTGTCTGGCTCTGTTCCCTCTATTCACTGCTCAATAACAACACAGTGTGAAACTGGAGCTAAACCATGAACATGCATTACAGGTTTGAGGAGAGAAAACAACAATGATTTTCAACAGCAGCTTCTTCCTGCTCTGTCTCCGTTACCTTGTCCACAAACAGCCTGAGAAAGGCTTCTCCTTCCGCGCTCACTCCATGTTCCTGCTCCACACCACCTCTTACAAACAGCCCCCAACTCCCCCTGAACTTGCTCCGTCGTCAATGCTGATCTCTGAGCCCCTCTGCGGACGGGCTCTCAAAGCAATGTGCTGCTGGAAGGAGACTGCTGTTTACTCACTTACCCCGGGGCTCTAAGTCTCCATTCCCGTCTGCTTCAAACAAACTTCTTCCGCTCACTAATTAAATGACGCAGAAGGACACGGCTGGAGGAGGCGCATCGCGCATGCGCTTCTTTCCCCACTCATTTACAAAAAAAATAAATTGGTATAAAAGCAAAATACTGCGGATGCTGGAAATCTGAAATAAAAACAAGAAATGCTGGAACCACTCAGCAGGTCTGGCAGTATCTGTGAAAAGTGAAGCAGAGTTAACGTTTCGGGTCAGTGACCCTTCATCGGAACTGACAAAAATAAACTGGAACTTTCCCCAGTTCAGTTTTCTCCGAGTTTGAGCAAAGGAACTGGGGCTGTGGGGAAAGGTCAGAAAACGTTTCAAGCTGGGGGATTCCCCCTTTCTGAAGCTCAGTTTGAGATCATTCCCTGCAGTGTGTTTGCTCTTCATTCACCCGTCTTCTCAAAGCAATTCTCCGAGGGAGTCGCTGTGTTTGCTGCGATCGCGCAGGAGTTAATATCTGACAGTAACAGTCCCAGATTAATGTCATCACATTGAAACTGTCCTTCACTGACAGTCATATCGAACGGTGTGAGCTGAGATGACAGAGATCAACAGGGCCAAGAGCGTTAAATTTGGAACATTGTTCACCTCACTCTCTAACTGTTACCCAGAGTCTAGGAATAATAATGTGTCTGTTCATGATACAATGTCAGTTAGAGATGAGACTGCACCGTCTGTCTCCCACGGATCTTTCAAGATAAAATGAGGCTTCCAGGTCAGCCTGTAACTGCTGATGGGGATCTCTCTCTCTCTCTCTTTCTCACTTATTCACTTTCAGCTCTGTCTCTTGTGCTCCATAAAAACGTGGGATCCAGTTATTGGGTGTGATATGGACACACTAATAGAAAATGCACTATTGATACTCCCTCTCTAATGCTGTACATATGTTTGGGATACCATTATTTAGGATGATATGTATGCACTTTATTGTGTTACTAATACTGTCTCTGATGATACATAAGAATGTGTAATACAGTGTGATATGGACACACTGTTACGAATGGTCGGACTGATTCTCTCTCTCTCTGTGGTGCTGTATATGAAAAGGGGATAATGTTAGTGAGCATGATAGAATCATAGAATCATAGAAGGTTTAAGGCAGAGAAAGAGACCACTTGGCCCATCATCGTATGCGGCAGCCGAAAAACAGTGAACGTAAAGGAATGGCAGGGGGGCTTCAACCTCGAGAGTCCACCTCCTGTGCTATGTGGGAGCTCCTGGATGCTTCCCGTGTCCTGGAGAACCATTTGGCGGTCATCACCTCGTAGCAGATGTAATGTCCAACAAAACTCCGCTCTCGTTGATTGACGTCTATGCCCCGGTTCAATGCAGCGAGCAGCTGACCGTCTTCCAGCATCTCCCACTGCTGCTGGCGACATCCAGGCCTGTCATCCTAGGCGGTGACTTCAAAGGCATCATCGATGCACCTTAATGATCCGGCAGAGACGACAGCAAACTGGATGCTATGTCCAGATCCTTAATAGAAACAGTAAAAGATGCCAAACTGCACGACGTCTTCAGCAAACCTGCAGACAGAGCGCAGCATAGATACACATGGTCAAGAACGGACGGGTCTGCCCATTCCAGGATTGACTTCCTATTTGTGTCCCGTGTTTTCACGGTCAGATCCACCGACGTCAAGCCGGTGTTCTTCTCCAAGCATTGCCTTTTACTGGCTGACTTTCACTTACAGGATGACCAGCGGGTTGGCAGGGGGAGATGGAAGCTCAATGCTACACTGCTAACCCCAGAGAATGTTGAGGAACTCAAAAGGGATTACAAAGGTTGGAGGACCGTGAAACCCCACCTTTGAGTCTCCAGTTCAGTGGTGGGAAGCGATCAAGGAGAACATTAAGAGGTTCTTTATCTTCAAAGGGGTTCAGAAGGCGAGAGAGATAGACAGATGAAAATGTCACGACTCCAGAAAAGTATGCAAAATCTGCTCTGGCTTCAGTCGATGGGGGTCAAGGTCAAGGAGGACCTTCATGAGGTGAAGAGCCAGCAGGCCTCGCTCTTTGCCACGGAGGCCTACAAGATCATCTTCCAGTCCAGAGTCCGCTCCATTGAGCAGGATGAGATGTGCTTGTGTTACTTCTTCTAAAAGGTACACAGAGAGAGCTCTGTTATCAGCAGCCTGCAGGAAGAGGATGGCTCGGTAATGTCTTCGCAGTCCGACATACTAAGGATCAGCAAATCCTTTTGTGCTGGGCTGCATGACGCGAAGCCCACAGACAGCAGAGCCTCCCAGTCCTTACTGTCATCTATCACAGAGGTCTTAGATGACAGCAGGAGGGAGAGACTGGACAAACCGCTAATTCTGGATGAGCTGACTAAGGCCATCAAATCCTTCGAGATAAGTAAAACTCCTGGAAGCGACGGCTTACCGGTTGAGTTGTATTTGGTCCTGTGGGACTGGGTCGGCCCGGACCTGCTGGAAGTATACGACAGTATGCTCCTAGCCGGCAGCATGTCAGAATCCATGAGGAAAGGCATCATCACCCTCATCTACAAGGGGAAGGGGGAGAGGGCAGAAATCAGAAATTGGCGGCCCATCTCACTGCTTAATGCAGACTACAAGATACTGTCAAAAGTCATAGCCAGTCGAGTCAAGTCTGCTTTGGAGTTGGTGATCCACCCTGATCAGACCTGTACTTTACCCACTCAGGGACACGATCACCCACATTCGGGACAGGAGGGTGGACACCTGCCTCATCCGTCTGGGCCAGGAGAAGGCTTTTGACAGGATATCGCACACCTACATGATGGACGTACTTTCGAAAATGGGGTTTGGGGAGGGAATCTGCAATTGAATCAAACTGCTCTACACAAACATCAGTAGCACAGTCTCAATCAATGGGTGGGAATCAGAAAGTTTCCCGATCCAATCTGGAGTCAGACAGGGTTGTCCTCTCTCCCCTGTCTTGTTTATTTGCTGTATTGAACCCTTTGCTGAGTCTATTAGGAAGGATGCGAGCATAAGAGGGGTGACAATCCCAGACAGTGGAGGCACTCAGGTTAAAACCTCCCTGGACATGGATGACGTCGCAGCCTTCTGCTCGAACCCGCTGTCTGTGCGCAGACTATTGAGCATTTGCGACCAGTTCGCACTAGCCTTGGGAGCCAACGTTAACCACGGCAAGAGAGAGGCCATGTTCTTTGGGAACTGGGCTGACCGATCCTTTGTCCCCTTCACCGTCAGGTCAGACTACCTGAAGGTGCTGGGGATATGGTTCTGAAGGGCCGCGGCATGCACCAAAACCTGGAAGGAGCGAGTAGCCGGGGTACAACACAAGCTGAGCATGTGGGAGCAGCAACTCTCTCCATTATGGGTAAGAACCTGGTCCTCAGGTGCGAGGCGCTCACGTTGTTGCTGTAAGTGGCACAGGTCTGGCCCATACCCCATTCCTGCGCTGTGGCGATCACCCGAGTCATTTTCCGCTTCATCTCTGGATCCAAAATGGACCGGGTCCAAAGGGACATGATGTTCAAACCTCTGGATAAGGGTGGGCATAATGTACCCAATATCACCCTCATCCTGATGACTACCTTCGTGTGCGGCTGCATCAAGCTGTGTGCAGATCCCCAATACGCCAACACCAAGTGTCACTACGTGCTGAGATTCTCTCTGTCCGCAGTGTTGTGAAGGAAGGACCTGGTCGCATTGCCGTGGAACGCTCCATCTAGTTGGACTGTGCCGTACCACCAATCATTCGTGGAACAGTTTCTGCGGAAAACACCTTTGACCACCAATCCATCAGGCAGTGGTCTGCACGGAATGTCCTCAAGGCCCTATGGGAAAAGGAGATGGTGGATGCTGTCGGATGGTTACCCGAGCAGACTGCCAAATCATTTGGCGGAATGCCTCATCACCAGAACTTTCCAACAAGCACCACGATGTAGCTTGGCTGGTGGTGAGAAGTGCCCTCCCCGTCAGATCATTCCTGCACGCCCGAAGTCTCACCCCCTCCGCACAATGCCCTCGAAGTGTCTGCGGTGGGGATGAGATGGTTGCCCAGCTTCTTCTGGAATGTGTCTTTGCAAAGCAGGTGTGGAAAGAGATGCATTGGTTTTTGTCGAGGTTCATCCCAAGCAGCTCTGCAACACAGGAGTCTGTGCTCTCCGGGCTGTCCCAAGGGACACACACCGAGATAACCACAACTGCTGCTGGAGGACTATCAATTCGGTGAAAGACACTCTTTGGTCTGCCCAAAACTTGGTGGTCTTCCAGCGCAAAGAGTTGTCCACCACCGAATGTTGCAGAATGGCACACTCGAAGGTCCAGGACTACGTGTTGAGGGACGCACTAAAGCTTGGGGCAGCCACAGCAAAGGCTCAATGGGGAAAGACCACCATGTAAGCTCCCCCCACCAAGCTGAACTGAGGGGCTGGATCCATGGAAAACCCCCACAAAATGTAGCGGGAAAATTTTCGTTTGCCATAAAATGTATATGGCATGAAAAATGAAATGGAAGGGTTGTGAGGCAACTCACTCCTGCATTGAAGGAAACTGACCTCCTTTGCACTGTTTGTATTTTGTGACTTGGTGCTGTTTGGAACTGTTTTGCAATGTATTTTTTACAGATCTTTATGAATAAAGTATATTTTGGAAATAAAAAAAACATTTGTGCAAGTAAGTGTTGTCAATTGCGGCTGCTTGAGCTCTGGGTTTGGAACTTGAGCAGCAGCTGGAGACACTGCTGTGCATTCATGAGGAGAGTTGCATGGAAAGCATGTTCATGATTAGAGAGAGATTCGAGATACAGCACTGAAACAGGCCCTTCGGCCCACCGAGTCTGTGCCGAACATCAACCACCCATTTATACTAATCCTACACTAATCACATATTCCGACCAAACATCCCCACCTGTCCCGACATTCCCTACCACCTACCGAGACTGGTGACAATTTATAATGGCCAATTTACCAATCAACCTGCAAGTCTTTTGGCTTGTGGGAGGAAACCGGAGCACCCGGAGAAAACCCACGCAGACAGAGGGAGAACTTGCAAACTCCACACAGGCAGTACCCGGAATCGAACCAGGGTCCCTGGAGCTGTTAGGCTGCGGTGCTAACCACTGCGCCACTGTGCCGCCCACAGTGGTCACCCCACAGGTTAAGAGTACGCAGGGAGAGAGGGAATGGGTGACCACAAGGCAGTCAAAAAGAATCAGGCAGGAAGTGCAGGACACCCCGAGTGCATCTCACTCTCCAACAGGTATTCAGTTCTGAATACGGAGGACAGTGATGCTTCACCAGGGGAGTGCAGCCAGATCCAAGTCCATGGCACCATGGGTGACTCAGCTGCAAAGGTGGGTACAGGGAAGATTGGAAAAGCCATAGTGATAGATGATTCAATAGTGAAGGGAACAATCAGCTATTTCTGTGGCCACTGACGTGAATCCAGGAATGGTGTGTTGCCTCCCTGGTGCCAGGGTCAAGGATGTCATTGAGCAGTTACAGAGCATCCTGAAGGGGGAGGGTGAACAGCCAGCATTTGTGGTCCACATCGGAACCACCAACATCGGTAGAAATAAGGATGTTGTCCTGCAGTCAGAATTTATGAAGCTAGGTAAGAAATTAGCAAGCAGGGCATCAAAAGTAGTAATCTCCGGTTTATTCCCTGTGCCACGTGCAAGTGAGTACAGGAATAAAAGGATAAGACAGATGAGCCTGTGTCTGGAAAGATGGTGCAGGAGGGAGGGCTTTAGATTCTTGGGACAGGTCACACGGATTGCAGTTGAACAGAGCCTGGACAGAGTTCCTTGCGGGACATTTTGCAAGTGCTCTTGGCGATGGTTTAAACTCATTTCGCAGGGGGATGGGAACCGGAAGGCATGGAAGGCAGAAAATTAATGGATGAGTCTGGAAGAAAGAGGAAACAAAGGTTAGAAAATTTAAAAAGAGTTTGGCAGTGCTCAAGCATATCTTTTTCAATGCAAGGAGTGTAGAAAATAAAGCAGATGAGCTGAGGGCACAAATAGACATGTGGCAGTATGATATCACAGCTATTACAGAAACATGGCTTAAAGAGGGACAGGAATAGCAGCTCAACATTCCTGGTTACAGGGTTTTCAGATGTGATAGGGAGGGGGATAAGAAAGGAGGGGGGGTGGCAGTTTTGCTCAAAGTAACTATTACAGCTGTGAAGACGGATGATATGTTGGAAGGTTTATCAAATGAGGCCGTATAGATTGAGCTGAGGAACAAAAAAGGGGCAATCACACTGCTGAGAGTGTGCTATAGACCCCCAAACAGGAGATAGAAGAGCAGATATGTAGGCAAATCTCTGAGAAGTGCAAGAACAATAGGGCAGTAATAGTAGGGGATTTTAACCACCCCAACATTGACTGGGATACTTTTAGTGTGAAAGAAATTGAGGGAGCAGAAGTCTTGAGGTGCATTCAGGAGAACTTATTTTAGCCAATATGCAGCAAGTCCAACAAGAGAGGGTGCAGTTTTAGATGTAGTTTTAGGAAATGAAGATAGGCAGGTGGAAGGAGTGGCAGTGGGAGAGCATTTTGGTGGTAGTGATCATAATTCAGTCAGTTTTAACATAATTATGTAAAGGACAAGGATAGAACAGGTGTTTAAGTTCTCAGTTGGGGCAAGGACAACTTTACTAAGCTGAGGAGTGAGTAAGCAAAAGTGGACTGGAAACAGCTACTTGAAGGTAAATCAATGTCAGAGCAATGGGAAGCACTCAAAGGGGAGATTCCAGGGGTTCAGAGTCAATATGTTCCCACAAAGAAAAAGGGTGGGAAGGCCAAATCTAGAACCCCATGGATCTTATAAGGTAGTATTATAAGGCAGTAACGGAAAGCTTATGCCCGACTCAGAGAACTCAATACTACTGAAAGCCGAGAGGTGTATCGAATGTGGAGGGGGGAAATCAACATTGAAATTAGGAAAGCTAAGAGAGGGCATGAAAGAATATTGGCAATCAAAATCAAGGTTCGCACAAAGATGTTTTATCAATACATTAACAGAAAAAGGATAACTATGGAAAGAGTATGGCCCATAAAAGATCATGAAGGTAACCTGTGTGTAGGGGCAGAAGATGTTGGCACTGTTCTTAATAAATACTTTGCATCTGTCTTCACAAAAGAGGGTGATGATGCAGATATTGGAGTTAAGGAAGAAGGGTATGAAGTATTGGATGTGATCAATAGAGGGAGAGAGGACATATTAGTGACAGGACATACAAATAGCATATTTGTAAGTTGATAAATCACTAGGGATGGATGCAATGTACCCCACGCTGTTAAAAGAAGCAAGAGAGGAAACAGCGGAAGGTTTGACCATCGTTTTCCAGACCTCACTGGATACAGGTGTGATGCTGGAGGATTGGAAGACTGCGAACATTGTACCTCTGTTTAAAAAGGGAGTGAGGGATAGACCGAATAATTACAGGACAGTCAGTCTAACCTCAGTAGTGGGAAAATTATTGGAATCTATTCTGAGTGACAGGATAAAATGTCACTTAGAAAGGCACAGATTAATCAAGGATAGTCAGCATGGATTTGTTAAGGGAAGATCTTGTCTGCCCAACTTGATTGAAATTTTGAAGAATTAACAAGGAAAATAGATGAGGGTAGTGCAGTTGATGTAGTCTACATGGATGTAAATGTAGGGGGCATGATCAAGAAGTTTGCAGATGACACAAAGATTGGCTGTTTGATAAATAGCAAGGAGGATAGCTGCAGGCTGCAGGAAGATCTTCATGGTCTGGTCAGTTGCACAGAAAAATGACAAATGGAATTCAATCCAGAGAAGTGTGAGGTGATGCATTTGGGGAGGTCAAACAAGGCAAAGGAATACACGATTAACAGGAAAATGCTGAGAGGTGTAGAGAAAGTGAGGTACCTTGGAGTAAATGTACACAGATCCCTGAAGGTCGCAGGACAGGTCGATAAGGTGGTAAGAAGACAATATGGAATCCTTTCCTTTATTAGCTGAGGTATAGAATATAAGAGCAGGGAGGTTATGCTGGAACTGTATAAATCATTAGTCAGGCCACAACTTGAGTACTGTGTGCAGTTCTGATCACCTCATTACAGAAAGGATGTAATTGCACTAGAGAGGGTACAGAGGAGATTTACGAGGATGTTGCCGGGACTGGAAAAATGCAGCTTTGAGGAAAGATTGGATAGGCTGGGGCTATTCTCCTTGGCACAGAGAAGACTGAGGGGAGATCTGACTGGCATGTACAAAATTTGTGGAGTCTGGATAGAATTGAAGTGAAGGGCCTGTTTACCTTAGCAAAGAGATCAGTGACTAAGGGAATAGATTCAAAGTGATTGGCAGAAAGATCACAGGGGAGATGAGGAAAATACTTTTTAGCCAGAGGGTGGTGGGGGTCTGGTGGAATTGATACTGTATGTTAGTTTCGTATTGCATCACTTTTTAGAATGGTATGTAATGTTTATATCAATCTACACTGATGGAATTGATTCTGTCTCTTTCAATTTCACAGTATGTGCGAGGTCTGAACTGGTATCAAATTTGTGTCTCAGCTTACAATATCTTTCAGCACCTTTGAAACATTCACTGCAATGAATGTTGTACTTGTATGCAACTTGTATTTCAGGGTACACTATGGGGATGTTTAAACATCCTTTATAATGAATGGGTGTGAGCTTTGGGTATGATATTTAATTTAAATCTCAGGATACATCACTAGGTTAGATTCTGTGCCATTCAATCAGTAGCGTGTGCCAATTCTATCTGATATTTAATTGCTAGCTCAGTCTGCATTAAATTTGACAGGCAGAGAGATCTGGGCGTACAGGTCCACATGTCACTGAAAGTGGCAACGCAGGTGGATAAGGTAGTCAAGAACATATGGCATGCTTTCCTTCATCGGTCGGGGCATAGAGTATAAAAATAGGCAAGTCATGCTGCAGCTGCACAGAACTTTAGTTAGGCCACACTTAGAATATTGCATGCAATTCTGGTCGCGACACAACCAGAAGGACGTGGAGGCTTTGGAGAGGGTACAGAAGAGGTTTACCAGGATGTTGCCTGGTCTGGAGGGCAATAGCTATTAGGAGAGGTTGGATAAACTCGGATTGTTTTCACTGGAACGACGGAGGTGGAGGGGCGACATGATAGAGGTTGACAAAGATATGAGTGGCATGGACAGAGTGGATAGTCAGAATCTTTCTCCCTGGGTGGAAGAGTCAGTTACTCGGGGACATAGGTTTAAGGTGCGAGGGGCAAAGTTGAGAGGGATGTGCGAGGCAAGTTCTTTACACAGAGGGTGGTGAGTGCCTGGAACTTGCAGCCGGGGGAAGTGGTGGAAGCAGGTACGATAGCGACGTTTAAGAGGCATCTTGACAAATACATGAATAGGATGGGAAAAGAGGGATACGGACCCCGGAAGTGCAGAAGGTTTTAGTTTAGGCAGGCATCAAGATCGGCGCAGGCTTGGAGGGCCGAATGGCCTGTTCATGTGCTGTACTGTTCTTTGTTAGATTGACACATTGCATTTCAATCTGCTAGTGGGTGTGATTTTGACCTGGGATTGAAGTATCTGACTGTCAGTGGGACTCAATCGGGGTGAAATGGAAAAAACTTCTTTCTCTCCTGCTTTGTTTGGTTGTTGGATTGAAAATGTGTTTCTGGAACTTGGGATCAATGTGAGCCTGACTATTTCTGCAATCTGAGACCAGGGAACTGATGAACTATCTGTCCCTCTGCAGTCTGAGTGATAATGTACCTACTGTGTGTGAGTGGAGCTGGCTGCTCTGTTCCTTGTGCCTCGAGTGCAGCAACCATCACATTCATCACAATATCTTCAAGTATTTGCCTGTATGAAGAAAAAAATATATCTGATAACTCAAGAACAGATGCGGTGCATAATATCAAAGAGGTCAATTTAATTTCTCAATCAATAATCATTAAGAACATCCACAAATAAAAACCGGTGTCATTATCTGCCTCCACTGAAGTACTGAAGCTCCCAGCTCCTGCATCGCAAGTGTTCTGGGCAGATCCATCCAGACAAAACACTGCACTGGGATCGTCCCAACTGCTCTATGCTCTACATATATTTCCAGCCATCCTGCTTCACATGCAAAAAAATTTTTTAAATGAAGCCCGATATGTATATCCCTCGATTCCTTTCTCCACATACAATTGTTCATTTGTTCCACCTCCCCTTCAGTGCATCGATACTATTCACCCCAACCTCTCCCTGTGATAACAAATTCCAGATTCGAACCATTCACTGCGTAAATACATTTTTCATGAATTCCTCATTGGTTTTATGAATGACGATTTCATATTTTGGCTCTTGTTTCAGATGCCACCACAAGTGGAAGCATGTCCCCATGTACTCTATAAAAGCCCTTCACTATTTCCTCACTTTTATCATTTGTTAGTGTGATGTAGGCATCACTGGCTATGCCAGCATTTGTTGCCCAATCCAAATTGCCCTTGACAAATTGGTGGTGAGCTGCCTTCTTGAGCCGCTGCAGTTCTTGAGATGTAGGAACACCAACAGTGCTGTTTGGAAGGGAGTTCCAGGATTTTTACCCAGCGACAATGAAGGAATGGCGATATCGTTCCAAGTCAGGATGATCTATGAATTGGAGGGGAATTTGCAAGTGGTAGTGTTCCCTTGCAACTGCTGCCCTTGTCCTCCTCAGTAGTCGAAGTTCCAGGTTTGGAAGGTACTGTCAAAGGAGCTTTCGTGTGTTGCTGCAGTGCACCTTGTAGATGGTACGCACTGCTGCCACTGTGCATCAGTGGTGAATGGGGTGATTGTTGAAGGTGGTGCTTGGGGGCAATCAAGCAGGCTACTTGAGTGTTGTTGGAGCTGCACTCATCCAGGCAAGTGGAGAGTATTCCATCATACTCCTGCATTGTGTCTTGTGAATGGTGGATAGGTTTGGGGAGACAGGAGGTAAGTTACTCACCACAGAGTTCCTAGCTTCTGACCTACTCTTGTAGCCACGGCATTTATGTGGCTGGTCCAGTTCAGTTTATGGTCAATGGTAACCCCCCCCCCCACCCGCCCACACCCCCCGCCCCCAAATGTTGATGGTGGGGGATTCAGTGATGGGAATGCCACTGAACATCAAGAGGAGATGATTAGATTCTCTCTTGTTTGAGATGGTCATTGCCTGGCACTTATCTGACGCGAATGTTACTTGCCACTTATCAGCCTAAGCCTGGATGTTGTCCAGGTCTTGCTGCATCTGGGCACGGGCTGCTTCAGTAGCTGAGGAGTCATGAATGGTGCTGAACATTGTGCAATCATCAGTGAACATCCCCACTTTCGGCCTTGTGATGGAGGGAAGGTCATTGATGAAGCAGCTGAAGATGGTTGGGCCTAGAACACGAGCCTAAGGAATTCCAGCTGTAATGTCCTGAGACTGAGATGATTGACCTGAACAACCACAGCCATCTTCCTTAGTGCTAGGTATGACTCCAAACAGCAGAGGGTTTTGCCATGATTCCCATTTACACTAGTTTTGCTGTGGCTCCTTGGTGCCATTAATGGTCAAAGGTTGCCTTGATGTCAAGGGCAGTCACTCTCACCTCACAATGCAATGTTTCTTTAACTCTAAAATAAAAGCAAAATTCTGCAGATTCTGGAAATATGAAATTTAAAAAAACAAAAATGCTCAAAATACTCAACAGTTCAGGCAGCATATGTGGAGAGAGAAACAGAATTAACATTTCAGGTCTGTGTCCTTTCATCTTACAATATGTTTTATGTCCTCGTATGCAATGGTCAGGTTCATTCAGTTTGCAGTAATGGAATTAATAATGTGTCTTCCACTCTGACTATTTGTGAGATTTGTGGAGTGGTGTGTCACATGGAGCTCAGTCTGCAGTCTGGGTACATTATTGAGATTAATTCTGTACTTTACAATCAGGTACTGTTTGTCTGTTCCATCTGACATTGAATTTGTAGTTCAGGCTGCTCTCTTGTGAGAGTGACACAGTGCCTTGCAATCTGATAGTGGGTGTGATTTTGGACTGGGATTGATGTATCTACCTGTCAGTGGGACTGAGTTGTGGTGAAATGGAAACAAGTTCAATCTTTCCTGCTCTGTCTGACTGTTGCATTGACTGTTGGTCTCTGGAACTTGGGATCAGTGCCGGTCTGACTACTTCTGCTGGTGGTGATTGTGGAACTGATGTCTCTGCTCTCTGTGAGTGATACTGTACTTACTGTGTGTGAGGAGCTGGCTGCACTTCCTCGTGTCGAGGAATCACGACATTTATTCTGCTTCCATCAAGTATTTGCCTGCAGAAAGGAAATGTATTTATTATAATTCAGGAAGAGATGTGGTAGAAGATACAAAAGTGACCAAAACAATTTTTCAATTAATAATCATTATGAACAATCACAAAGGAAACCCAGCAATACAAACAGAGTCAGTGTCTGATTCCACTGCAGTCCTGCAGACCCCAACTACTGCATACCAGGGGCTTTGGCCATTTTACAACAATTAAATGACATCCAGAAACAATCCACTGTGCCATGAATGGGACAGACCGACGGAACAGGGACTTTTACACAGGTCAGATTTCCAGTTCCCGCACCCATGGTCTAACCGTTCAAGTGAAACCAAACAGCCACTGTTTAAAATGTGTCCTTCACACTTCTCACCTGGTGCCGATAATAGATTCTCTTTGTATAACTCCCCACATCCTGACTGTCCGCTTCTGTTCCCACACTTCACTGTCCAATAACAAGAAACTGTGGGAACAGGCTGGATCGCTCGCTTTGCGCTGGCACGGACATGATTGGCCGAATGGCCTCATTCTGTGCCGGAATTTTTCCATGTTTCTGTTTGCGGAATTGTTGCAGAAATCTGCGCCTGCGCTCCCCTCCCCCAGCACTGCCTGTGAGCGGAAGAAGATGGTTTAAAACAGCCGCCAATGGAGAGATCCCGGTCCCGGTGGAAGGGAGCAAACAGCAGCCTCGTTCCAGCAGCACATCGCTTTGGGAGCGTGTCCGCAGATAGACTCAGAGATCAGCATCGAGTCCGGGGCAAGTTCAGGGGCAGGTGGGGGCTGTTTGTTTGAGGCGGAGTGGAGCAGGAACTGGTCCCGGAACATGGAGTGAGTGGGGGAAGGGAGAGGCCATTCTCGGGTTGTGTGTGGACAAGGGGATGGAGACAGAATGGGAAGAAACTGTTACTGCAGTGCAGTCAAACAATGATAATATTTGTATGGCTGGGCTTCCTTTGTGGGCGTTTATAATTATTATGAGAGATTAAATTCATTAAAATCCTGTATCTTCTGTCTCACCAGTATTTGAATTATAAACATTCTTTTGTTTAAACAGACAAATAATTGAATGAACCAAAATAAATGTGATGTTTCCTCCACCAAGTTACATGGAAGAGTGTCACCAGCTCCTTCTCACACACAGTCCGTACATTATCACTCACAGAGTGCAGAGACACAGACAGGTCATCAGTTCCACAGTCTCCGACAGCAGAAACAGATCCAGAGACACATTTTCAATCCATCAATCAAATGGAGCAGGAGAGACGCACGTTGTTTTCATGTCACCCCAACTCAGTATCACTGACAGGTAGATTCACAAATCCCAGTCCAAATTCTCACCCACTATCAAATTATCAGTGTGTCAATCCCACAATAGAGCAACCTCAGTTACAAATTAAATGCACATAGAACTGACACATGGTTGCTGTTTCAAAGTTACAGAAATAACCTCAATGAAGTGCTCCGAGATTCAAGTTAAATACCAGCCTAATATTTACACGGGTTTTGACTTTATTATCAGTATTAATTCCCATAATGTGTCCAGACATATACATTAGATACAAATCTCAAGTGCATAATCAGATTGCAGAGGTACAAACTCAGATTCCACTTTAAAACTCATCCGGATTGTGAAACTAAAAGATACAATATAAATTTGATTAGTATAGTTTGAGCTATAAATTACATACCAGTCCTAAAACCTCATATAGTGTCAGAAGGAAGATACTGTACAATTCCAGACTGAGCTCATTTTACATGCAACTCCAAGATTCTCACTCAGAGTTAGACTGAATGGCACTGATCAAATTGATGAGTACAGCCTGAGTTACACTTGCACATCAATCCTGTATCAGATAGTAGGATACATTATATTTCACTATTGTGTTCACAGTGACAGATACTATTTAATACTGGGCAAAACCTCAAACAGGATTTATGTATCTACCTGTCTGCTTAAAACCTACCACATCAGTGGCCTGTTGATGTGCTGAATTTTTATGTAGAATAAATCCAGACTTGCACCAATCCCAGTGACGGAAGGTTATCTAATGAATCCCACAATCACACAGAGTACCAGACACTGACAGTTAGAGAGTGATTTTGAAACACATGCTCAGTGCCAGATGCTGAAAGGTATAGGTTGATTACTGCACTCACTGACAGTACCTCAGCCTGAGTCATCTAAAGCAACCTAACACACAAATAGTAGCACTGAGAGATTGAGAAAGAGTCCAAAACTCAGAGTAACAGACACTGATAGACACAATCTGAAAACTGCACGCACATGGATATAGTATTGGCTAACTCACAAGAAACAGAGTGGGGATAATTGGGGAATTTTCAAATTGGCAAACTGTAACTAATGGAGTGCCACAGAGATCAGTGCTGGTGCCTCAATCTTTATGGTCTTTATTAATAACTTGCATGAAGGGACCGAGTGTAAATCCAAATTTATGGATGGTACAACGATAGGTAGGAAAGCAAGTTCTGAGAAGGACACACAGTGTCTGCAAAGAGATATAGATAGGTTAAATCAGTGGGCAAAAGTTTAGCAGATGGAGTATAATATGGGAAAATGTAAGATTGTCTACTTTGGCAGGAAGAATAGAAAAACAGAATATTACCAAGGAATCTGTGTGTCCAGGTACATGAATTACAAAAAAGTTAGCATGCAGCTATAGCAAGTAATTAGGAAGGCAACTGGAATGTTGGCATTTTTAGAGAGGGGAATGGAGTTTAAAAGTAGGGAAGATTTGCTGTAACTGTACAGGGCATTAGTGACATCCCAACTAAAGTACTCCACACAGTTGTGGTCTCCTTACTTAAGGAGGGCTATACTTGCATTGGAATCAGTTCAGAGAAGGTTCACTCGGCTGATACTTGGGAAGTTGGATTGTCTTATGAGAAAAAGTTGAGCAGGTTGGGCCTATACTCACTGGAGTTTAGAAGATTGAGAGGTGATCTTATTGAAACCTATAAGATTCTCAGTGGGCTGGACAGGTAGATGCTGAGAGGATGTTTCTCCTTGTGGGGGAATGTAGAATTAGGGACCACAGTTTCAAGATAAGTGGCCTCCCATTCAAGAAGGAGATGAGGAGGAATTTCTTCGCTCAGAGGGTTGTTCATCTTTGGAATTCTGTTCTCCAGAGGACTGTGGAGGCTGGGTCATTGAATATATTCAAGGCTGTGATAGACAGATTTTTGATCTCCAAGGGAGTCAATGGTCATGGGTGCAGGCAGGAAAGTGGAGTCAAGGCCACAATCAGAACAACCCCGATCTTACTGAATGGCGGAGCAGGCTCGATGGGCCAAATGGCCATCTCCTGCTCCTATTTTGTATCTTTTTATCTTCTTACACACACACACACACACACACACACACACACAACCAGTGTGTGGCAGTGGATCCAGAATTAATCCCACTTTCGTACAAAATACCAGAGACTGAAAGGTACAGAATAAATCCCACAGATACATACAGTATGACTGACAGGTACAGAATGAATCCCATGCTCACACACAGCACCAGGGATTGAAAGATACATGTGATTCCCACCCTCACAGAACAATATCAGACTGAGTTACAGAATGATTTCCACATTCACATCGAGCACCTTTGACTGCTAATTAATTCATCCCACAATCACACACACTACCAGAGGCCGACAGATACAGAATGTATTGCACACTTTCACAAAGTACCAGTGAGTGACAGGTACAGAACGAATCCCACATTCACAAACTGTACTAGACAATGGCAGATCCAGTACCAATGACCAATTCAGAATGAACTCCAAATTTACACATGACACTAGAGATGGAGAGAATTAATTCCACATTCACACTCTGCGAGAGACTGATAGTTACAAAATGGATCCAGAACATGCAGACAGTGCCAGAGACTGACAGTTACAGAATGAAGTAAACACTCACATACAGTACCAGAAATGACAGAAATGGAATTGATACCACACATAAATGTGATACCAGAGATGGAGCATAAAGAATGAATCACACACACACACAACAAGAACAGAGATAGAGTTATACAGAATGAATCACACACACACACAACAAGAACAGAGATAGAGTTATACAGAATGAATCTCACGCTCATGTACAGGCCAACAGATTAACAGGTAAACAATCACCCTCAAACACACATACATAACCAAGGGTCAGTTCAGAATGACTGCAAAACTCAAATAATGTGTTCGAGGTTGAAAGATGCAGATGAATACAAAACTCACACACAAGATACTCATCGATACAGCCTGAAAACTGCACTCAAACACAGTGCAAGGGACCGACAGATACTGAATGAATCCCACACTCATATTCAATACCAGAGACTGACAGATGCAGAATGGATGTCACACTAAACTTCTTCTTCGGAACTCCCTCAGGAATGAGGATGACTTTCTTCCACTCCAGGGTTGTGGGTCATTAGGCAAGTGAATAGTCCAATTCTTGATCCACACACTCGGCCACAGGTGGGGCAGATGGTGCTTGGTGAGGTGGGTGAATGGGATTCTCCAATTTCCAAATACTCCTTCCACTCTTTGCATTTGGTTGCTTCCTGGGCATGTCGACGAATTTCAAACTGGCTGGCACCTTCGCGGATGCTTCTTCTCCATTTTGGGTGGTCTCAGGCAAGAGATGCCCATGAATCAGTGCAGATGTCAGGGCTTTTCAGCATGTCTTGAAGGAAATTCTTGTAATGTTTCCTCTGCCCTCCTGGTAGCTTCTTGCCCTGATGGAGTTCAGAGTAGAAAGCTTGTTTTGGGACTCTGGCGTCAGGCATGGGGATGATGTGGCCCGTCCAACATAACTGACTAGCCATGACCAGTGTCTCGATACTGGGGATGTTGGCCTGAGAGAGGACACTGATATTGCAGCGCCTGTCCTGCAACTGAATTTGCAGGATCTTGCGGAATCACCACCGGTGATATCTCTCCAGGGCTTTGAGATGTCTGCTGTACAGTATCCATGTTTCTGACACATACAGGAGGGCAGGTAACACTGCAGCCATGTCAACCATGAGCTTGGTGTCTGATTTAAGTTCTTTGTCATCAAACATTCTTTTCCTCAGAGGACTGAAGGCTATGCTGACACACTAGACGTGATGCTGAGTGTCATTGTCGATATCTGCCCTTGGTGACAGGAGGTTCCCAAGGTATGAGCAGTGATCCACATTGCCCACTGGTTTACCGTGGATCTTGATAGTCGAGGGGCAGTGTCGGGGAGCAGGCTGGGAGAGGACCTCTGTCTTCTGGATGTTTTGCTTAAGGCCAATTATTTCATACACCTCCGTGATTGCATTGATCAGGGTTTGACGCTTGGCCTCTGAGTATGCGCATACGCAGGCGTCGTCAGCATACTGCAGCTTGATGACAGAGGTTGGAGTGGCCTTACATCTGGACTGGAGGCAACGTCGGTTAAATAGTTTCCCTCTCGTCCTGTAGAGTAGATCTACACATGCGACCTAAAGAACAGCTGATGGGCTGAAAGAACACTGGAACAACAAAAACGTGCTGACAGCCACGACATGTGAGGATTCTTCAGCACAGTCAAGACCATTTATGGCCCAAATTACCAAGGACCTACCCTACTGAGAGTAAAGAATGGAGTGACACTGATCAAGGTCAGAGAGGCAATCAGCACTCGTTGGAAGTAGCACTTTGAAGATCTCCTCAATCGCAACTCAGTCCTTGATGCAAGTGCCCTTGACCGCATTCCACAGCATGCTACCCACCGTGCTGTCAGCACAATCCCAGGCTGACAGAGATTGAAAAGGACATCTGACAGCTAAAAAACAATAAGGCCGCTGGCATAGATGGAATTCCCATCAACATTCTAAAATCTGGCAGAGAAGCACTCTTGACACAAATACGCTGTCTCATTTCCCTCATTTGGAAGGAGGAGAGTTTGACAGGGGATCTCCGAGAAATTGGAATAGTGATCATCTTTGAGGAAGGTGACAAGACTGACTGTGGTAACTACAGAGGGGTATCCCTGCTGTCCACCACAGGGAAGGCCATCACAAGAGTCCTTCTCAACTGCCTCCTCCCCGTGGCTGAAGAGCTCCTCCTGGAATCACAATGTGGATTCTGTCCATCAAGTAGCACAATGGACATGATCTTCACAGCAAGACAACTCCAAGAAAATGTAGGGAGCAGCAGCAACCTTTATACCTGGTTTTCTCTGACCTGACAAAGGCCTTCGACTCCACCAACCAGGAGGGATTATGGAACGTCCTCAAATTTGGCTGCCCAGAGAAATTCATCATCATCCTCTGACGACTGCATGATGACATGCAAGCTGTAATCCTTCCAACGGACCTATCACTGACCCAATCCCAATGCAAACTGGGGTCGAGCAAGGCTGTGTCATCGCACCAATGCTCTTTTCCATCATCCTTGCCACAACACTCCACCTCATCTCCTCATACTCACAGTACCAGAGACTGACAGATACAGAATGGATGTCACACTCACAGTACCAGAGACGAACAGATACAGAATGGATGTCACACTCACAGTACCAGAGACTGACAGATACAGAATGGATGTCACACTCACAGTACCAGAGACTAACAGATACAGAATGGATGTCACACTCACAGTCCTAGAGTCTGATAGATACAGAATAAATCCACACAGCACCGGAGACTTCTTTTCTTCTTCTTTGGCCTCCTTGTCTCGAGAGACAATGGGTAAGCGCCTGGAGCTTGTCAGTGGTTTGTGAAGCAGCACCTGGAGTGGCTATAAAGGCAAATTCTAGAGCGACAGACTCTTCCACAGGTGCTGCAGGTAAAATTGGTTGTCGGGGCTGTTACACAGTTGTCTCTCCCCTTGAGCCTCTGTCTTTTTTCCTGCCAACTGCTAAGTTTCTTCGACTCACCACACTTTAGCTCCGCATTTCTGGCTGTCCGCCAGCTCTGGCGATCACTGGCAACTGACTCCCACGACTTGTGATCAATGTCACAGGACTTCATGTCGTGTTTGCAAACGACTTTAAAGTGGAGGCATGGACGGTCGGTGGTTCTGATACCAGTGACGAGGTTGTTGTACAATGTGTCCTTGGGGATCCTGCCATCTTTCATGCGGCTCACATGGCCAAGCCATCTCAAGCGCCGCTGGCTCCGTAGGCTGTATAGGCTGGGGATGTTGACCGCCTCAAGGACTTCTGTGTTGGAGATACGGTCCTGCCACCTGATGCCAAGGATTCTCCAGAGGCAGCAAAGATGGAATGTATTGAGACGTCGCTCTTGGCTGACATACGTTGTCCAGGCCTCGCTGCCGTAGAGCAAAGTACTGAGGACACAGGCTTGATATACTTGGACTTTTGTGTTCCGTGTCAGTGTGCCATTTCCCCACACTTACTTGGCCAGTCTGGACATAGCAGTGTTCTCGCACCTACACTGTTTGGGATCTTCTTCTCCCTGCTGCTCTCACATGCGTTCAAGTCTTCAGAAGAAGGAATTTTACTCCAAGATCAGATGGCAGTTTGTTCAACCTTGCCCGTCTAAGAGCGAAGACCAAAGTACAGAAAGCCCACATCAGGGAACTCCTCTTTGCTGACGATGCTGCATTAACATCCCACACTGAAGAGTGTCTGCAGAGACTCATTGACAGCATTGCGGCTGCCTCCAACGAATTTGGCCGAACCATCAGCCTCAAGAAAACGAACATCATGGGACAGGACATTATAAATACTCCATCCATCAATATGGGCGAACACGCTCTGGAAGTGGTTCAAGAGTTCACCTATCCAGGCTCAACTATCACCAGTAACCTGTCTCCCGATGCAGAAGTCAACAAGCACATGGGAAAGGCTTCCACTGCTATGTCCAGACTGGCCAAGAGAGTGTGGGAAAATGGCGCACTGACACGGAACCAGACACTGAGAGCTACCAAATTACATAACACACTCAAACACAGTAGCAGAGAGTAAAATAAACGGAATTAATTGCACACTCACATGCAATAGCAGAGACACAACGACACAGAATCAGTCAAAAAGTGTCCTCCCAACAACAGCCAGGACATTTCCAGGGAGCTTTACACAGGGATCGGCTGTTTTACTGTCAACTGGGACTGGAGAGAGTCTTTGTGAAATATACTTACGGATTGCAGTAAGGGTGTTTGTGATTGGTTGCAAATATTTATTCTGATTGGATGGCGGAAGACACCAATTAGGCAATTTCAATATAAAACTGTTTAGACATCACTCCCAATCACCCAATCACAATCTTTACTTTCCCCCATCCCTCATTAGCATAGAGCTGTGGGATTGTCTATTTAATCCGCACTCGGAAGGGGTTTGGTTTATTTCTGTGTCTGCAATTGGATCTGAAGATGGTTGAGGAGAAGAAGAAAGCAGCTGCTAAGAAGGGCGCCAAGAAAACTGTGAGAAAACCGTCAGCAAAGGGCGGCAAGAAGCGGAGAAAGTCGAGGAAGGAGAGTTACTCCATCTACATAGTGATGAAGCAGGTTCACCCCGACACCGGCATCTCCTCCAAGGCCATGAGCATCATGAACTCGTTTGTGAACGATATTTTCGAGCGCATCGCGGCTGAGGCTTCCCGCCTGGCCCATTACAACAAGCGCAGCACCATCAGCTCCCGGGAGATCCAGACCGCCGTGCGCCTGCTGCTGCCCGGGGAGCTGGCCAAGCACGCCGTGTCGGAAGGGACAAAGGCGGTGACCAAGTACACCAGCTCCAAGTAAAACTGCACAATGGACTGAAAAACATTCCAAACACAACGGCTCTTTTAAGAGCCACCCACAATCTCTGAAAAAGCTACATCATCTCTATGGTATCAATTTGTTTTTTTCATGAAGAGTCTGGAACTTTCCAATTGCCTTTGTGATCTCTGTTATAACCCCATGGATTCTGGGTGATTCACTTTCACTGTTGAGATCTTTGTGTCTCTACTTAATTCCGTGTAAATTAATGACTGATCACTGACCCCATGTTCGCTTTGATCTCGGACGCGCGTTCATTTTCGCTATTGTACTATTTCGTCAATCAGCTGACAGATCAGTTCTCAGTCACTTGTTTCCCTTGTTCAAGCTCGGCTTCAATAATTAATAAGTACATTTTCTAGAAACCCCGCTGTTGTAGGAAACCTCAGTCTCACATTTCAACTCCTGACAATAAAACACTTTCTGTCCACTTTTGTCTCCCACAAATAGGTTAAATCTAGAATCAGTGATGCGGTATCTTGACAAAGATTGACCTGAAATGTGTCCGCTTCCAGAATGCTGTGAATGAGACTTTCTGCCGCCGCTTACAGACTGTTTCAAAAAGGACGGAGAATAGTCCGAGATCAAAGCGTACATGGGATCAGTGATCAGTAATTAACTTACGCCGCATTATTAAGCAGAGACAGAAAGATCTGACGAAATCACCCAGAATCCATGGGGTTAAAAGAGATCAGAAAGGCAATTAGAATGTTCCAGACTCTTCGAATAAAAAAACAAAACAAATCAAAACCAGAGAGATGATGTTGTAGCTTTTTCAGAGAGAATGTGGGTGGCTCTTAAAAGAGCCGTTGTGTTTGGGATGTTTTTTCAGTCCATTGTGCAGTTTTACTTGGAGCTGGTGTACTTGGTCACCGCCTTTGTCCCTTCCGACACGGCGTGCTTGGCCAGCTCCCCGGGCAGCAGCAGGCGCACGGCGGTCTGGATCTCCCGGGAGCTGATGGTGCTGCGCTTGTTGTAATGGGCCAGGCGGGAAGCCTCACCCGCGATGCGCCCGAAAATATCGTTCACAAACGAGTTCATGATGCTCATGGCCTTGGAGGAGATGCCGGTGTCGGGGTGAACCTGCTTCATCACTTTGTAGATGTAGATGGAGTAACTCTCCTTCCTCGACTTTCTCCGCCTCTTACCGCCCTTTGCTGATGGTTTACTCACAGTTTTCTTGGCGCCCTTCTTCGCAGCTGCTTTCTTCTTCTCCTCAACCAACTTCAGTTTCAATTTCAGACACAGAAATAAACCAAACCCCTTCCGAGTGCGGATTAAATAGACAATCCCACAGCTCTATGCTAATAAGGGATGGGGGAAAGTAAAGATTGTGATTGGGTGATTGGGAGTGATGACACAATGGGTTAATATTGTCATACTATAATTGGTGTCCTTCACCATCCAATCACATTCAAACTTTGCAGCCAATCACAAACATTCGTACTGCAATCAGGAAGTATGTTTCACAAAGACTCTCTCCAGCTCCAGTTTACATTGAACGAGCCGCTCGCTGTGTCAAGCTCTCTGGAAATGTTCTGCATGTTGTTGAAAGGACGCTTATTGATGATTCTGTGTCGTTGCTATTGCATGTGAGTGTGCAATTAATTCCATTTCTTTTATTCTCTGCTCCTGTGTTTGATTGCGTTCTGTCATTCAGCAGTTCTCAGTCTCTGGTGCTGTATGGATTTATTCCGTATTTATTTATTTCGAGATATATTATAAATTGTCCCTAGTATAGGTAGGTGGTAGGGAAACACAGGGACAGGTGGGGATGCGGTAGGAATATGGGATTAGTGTAGGATTAGTATAAAATGGGTGGTTGCTGGTCGGCACAGACTCGGTGGGCCGAAGGGCCTGTTTCATTGCTGTATCTCTAAACTAAACAAAAACAAATAGCACTGAAACAGGCCCTTTGGCCCACCGAGTCTGTGCCGACCAACAACCACCCATTTATACCAACCCTGCAGTAATCCCAACCTACACTAGCGGCAATTTACAATGACCAATTTACCTATCAACCTGCATGACTTTGGTGCTGGGAGGAAACCGGAGCACCCGGCGAAAACCCACGCGGTCACAGGGAGAACTTGCAAACTCCGCACAGGCAGTACCCAGAATCGAACCCGGGTCCCTGGAGCTGTGAGGCTGCAGTGCTAACCACCGCACCACTGTATCTTTCAGACTCTGATACTGTGTTTGAGTATGACATCCATTCTGTATCTGTCAGTCTCTGTTGCTGTGTTTGAGTGTGAGGAGTTGAGGCGGAGTGTTGCGGCGAGGAAGATGGAAAAGAGCGTTGGTGCGATGACACAGACTTAGTTGCCCCCAGTTTGCATTGGGATTGGGTCAGTGGTAGGTCCGTTGGGAAGGATTTCAGCTTGCATGTCATCATGCAGTCGTTGGAGGTTGGTGACGAATTTTTCCGGCAGCCAAATTTGAGGAAGACGTTCCATAACCCCTCCTGGTTGGTAGAGTCGAAGGCCTTTGTCAGGTCAGAGAAGACCAGGTAGAAAGGTTGCTGCTGCTCCCTACATTTTCTTGGCATTGTCTTGCTGTGAAGATCATGTCCACTGTGTCTCTTGATGGACAGAATCCACATTGTGATTCCAGTGGGAGATCTTCAGCCACGAGGTGGAGACAGTTGAGAAGGACTCTTGTGATGACCTTCCCTGTAGTGAACAGCTGGGATACCCCTCTGTCATTACCACAGTCGGTCTTGTCACCATTTTTGGTGATGATCACAATGACAGCATCTCAGAGATCCCTGGCATGCTCTTGTCCTTCCAGCTGAGGGAAATGAGACCATGTATTTGTGTTAAGTGTTCTTCTCTGTCGTATTTTAGATTTTCAGAGGGAATTCCATCTCTGCCGGTGGCCTTCATTTATTTTTTTTACCTGTTAGATTGCCTTTTCAATTTCTGTTGGGCTGGGATTGTGCTGACGTCATGGTGGGTAACACGCTGTGGAATGTGGCACTTGCATCAAGGACTGAGATGCGATTGAGAAGATCTTCAAAGTGCTACTTCCAACGAGTGCTGACTGCCTCTCTGACCTTGATCAGTGTCCCTCCATTCTTTACTCTCAGTAGGGTAGGTCCTTGGTAATTTGGGCCATAAATGGTCTTGATGGTGCTGAAGAATCCACACATGTCGTGGCTGTCAGCAAGTTGCTGTATTTCCTGCACTCTTTCAGCCCATCAGCTGTTCTTTAGTTTGTGTAAGCAGATCTACTCTACAGGACGAGTGGGAAACTATTGAAACTACATTGCCTGCAGTCCTGAAGCAAGGCCACTCCAACATCTGTCATCGGGCTGCAGTATGCTGACAATGCTTGCATATGCGCACACTCAGAGGCCAAGCTTCAAACCCTCATCGATGCATTCATGGAGGCGCATGAAAGAATTGGCTTGAAGCAAAACATCCGGAAAGCTAAGGTCCTCTGCCAGCCTGCTCCCCGACACTGCCCCCGATTATTAAGATCCACGTCGAAGCACTGGACAATGTGGATCACTGCTCATACCTTGGGAACCTCCTGTCACCAAGGGCAGATATCGACAATGACACTCAGGATCGCTTCCAGAAGGCCATGTGGCCCATAAATCCTGCTCTGCCATTCAATAAGATCATGCCTGTTCTGATTTAGGCCTTAATTCCACTTTCCTGCCTGTGCCCATTGACCAATGACTCCCTTGGACATCAAAAAATCTGTCTATCACAGCCTTGAACATATTCAATGACCCAGCCTCCACAGTCCTCTGGAGAACAGAATTCCAAAGATGAGCAACCCTCTGACAGAAGAAATTCCTCCTCATCTCTTTCTTGAATGGGAGACCACTTATCTTGAAACTGTGGCCCATAATTCTACATTCCCCCACAAGGAGAAACATCTTCTCAGCATCTACCTGTCCAGCCCACTGAGAATCTTATTGGTTTCAATAAGATCACCTCTCAATCTTCTAAACTCCAGTGAGTAGAGGCCCAATCTGCTCAACTTATTCTCACAAGTCAACCCTTCATCCCAGGAATCAGCCTAGTGAACATTCTTTGAACTGATTCCAATACAAGTATATCCCTCCTTAAGTAAGGAGACCAAAACTGTATGGAGTACTTTAGTTGGGATGCCACTAATGCCCTGTACAGTTACAGCAAAACTTCCCTACTTTTATACTCCATTCCCCTTGCGAAAAATTCCAACATTCCATTTGCATTCCTAATTACTTGCTGTACCTTCATGCTAACTTTTCTGTAATTCATGTACCTGGCACCCAGATCCCTCAGTACAGCAGCATTCTGCAGTCTCTCTATGTAAGTAATATTCTGTTTTTCTATTCTTCCTGCCAAAGTAGACAATCTCACATTTTCCTATATTATACTCCATCTGCCAAACTTTTGCCCACTGACTTAACCTATCTATATCTCTTTGCAGACACTTTATGTTCTCCTCACGACTTTCTTTCCTACCTATCTTTGTACCACCCATAAATTTGGCAACGGTACACTCAGTGCCTTCATGCAATTATTAATATAGATCATAAATAGTTGAGGCACCAGCACTGATCCCTGTGACATTCCATTAGTTACAGTTTTCCAATCTGAAAATGCCCCATTTGTCCCCACTCTCTGTTTCCTGTGAGTTAGCCAATCTTATATCCATGTGTGTGTAGTTTTCAGTTTGTATCTATCAGTGTCTGGTACTCTATGTGAGTTTTGGACTCTTTCTTACTCTCTCACTGCTATTTTTTGTGTGTTAGGTTGCTTTAGATGACTCAGGCTGAAGTACTGTGAGTGAGTGCAGTAATCAACCTATATCTTTCAGCATCTGGCACTGAGCATGTGTTTCAGCATCACTATCTATCTGTCAGTATCTGGTACTCTGTGTGAGTGTGGGATTCATTATATAATCCTCCGTCCCTGGGACTGATGGCAAGTCTGGATTTATTCTACATAAAATGTCAGCACAGCAACAGGCCACTGATGTGGTAGGTTTTAAGCAGACAATATATTTGAGGTTTTGCTCAGTATTAAATATCTGTCACTGTGAACACAATAGTGAAAGATAATGTATCCTACAATCTGATACAGGATTGGTGTGCAAGTGTAACTCAGGCTGTACTAATCAATTTGATCAGTGCCATTCAGTCTGAGTGAGTATCTTGGACTTGCATGTAAAATGAGCTCAGTCTGGAATTGTACAGTATCTTCCATCTGACACTATGAGGTTTTAGGACTGGTATGTAATTTATAGCTCAGACTATACTGATCAAATTTATAATGTATCTTTTAGTTTCACAATCCGGATGAGTTTTAAACTGGAATCTGAGTTTGGATCTCAGGTTATACTATATTTCAGAATCTCTCAATCTGATTATGGACTTGAGTCTAATGTATATGTCTGGAAACATGATGGGAATTAATACTGATAATAAACTCATAACCTGTGTAAATATTGGGCTGGTATTTAACTTGAATCTCAGAGTACATTATTGAGGTTAATTCTGTAACTTTGAAACAGGAACCACGTGTCAGTTCTCTGTGTGTTTAATTTGTAGCTGAGGTTGCACTATTGTGGGATTGACACACTGATAATTTGATTGTGGGTGAGATGTTGGACTGGGATTTATGTATCTACCTGTCAGTGGTAATGAGTTGGGGTGACATAGAAACAACGTCTGTCTTTCCTGCTCTATTTGATTGATGGATTGAAAATGTGTCTCTGGAACTATTTCTGCTGTCTGAGACTGTGGAACTGATGACCTGTCTGTGTCTCTGCGCTCTGTGAGTGATAATGTACGTATTGTGTGTGAGAAGGATCTGGTGGCACTCTTCCTTGTAACTTGGGTGGAGGAAATAGCCCATTTATTCTGGTTCATTCAATCATTTGCCTGTTTGAACAAAAGTATGTTTGTAACTAAAATACAGGTGAGATCAAAGATATAGAGTTTTAATGAATTTAATCTCTCAAATAATAATCATTATGGATACCCGCAAAAGAACCACCGCAACACAAATATTGTCAGTGTTTCACTCCACTACAATAAGTTTCTTCCCATTCTGTCTCCATCCCCTTGTCCACACACAACCGGACAATGGCCTCTCCACTCACTCCATGTTCTGAGACCAGTTTCAGATCCACTCCGCCTCCTACAAACAGCCCCCGCCTGCCCCTGAAATTGCCCCGGACTCGATGCTGATCTCTGAGTCTATCTGCGGACATGCTCCCAAAGCGATGTCCTGCTGGAAGGAGGCTGCTGTTTGCTCCCTTCCCCCGGGACCGGGATGTCTCCATTCGCGGCTGTTTTAAACCATCTTCTTCCGCTCACAGGCAGTGCTGGGGGAGGGGAGCGCAGGCCCAGATTTCTGCAGCACTTCAGCCAGAAACGTGGAAAACTTCCGGCACAGAATGAGTCCATTCGGCCCATCATATCCGCGCTAGCGGAATGAGAGGGATATAGCCTGTTCCCACAGTTTGTTGTTATTGGACAGTGAAGTGTGGAAACAGAAGCGGACAGTCAGGATGTGGGGAGTTACACAAAGAGAATCTATTATAGGCACCAGGTGAGAAGTGTGAAGGACACATTTTAAACAGCGGCTGTTTGGTTTCATTTGAACGGTTAGACCATGGGAGCGGGAACAGGAAATCTGACCTGTGTAAAAGTCCCTGTTCCGTCGGTCAGTCCCGTTCATGGCCCAGTGGATTGTTTCTGGATGTTATTTAATTGTTGTAAAATGGCCAAAGCCCCTGGTATGCAGTAGCTGGGGGCTGCAGGACTGCAGTGGAATCAGACACTGACTCTGTTTGTGTTGCTGGCTTTCCTTTGTGATTGTTCACAATGATTATTCATTGAAAAATTGTTTTGGTCTCTCTTGTAACTTCCACCACATCTCTTCCTGAATTATAATAAATACTTTTTCTTTCTACAGGCAATACTTGAGGAAGCTGAATAAATGTAGTGATTCCTCGACACAAGGGGAAGTGCAGCCAGCTCCTCACACACAGTAAGTACAGTATCACTCACAGAGAGCAGAGACATCAGTTCCACAATCACCGACAGCAGAAGTAGTCAGAACACAAAAACACACAAAATAGGAGCAGGAGTAGATCATGTGGCCCGTGGAGCCTGCTCCGCCATTCAGTACCATCGTGGATGATCTTAGGCTTCAATTCCACTTTCCCGCCTGCTCGCCTTATCCCCTGATTCTCTGAGAGATCAAAAATCTGTGTATCGCAGCTTTACATGTATTCAATGATGGAGAATCCACAATCCTCTGGAGTAGAAAATTCCAAAGATTCACAACCCTTTGAGTGAAGTAATTTCTCCTCATCTCAGTCCTAAATGATCAGCCCCTTATCGTGGGACTGTGTCCCCATGTTTTAGTTTGTCTGACCAGCAGAAACAATCTCTCAGTGTCTCCCCTATCCAGCCCCTTTGGAATTTTGTATGTTTCAATGAGATCACCTCTCATTCTTCTAAACTCCAGAGTATAGGCCCAATTTACTCAGCCTCTCATCATAGGACGATCCCCTCATCCCAGGGACTAATTTAGTGAACATTTGCTGCACCGCCTCCAATGCACATATATCCTTTCTTAAGTGTGCAGACCAAAACTTCACACTGTATTCCAGATGTGGTCTCACCGAAATCCTGTACAATTGTAGCAAACTTCTTTATTCCTGTATTCTAATCCCCTCGCAATAAAGGCCAACACGCCATTTGCCTTCCTAATTGATTGTTGTACCTGCATGCTAACTTTCTGTATTCCTTGTACAAGAACACTCAAGTCTCTTTGAACACCAACAGTTACAAGTTTCACACCTTTTATCAAATATTCTACTTTTCTATTCTTATGACCAAAGTGAAGAACTTCACACTTCCCTACATTATACTCCATCTACCATCTTCTTGCCCACTCACTGAACTTGTCTATATCTCTTTGCAGCCTCTCTATGTCCTCCCACAGCTTCCCTTTCCACCTACCGTTGTATCATCAGCAAACTTAGATGCATTACTCTCTGTCTCTTCATCTAAGTCATTAATTTAGATTGTAAATAGCTGAGACCCCAGCACTTATCCTTGCAACACTCCATTATTCACTGCCTGCCAATCTGTTTATACCCACTCTTTGCTTCCTGTCCATTAACCAATCCTCTATCCATGCTAATATATTACCCACAATTCCATGAGTCCCTTATCTTCTCTATTAACCTTTTATGTAGCACCTTATTGGATGCCTTTTGGAAATCCAGGAATATGACTAGTTTCCCTTTACCCTGCTAGTTACATCCTCAAAAAACTCTCATAAATTTGTCAAACAAGATTTCCCTTCAGGAAAATCATGTTGACTTGTTTGAATGCTTTTCTCAATGCATTGTTCAGACTTCCTGCATTTTCCCAAGGACTGATATTAGGCTAACTGGCCTGTAGTTCACAGTTTTCTCTCTCCCTCCTTTCCTGAAAGGCAGTGTAACATTTGCCAACTTCCAATCTGATGGAAATTTTCTGACCCCCTCCCACACCCACTGCAATATTACAGGGAACGGGGGTGGGGAGAAACAGCCTGTCTGCCCCAGGCCAATCAAGGCCCTTAATTGGCCAATGAACAGCCACTTATGGGCCTCCTCTCTCTGCTGCAGGTATTTTATCCTCGGTTGGGTTGGGGGCGGGGAGGCAGTGTTGCAAAGGCACCAAGAACCCTGCCTGATAAAACCAGGCATCTTTCTTGCGGGCTGCGGGGGGGTCCTCCTGATTAGGCACCCTGTTCCCCATGGAGGGCCACCCTCAAAGCTCCAACCGCCCCCATTGGGCACCCCCGGACCCTGTACCTGACCCCCATTGCCTCAGACTTAAAGGTAACATTATATATTCTATCAGAACAGACTGAATGACAAATAACATAGCACTCCACAAAACTATAGTGTTAGAGTGAAAGATATTGTCTCAGTTATTTATTGCAGCCTGAGCTACACATTATATGCCAATCTAAAATCACATACAGTTTCAGACTGAGATACAGTATTTATTCCATAAATGCAAAATGAGCTATATGTTCCACAGGAGTTCATACTATTGAACAAGCCTGGGCTCTTTTCTCTGAGTGGTCACCTAATAGAAGCATTGCATAATACGAAGGGTTTCGTTAGGGTAGAGGTAGAGATGTTTCCCACTTGTGGTGGAGTCCAAAGCTGTCGATATGAAATAGTCAGTAATAAATTAAACAAATAACTCAGGGGAATCTTCTTTACCCTGCTTTGACAGCACTTGAGCTGCTGAACATTGTTACATTTAACATCAAGCTAAATGATTAAATGAGGCAGAAACAATTTGAGAGATTTGCTGATAGGATTAGATGAAGTAGGGTTGGAGTAACCTCATTGGAACTACCAGCACTTGGGCAGAAAAGCCTGTCTCTGTGCTGTAAATACTATGTAATTTTGTGTAGAGTGAATCCAGAATGACAAACTAACCCAGAGATTAATGGCTACTGAATGCATCCCACACACAGGCAGTACCAGAGACTGACAGATACTGAACAAAACCCACACTCACAGGCAGTACCAGAGACTGACAGATACTGAACAAAACCCACACTCACAGGAAGTACCAGAGACTGACAGATACTGAACAAAACCCACACTCACAGGCAGTACCAGAGACTGACAGATACTGAACATAACCTACACTCACAGGCAGTGCCAGAGACTGACAGACATTGAACATAACCTACACTCACAGGCAGTACCAGAGACTGACAGATACTGAACATAACCTACACTCACAGGAAGTACCAGAGACTGACAGATACTGAACAAAACCCACACTCACAGGAAGTACCAGAGACTGACAGATACTGAACAAAACCCACACTCACAGGCAGTACCAGAGACTGACAGATACTGAACATAACCTACACTCACAGGCAGTGCCAGAGACTGACAGACATTGAACATAACCTACACTCACAGGCAGTACCAGAAACTGAAAATATTGAACAAAAAGTACACATGCGGACAGTACCTGAGACTGACAGATACTGAACAAAATACACACTCACAGGCAGTACCAGAGACTGACAGATGTTATGTCCATCCCAAATTCACAACAGAAAAAATAACTGAGAGATCCAACAGAAATCCAACACTTACATATAATACCAGTGACTGAAAGGTACAGAATTAATCGCACTCTCAAATATAGTGCATGTGACTGGGATACAGAATGAGTCTATACTGACACATAATACCAGGGAATGACAGATACAGAATGAATCACACAGTCACATACAGCAACAGGGACATTTTGGCACAGTATGAATCTGACAGTCGTGTACAGAAACAGAGGCTGACAGATATCAAATGAAACCCACACACACATGCAGTGACACTGAGAGCTATAACATATATGCCACATTCATATATAGTACCAGAGATTGACAGATACAGAATGAATTCCACACACACAAACAGTTCCAGAGCCTTATACATTCAGAGTGAATATGACACTTTGTACCAGAGACTGACCAATGCAGCATGAATCCCACACTCCCACTCAGTAATAGAGACTGACAGATAGCCACAAATAAAGAATGATTCTCATTCTCATGTACAGGACAACAGACTGATTTGCCACAATGGTGTCTCTAATCTTTGGGCAAACTCAGTGCAATAACAACTCATCTCCATTCCCAGTATTTCTAAATCCCACCTGTCCTCCATAATCTGAACAATTATTGCATGTCGTGTTGACTGTCTGATCTGTAAACTGCACTGGATCACAGATTGCTGACATTTGCTAGCTGAAAGTGAGAACTGCAAAATAGAAGCAGAAATTGGCACAGCCTGTCAGGGTTAATAAACAGGTAATGTGAGGTAATAAACTTTGTAATAAACTCATATTGCTTCACATTTTTATACTGAAAATAAAAGTAATCAATTCTTAATAAAAATGTTTACTACATTGATCTGATATTTGTAAATGTGCCCTGTTATATATTACACTACATTGAGCAGTATTTCTGTCTGATTTTTCAGGATACTATTTGCATTACTTCAAATAAAGAAAACATAACGACACAAAGAACTGAGCACAATGCTGAAAGTTTCACAGCAAACAGTCAAAAGGGAAAGAGATAACATATAGAAAGAAAAAAAGCTAAAATACTGAAAACACTCAGCCAGTCCGGAAACAACTGTGGAGAAGAGAAGCTCGGGTTAATGGTCCAGTTCTGTGACCCTTCTATAGACCTGAAACATTGCTCCTCCCTTCCTCTCTCCACAGATACTGCTGGAACTGCTGAGTGTTTCCAGAATCTTCTGTTATTCAGATTTCGAGCGGCTGCAGTATTTCTCTTTTTGAAGAATAAAACAATCCCTGGGAGGGAATGAAAGTTTACAGAAGAAATAAGAGCAGGAGTGGCCACTCTGCCCATCGAAATAGTTCCACCATTCAATAATATAACAGCTGTTCTCCTACCACAACTCCATCTTACCACACTGGCACAGCCCCCTTGATTCCCTTAATATCCAAAAACCTATCGATTTCTCTTGAATATACACAATGATTGAGGATCCAGAGCTCTCTGGGATAGAGAATTCCAAAGATTCATAACCCTTTGACTGAAAAGAAAATCTCCTCTTCTCAGTCAAATATGACCAAGCCCTTTATACTGAGACTGTAACCCTTCATTCTAGATTGCCCAGCTAGAGGAAACATCCTCCCAGCATTTACCATGTCAAGCCACTGAGCATTTTATCTGCCAGTGAGATTACCTCTCACTCTACTGAGTTCTGGTGAATATAGGCCTAGTCTATTAAATCTCTTCTCATAGGACAATCCCCTCATCCTAGGAAGCAGCCTAGTGGCACGTCTCTGTACTCCCTCTAAGGAAAGTATATCCTTCCTTAGATAAGGGGACCAAAACTGCACAGCACTCCAAGTGTGATCTCACGCTGTATAATTGCAATAAATGCTCATACTCTAATCTCTTTGCAATAAAGACAAACATATCATTTGCTTTCATAATTGGTTGAGTACCTGCACGTAAACTTTCTGTGATCCCTGGACAAGGACACTCGGGTCCCTCTGAATGTCAACATTTCCCATTCTCTCACTAATTTCAAAAATGTTCTGTATTGCTGTTTTAGATTAGAGATACAGCACTGAAACAGGCCCTTCGGCCCACGGAGTCTGTGCCGAACATCAACCACCCATTTATACTAATCCTGCACTAATCCCATATTCCTACCAAACATCCCCACCTGTCCCTATATTTCCCTCCCACCTGCCGATACTAGTGACAATTTATAATGGCCAATTTACCAATCAACCTGCAAGTCTTTTGGCTTGTGGGAGGAAACCGGAGCACCCGGAGAAAACCCACACAGACACAGGGAGAACTTGCAAACTCCACACAGGCAGTACCCAGAATCGAAACCGGGTCCTTGGAGCTGTGAGGCTGCGGTGCTCACCACTGCGCCGCCCTGCCAAAGTGTGTAACTGTACACTTCTCCCCATTATATTCCATCTCTCACATTCTTGCCCACATACTTAGTCAGTCTAAATCCCTTTTCTCCCCCTTTGCATCCTCCTCACAGTTTACTTTGCCACCTCACTTTATATCATCGGCAAACATGGATAACATGACATTCAGTCACCTCATCTAAGTCATTGATACAGAATGGAAATAACTGAGTCCCGAGCACCAATCCTTGCAGTATCCAACTACTTACAGCTTTCCTGCCGAAAATGACTCGGTTATTCCTACTCTCTGTTTTTTGTCTGTTAACTACAACTCAATCTATACTAATATATTATCCCCAAATTGCATGGGACCTACATTGGTGTTCTCACCACTTGTTTGATAACTTATTGAATGCTTTTTGAAAATCCAAACAGACTACATCCACTGGTTCCCCTTATCTACCCTGGCAGTTACAACATCAACATATTCTAATAATTTATCATTGACAATTTCCTTTTAATAAATCCATGTTGACTCTGCCCAACCATATTCTGATATTCCACATCACCCTTTACCATGTCTGTAATAATAGATTGTAGCATATTCCCCATTGCTGATGTCAGGCAAACTGGCCTCTAGTTCTTTGCTTTCTCTCTCCTTCCTTTCTCGAATAGTGTGGATATGTTTGTTACCCTCCAATTCACAGCTTCCAGAATCCAGGAATTGTTTCTTATAAGGAACGGGAATAGCTGTGGGAAAATGAATCTGAGTAATTCTATTCTGAGTCCACTGGATGATTCAGGTCAAATAATAATTATCAATAAAAAGGAGTAAAATCAGAGTTCAATTGAACTTTAATTTGAAGGAAATCAGCGTTGGAAATATGTTTATTCAAATTATACACTTCTTGCTTTGGGAAACAAAATTCCTTCGAGACAGCACCCAACTCAGTTCCTATCTTTCAGTTTCTCATCTGAGGAATTTAAGGAACGCCAAACTGTAATGGCTGGGAATCAAACCCGGGCACAGCTGCTTGGAAGGTCATTGACCTGAAACATTAACTCTGTTCTCTCTCCACAGATGCTGCCTGACCTGCTGAGTATTTCCAGCATTTTCTGTTTTTATTCCAGCTGTTTGGAAGGCAGCTATGCTCATTGCTCTAACAGCATCGCTCACATGGAGCAATACATTGAGTCTTTCTGTGGATTTTGGGACTGGGCCGCTGTCTTTTGGTCTCTGATGCTATCATCACAGCCAATAAAATACTCAGCTCAGTTCCAGGTGTTTAAAACTGGTGAACTGAAAGGCGACATGATGTGTCAGGATGTTTCTGAACAGCAATAATCACAATTTTGCAACACAGAAAGAGTTCATTTGAACAATTGTGCTGCACTTTGAACGATCTATCCAATCAGTCCCACCTCCCTGTCATTTTCACATTGCCCTGTAATTTCCCCATCAAATAATGATCCAATTCCCTCAGGAAAGTTATTATTGAATCTGTTTTCACCTCCCTTTTCAAGCAGTACATTTCTGATCATCAGAACGCGTGTTAAAATATCACCTCACCTTCCCCTGATTCTTTTAACAATTCTGCGTCCATTGGTGACAGACCCTTCTGCCAGTGGGAACAGTTCCTCTTCAACCCATTAGAATGTAGAACACAACTAATAAATATTACATTAACATCTCTGCACCAAGAAGAACGACCCTAGATTTGCTACAAAAACAAGAAAAGCTGGAATCACTCAGCAGGTCTGGCAGCATCTGCGGAAAGAGAAGCAGAGTTAACGTTTCGGGTCAGTGACCCTTCTTCGGAACTGACAAATATTAGAAAAGTCACAGATTATAAGCAAGTGAGGTGGGGGTAGGGTAAGAGATAACAAAGGAGAAGGTGCAGATTGGACCAGGCCACATAGCTGACCAAAAGGTCACGGAGCAAGGGCAAACAATATGTTAATGGTGTGTTGAAAGACAAAGCATTAGTACAGATTAGGTGTGAATATACTGAATATTGAACAGCAGCAAGTGCAAACCTGAAAAAAAGACCTGAAAAAAACAGTGGGTAAGCAAACTGAACAAACTAAGATGAAATGAAATAAATGCAAAAAAAGATAGTAAATAATGTAAAAAAGAATGTATAAAAAAGGAAGAAAAAATAACTAAAAATGAAAGTAAAATGGGGGGCTGTCATGCTCTGAAATTATTGAACTCAATGTTCAGTCCGGCAGGCTGTAGTGTGCCTAATCGGTAGATGAGATGCTGTTCCTCAAGCTTGCGTTGATGTTCACTGGAACACTGCAGCAATCCCAGGACAGAGATGTGAGCATGAGGGCAGGGGGGAGTGTTGAAATGGCAAGCAACCGGAAGCTCAGAGTCCTGCTTGCGGACTGAGCGGAGATGTTCCGCAAAGCGGTCACCCAGTCTGCGCTTGGTCTCCCCAATGTAGAGGAGACCACACTGTGAACAGCGAATACAGTATACTACATTGAAAGAAGTACAAGTAAATCGCTGCTTCACCTGAAAGGAGTGTTTGGGGCCTGGGATAGTGATGAGAGGGGAGGTAAATGAGCAGGTATTACACCTCCTGCGATTGCAGGTGAAGGTGCCCTGGGACGGGGACGAGGTGGTGGAGGTAATGGAGGAGTGGACCAGGGTGTCGGGGAGGGAACGATCCCTTCGGAATGCTGACAGGGGAAGGGAGGGGAAGATGCGACTGGTAGTGGCATCACGCTGGAGGTGGCGAAAATGGCGGAGGGTGATCCTTTGGATATGGAGGCTGGTGGGATGAAAAGTGAGGACAAGGGGAACCCTGTCACGGTTCTGGGAGGGAGGGGAAGGGGTGAGGGTAGAGGTGCGGGGAATGGGTCGGACACGGTTGAGGGCCCTGTCATCCACAGTGGGGGGAAATCCTCGGTTGAGGAAAAAGGAGGTCATATCAGAAGCACCGTCATGGAAGGTAGCATCATCAGAGCAGATGCGTCGGAGACGGAGAAACTGGGAGAATGGAATGGAGTCCTTACAGGAGGTAGGGTGTGAAGAAGTGTAGTCGAGGTAGCTTTGCTATCCTTTCACGCATCTCTAGTGCCATTCTGGTCAATCTCCTCTGCACTCTCTCTCAGGCCTTGATATCCCTGCTAAAATGTGGAACCTAGAATTAGACACAATGCTCCAGCTGAGGCCGATAACCAGTGAGATTTATAAAGGCTCAGCATAAACTCCTTGTTTGTGACCCGTATTCCTATTTCTGGTTTCTAACCCAGTGTCGGCTCTGAGCTGTTGAAACTGCCTGAATAAATATTTCAGCCCAACAAAGCGCTCAAGTTAAAGGCCAGAATGTGAGAAGCTGCTGAGAATAAGAGACCCTCGCAGCCAGGCGTCATTTCCCGGTGGATTTTTCAATAGAAACTGGGGCTGGAGAGAGTCTTTGGGAAATGTAATTCCTGAATGCAGTGAGAGAGTTTGTGATTGGTTGCAGATATAAAACTATTGTGACATCACTGCCAATCACCCAATCACAATCTTTACTTTCTCCCATCCCTCATTAGCATAGAGCTGTGGGATTGTCTATTTCATCCGCACTCGGAAGGGGTTTGGTTTATTTCTGTATCTGAAACTGAAAATGGTAAGGTCCCCCCACCAGGCTCCCAGTGGAGCCATCATCCACCCTCCCTCCAGCTTCGCTATCGGGGGAAGTCGAGGCTTCTTGGTCTACGCTGGGCAGCCCAGAGTTTGCCGCACCTGTGGCAAATCTGGTCACATGGCAGCCAACTGCAGCACGGTTGTTTGCAAGAACTGCAAGGAGGAAGGCCATCAGACCAAGGACTGTAAGCAGACTAAGTGTTGCAACTTGTGCGGTGCGGCAGGCCATCTGTACAAGACCTGCCCCAAACGTTGCCTCAGCTATGCTCAGGCGGCAAGGTCCAAGGAAAGGCCGGGAGAAGGTTCGACGAAGGCGTCCGCTGTTCGAAAGGAGACCAGCAACCTTCTTCGCAGTGAGGAACTTCAACCTGAGAAGGAAGAGGAGGCAGCTGAAACCAACGACACAGCACCTACCCAGCGCCCGGAAACCCCTCCTCCACAGACAGAATCAATGGAGGAGGAGGCAGCAGATGGACAAACAGGTCAGTGGCAAGTGGTCCAGAGGAAAACCACAAAGAAAAAACATCCCAAAGCCACCACCCAAACCAATGGCAAGAGGAGGCTCTCTTCTGAATCAGACTGCAACAACTCCTCTTCACTGGACGGGGAAATGCTGGAACGACAGCCCCTTCAAAAGAGGCGGCAGAATTCCGAGATGGATGATAAGGCATCCCAGCCCCCGGGCACTGGAAGCTGTGATGGGCCCGGCGTGCCCCAACCCCAAAACCTCACACGTAACGACGTGGCCAACGCATCTCAGCTCCGGGACAGCGGGAGCAAAGACACGTCTGGCGCACCTGAGCTCCGGGAGACCGGGAGCTGTGATGTTTTCGAGGAGGAACAGATGGAAGCAGCTGAGGAAAACCCAATGCTCTCTGCCTACAAGACCCCCCCGATGTCACCCGAGCGGCACAAACCCTGCATGAAAAATCAGGAGGGGTTTCTGAGCCCAACCAACGTGAAACTGCTTGCGCACACGATGGGTATGCAGGAACATCCCGAAGGACTGGGACCAGCGAGGACAAATGGTATGGGAAGCAACAACTAATTTTTAGTAAAAAATGGGTGTAAGAATTGCTTCCATTAATGTGCGTAGCATTAAATCTACTACGCGATGTGTTTCAACCTTGGATTACCTTGCCAAGGTCAAAGCTGACCTACTGTTACTGCAGGAGTGTGGAATACCACACCTCAGCACCGACAGGCAGTGGTCGCGATGGTGGTCCCACGGGCCATCGATCTGGTCGGGGGGTAATGACTGCCGCTCCTCTGGCCTGGGTATTCTGCTGTGGGGAGGTAACTTCACCATCTCCGAAGTTAAGGAGGTGGTGGGCGGCCGCCTCCTCGTAGCAGACGTGATGTACAACAACGCTCCGCTCCGGTTGATCAACGTGTACGCCCCGGTACAACGCAGTGAGCGGCTGACCGTTTTCCAGCAGCTCCCACTGCTGCTGGCGACGTCCAGGCCGGTCATCCTAGGCGGTGACTTCAACTGCATCATCGATGCGGCTGGACGATCCGGCAGTGACGACAGCAAACTGGACGCTGCGTCCAGATTCCTTGTAGAAACAGTTAAGGATGCCAAACTGCACGACGTCTTCAGCAAACTTGCAGACGGAGCGCAGCGCAGATACACATGGTTAAGATCGGACGGGTCTGCCCGTTCCAGGATTGACTTCCTGTTTGTGTCCCGTGCTGTCACGGTCGGATCCACCGACGTCAAGCCGGTGTTCCTCTCCGACCACTGCCTCTTACTGGCCGACTGTCACTTACAGGACGACCAGCGGGTTGGCAGAGGGACGTGGAAGCTCAATGCGACACTGCTGACCCCAGAGAACGTTGAGGAACTCAAAAGGGATTACAATGGTTGGAGGACCGTGAAACCCCTCTTTGAGTCTCCAGTTCAGTGGTGGGAAGCGATTAAGGAGAACATCAAGAGGTTCTTCATCCACAAAGGTGTTCAGAAGGCGAGAGAGAGACAGAGGGAACTGTCCCGACTCCAGAAAATTATGCAAAATCTACTCCGGTTGCAGTCAATGGGGGTCGAGGTCAAGGAGGACCTCCAAGAGGTGAAGAGCCAGCAGGCCTCGCTCTTTGCCAAGGAGGCCTCCAAGATCATCTTCCGGTCCAGAGTCCGCTCCATCGAGCAGGATGAGACGTGCTCGCGTTACTTCTTCCAAAAGGTACACAGAGGAAGCTCTGTTATCAGCAGCCTGAAGGAAGAAGATGGCTCGGTAACGTCTTCGCAGTCCGACATACTAAGGATCAGCAAATCCTTTTATGCTGGGCTGTATGGCGCGAAGCCCACAGACAGCAGAGCCTCCCAGTCCTTCCTGTCATCTATCACAGAGGTCCTAGATGACAGCAGGAGGGAGAGACTGGACAAGCCGCTAACTCTGGACCAGCTGACAAAGGCCGTCGAGTCTTTCGAGACGAGTAAAAACCCCGGGAGCGACGGCTTACCGGTCGAGTTGTACTCGGCCCTGTGGGACTGGGTCGGCCCGGACCTGCTGGAAGTATACGAGAGTATGCTCCTGGCCGGCAGCATGTCAGAGACCATGAGAAAAGGCATCATCACCCTCATTTACAAGCAGAAGGAGGAGAGGGCAGAAATCAGAAATTGGCGGCCCATCTCACAGCTTAATGTTGATTACAAGATTCTGTCCAAAGTCATAGCCAGTCGAGTCAAGTCTGCTCTGCAGTTGGTGATTCACCCTGATCAGACCTGTACTGTACCCGGCAGGAAGATCTCTGATAGCCTCGCGCTACTCAGGGATACGATCGCCTACGTACGGGACAGGAGGGTGGACATCTGCCTCATCAGCCTACCAGGAGAAGGCTTTTGACAGGATATCGCACACCGACATGATGGACGTGCTTTCCAAAATGGGGTTTGGGGAGGGAATCTGCAATTGGATCCAACTGCTCTACACAAACATCAGTAGCGCAGTGTCAATCAACGGGTGGGAATCTGAAAGTTTCCCGATCAAATCTGGAGTCAGACAGGGTTGCCCTCTCTCCCCTGTCTTGTTTATTTGCTGTATTGAACCCTTTGCTGAGTCGATTAGGAAGGATGCGAGCATAAGAGGGGTGACAATCCCAGGCAGCGGAGGCACTCAGGTCAAAACCTCCCTGTACATGGATGACGTCGCCGTCTTCTGCTCGGATCCGCTGTCCGTGCGCAGACTGATGAGCATCTGCGACCAGTTCGAACTGGCCTCGGGAGCCAAAGTTAACCACGGCAAGAGCGAGGCCATGTTCTTTGGGAACTGGGCTGACCGATCCTTTGTCCCCTTCACCGTCAGGTCAGATTACCTGAAGGTGCTGGGGATATGGTTCGGAAGGGCCGGGGCGTGCACCAAAACATGGGAGGAGCGAGTAGCCAAGGTACGACAAAAGTTGGGCATGTGGGGGCAGCGATCTCTCTCCATTGTGGGTAAGAACCTGGTCATCAGGTGCGAGGCGCTCACGTTGTTGCTCTACGTGGCGCAGGTCTGGCCCATACCCTACTCCTGCGCCGTGGCAGTCACCCGAGACATTTTCCGCTTCGCCTGGGGATCGAAAATGGACCGGGTCCGGAGGGACACGATGTTCAAATCTCTGGACATGGGCGGGAAAAATGTACCCAACGTGGCCCTCATCCTGATGACCACCTTCGTGTGCGGCTGCATCAAGCTATGTGTAGATCCCCAGTACGCAAACCCCAAGTGTCACTACGTGCTGAGGTACTGTCTGTCCCCGGTGTTGCGAAGGATGGGCCTGGTCACATTGCCGCGGAACGCTCCGTGCAGTTGGGCGGCGCCGTACCACCTATCCTTCGTGGAGCAGTTTCTGCGGGAAAACACCTTTGACGACCGGTCCATCAGGCAGTGGTCTGCACGGAATGTCCTCAAGGCCCTACGGGAAAAGGAAACGGTGGATCCTGTCGGATGGTTCCCCGAGCAGACCGTCAAAGTCATTTGGCGGAATGCCTCATCACCAGAACTTTCAAACAAGCACCAAGACGTAGCTTGGCTGGTGGTGAGAAGGGCCCTCCCCGTCAGATCCTTCATGCACACCCGAAGTCTCGCCCCCTCCGCACAGTGCCCCCGCGTTGGCTGTGGTGGGGAAGAGACGGTCGCCCACCTCCTCTTGGAATGTGCCTTTGCAAAGCAGGTGTGGAAAGAGATGCAGTGGTTTTTGTCAAGGTTCATCCCAAGCAGCTCTGTAACACAGGAGTCTGTGCTCTGCGGGCTGTTCCCAGGGACGCACACCGAGACAAACATCAACTGCTGCTGGAGGACTATCAATTCGGTGAAAGACGCCCTTTGGTCTGCCCGAAACTTGCTGGTCTTCCAGCGCAAAGAGTTGTCCACCACCGAATGTTGCAGACTGGCACATTCCAAGGTCCAGGACTACGTGCTGAGGGACGCACTAAAGCTTGGGGCAGCTGCAGCAAAGGCTCAATGGGGAAAGACCACAGTGTAAGGTTCCCCCACCAAGCTGGACTGAGGTGCTGGAACCATGGGAAACCCCTCGAACTGTATCGTTAATATTCTCAATTGCTGGAAATGTAAAACTGTAATTGACATGACAATTGTGAAACGGAAGGGTTGGGAAGAAACTCATGACAGTATTGAAGGAAACTGATCTCCCTTGCAATGTTTGTATTTTTTGGTGCTGTTTGGAAACTGTTTGGCAATGTAATGTTTACAGATTTTTATGAATAAAGTATATTTTGGAAATAAAAAAAAAAAACAAGCTGAACTGAGGGGCTGGACCCCTGGGAAACCCTTCGAACTGTATCGGGAAAATTTTCATTTGCTGTAAATGTAAAAATGTAATTGGCATGACAAATGTGAAATGGAAGTGTTGTGAAGCAACTCATGATTGTATTGAAGGAAACTGATCTCCCTTGCAATGTTTGTATTTTTTGGTGCTGTTTGAAACTGTTTGGCAATGTATTTTTAACAGATTTTTATGAATGAAGTATATTTTGGAAATAAAAAAGAGAAGAAAGCAGCTCCTAAGAAAGGCACCAAGAAAACCTTAAATAAACCGTCAACAAAGGGCGGCAAGAAGCGGAGGAAGGAGAGTTACTCCATCTACATCTACAAAGTGATGAAGCAGGTTCATCCCGACACCGGCATCTCCTCCAAGGCCATGAGCATTATGAACTCGTTTGTGAACGATGTTTTCGAGCCCATCGCGGGTGAGGCTTCCCGCCTGGCCCATTACAACAACCATCAGCTCTGGGTGATCCAGACCGCCGTGCGCCTGCTGCTGCCCGGGGAGCTGGCCAAGCACGCCGTGTCGGAAGGGACAAAGGCGGTGACCAAGTACACCAGCTCCAAGTAAAACTGCACAATGGACTGAAAAACATCCCAAACACAACGGCTCTTTTAAGAGCCACCAACAATCTCTGAAAAAGCTGCATCCGACATCTTTATGAAATCACTTTAAGACGATGTATAATATAATAACGATCCCACTGCTGTGTTTGTATCTCCTGTTATTAACTGAACACGAACCCATAATCTGATCACCCGCCTTCACTTTTTTTGCTTAAAGCTGCTCTTATTCTGGTTTTTCACAGCCCCTGTATAACCGCATTAACAGCTGATTTCAGCGGTAAGGATTCGACCTTAATCCCTTCACTGATTAATCAATTTATTAACAGCAACTCTCCGCAGTGTAACAGCCTGGGATGGGATTATTACAGAGCAAGTTAAGGGCCGTTTGAGGACTTGATCCGGCTCCCTCTTTTCAGAGAAGGGCTCTGATTGAAAACTAAACTGAGTATTTCACTTCAGGCCAATGCAGGCCCCACCCGGGACAGTTTGAAAGCGATTGTCGAATGAGTCACAATTTAAATAACATTTTACAAGTTGAATAAAACAAAATCAAGAGATGGGACTTTAAATCTTTGACTAAGGATGACATTTATTTTAATCCGCTCCTTTCCGACAATGAAATTGGCGGACTTTTTGAAATTGACAAATTCTGTGCTTCTGATGTCATGGCGGGTAAATCCCGCCCTCTTGTGTTGGTCAGTGACCTGATTGGTGAAGAATATAGGCAAATAGAATTAAGTACCGACCATTGAGGAGAGTTCTCAGTCTTAAAGGAAAGTAAATGCTGCGGAAATTATCCATTTGTGAAAGTATTTGTGAGATTGTGGAAATGTCTGGAGGAAAGACCGGCGGGAAAGCTCGGGCCAAAGCCAAGTCTCGCTCCTCCCGGGCTGGACTGCAGTTGCCGGTGGGCCGTGTTCACAGGCTCCTGAGAAAGGGCAACTATGCTGAGCGTGTGGGTGCTGGAGCCCCGGTAGATCTGGCTGCTGTGCTTGAGTATCTGACCGCTGAAATCCTCGAGCTGGCCGGTAACGCGGCCCGGGACAACAAGAAGACCCGCATCATCCCCAGACACCTGCAGCTCGCCGTCCGCAACGAGGAGGAGCTCAACAAGCTGCTGGGAGGGGTGACCATCGCTCAGGGCGGGGTGCTACCCAAGAAAACCAGCGCTCAAAGCTCCCAGAAAATGTAAAGCAGACAAAATGTCATCTAATCAACCAAAGACTCTTTTCAGAGCCACCCACAGTCTCTGAAAGGGCTGATTACTGTCTGATTCAAGCATGTCAGTAACAGAACAGAATAGGAACTATTTAAAATGTTTATGAGCAACTATTTCAGTGGCTTCTCACTGTCCCCCTGATCCCTGTGTGAAGGGGAATTACCAATAGTCTAATTTATTCCTTTCCACACCGAGTTTGAGTTATTGGTCCCTTAAGGATTGCTGAATGGAGTCTTCCACCGCCGGTTACAGATAAGAAGTGGGGGGGAAAATGACAGGTTAAAGCTGTGCGTAAAATAGCGCCAGGAATGTGTGGCGATAATAGCGGAATAAAGAAAGGTTTTTAAAGGTTGGTGGAAAATATTTTACGAACAACTTTAAATAGATTTTCCAGTAATTCGCTTTTTGCCGACACTGAAATTGGCGCCTTTTTCGAATTCAAACGTTCTGCCAATTTCGACAATTTAAGCCAATGATTTGCTGCATTTTCCCCAATTCGAGGCTCTGCGATTGGTTAAGAAATGCGAATGGGAAGAGGGTGACCAATCAGAAGTGAGCGCGGGCTCAAGCTGTGGGAATTCCAGGTCCCTGAACGATTGAGCTGAAACTGATCAGTTTCACAAACCCTGTCAGTTTCAGTGCAGGAAACACCGTCTCGGAAGAAATAACATCACAAGTGGATCTGGTTCCAGTGACCGATTCAACGGCTGCTGCAAAATTCCCGGATTCCCTCATTGCAGCGAAATCATTTTGAAATTCTATGAAAACAATGAGTGATTCTGGAGGAGTGATGTGGCTTTTCACTGAGGGTATGTGTCGACTGGGGAAATAACTAAGTGTAGAGCCTCGGGCACTGTTTACACAGCCCGTTTAGAAAATCAAATCCATTGCACATCCTTGCTGCAACTGAAATGTCAATTTCGGGGATTCCAGTTTTCTACCCGAATACAGCACAGATTTATTCCAGACAGTTCTGAACAGCCTATCCCAGCTCCCGTTTCCAGCTCACTGCTCTCTCTGTGAGACGGTGGGTGGCTCTTGGAAGAGTGTGTGTTTGCTGGAAAGGGTCGAGTTGTGCGGCCCTGCCGTTTCAGAGCGGACACCACATCCATGGCAGTGACCGTCTTGCGCTTGGCGTGCTCAGTGTAGGTGACCGCATCCCTGATCACATTCTCCAGGAAACCTTTCAACACCCCGCGAGTCTCCTCATAGATCAAACCCGAGATCCGCTTGACCCCGCCACGGCGTGCCAGGCGGCGGATTGCTGGTTTGGTGATGCTCTGGATATTGTCAGGAAGCACTTTGCGGTGCCGCTTTGCTCCGCCTTTGCCTAGTCCTTTCCCTCCTTTACCTCTGCCAGACTTTCTGTTATTAACTTCCAAAATATACTTTATTCATAAAAATCTGTAAAAAAAATACATTACAAAACAGTTCCAAAAAGCACCAAGTCAAACAATACAAAGAGTGGAAAGGAGATCAGTTTCCTTCAATACAGGAGTGAGTTGCCTCACAACCCTTCCATTTCATTTCTCATGCCATGTACATTTGACAGCAAACAAATAATTTCTGGCTACAGTTCGAGGGGTTTCCCATGGATCCAGCCCCTCAGTTCACTATGGTGGGGGGACCTTACACTGTGGTCTTTCCCCATTGAGCCTTTGCTGCAGCTGCCCCAAGCTTTAGTGCGTCCCTCAGCACGTAGTCCTGGACCTTGGAATGTGCCAGTCTGCAACATTCGGTGGTGGACAACTCTTTGCGCTGGAAGACCAGCAAGTTTCGGGCAGAGCAAAGAGCATCTTTCAACGAATTGATAGTCTTCCAGCAGCAGTTGATGTTTATCCCGGTGTGCGTCCCTGGGAACAGCCCGGAGAGCACAGACTCCTGTGCTACAGAGCTGCTTGGGATGAACCTCGACAAACACCATTGCATCTCTTTCCACACCTGCTTTGCAAAGACACATTCCAGAAAGAGGTGGGCAACTGTCTCTTCCCCACCACAGCCACCTCGAGGGCATTGTGCAGAGGGGGTGAGACTTCGGGCATGCAGGAAGGATCTGACGAGGAGGACTCTTCTCACCATCAGCCAAGCTACATCTTGGTGCTTGTTTGAAAGTTCTGGTGATGGGGCATTCCGCCAAATGACTTTGGAAGTCTGCTCGGGGAACCATCCGACAGGATCCACCATCTTCTTTTCCCGTAGGGCCTTGAGAACATTCCGTGCAGACCAGTGCCTGATGGATTGGTGGTCAAAGGTGTTTTTCCACAGAAACTTTTCCATGAAGGATAGGTGTAACAGCACAGTCCAACTGGATGGAGCGTTCCACGGCAATATGACCAGGCCCATCCTTCGCAACACCGGGGACAGATAGAACCTCAGCATGGAGTGACACTTGGAGTTTGCGTACTGGAGGTCTACACACAGCTTGATACAGCCACACACAAAGGTAGCCATCAGGATGAGGGCGATGTTGGGTACATATTTCCCGCCTTTCTCCAGAGGTTTGAACATCGTGTCCCTCGGGACCTGGTCCATTTTGGATCCCCAGATGAAGCGGAAAATGGCTCAGGTGATCACCACAGTGCAGGAGTGCAGTATGGGCCAGACCTGCACCACGTACAGTAACCTGACACAATGGAGAGAGATCGCTGCTCCCACATGTTCAGCTTATGTTGTACCCTGGCTACTCGTTCCTCCCAGGTTTTGGTGCACGCCCCGGCCCTTCCGAACCATCCCCCAGCACCTTCAGGTCGGCTGACCTAATGGTGAAGGGGACAAAGGATCGGTCAGCTGAGTTCCCACAGAACATGGCCTCGCTATTGCCGTGTTTAACATTGGCTCCCGATGCCAGTTCGAACTGGTCACAGATGCTCATCAGTCTGCGCACAGGCAGCGGGTTCAAGCAGAAAACGGCGATGTCATCCATGTACAGGGAGGTTTTAACCTGAGTGCCTCCACTGCCTGGGATTGCTCCCTTCTGATAATCGCATTCTTCCTAATAGACTCAGAAAAGGGTCCAATAAAGCAAACAAACAAGACAGGGGAGAGAGGACAGCCCTGCCTGACTCCAGATTGGATTGAGAAACTTTCTGATTCCCACCCATTGATTGAGACTGCGCTACTGATGTTTGTGTAGACCAGCTTAATCCAATTGCAGATTCCCTCCCCAAACCCCATTTTGGAAAGTACGTCCATCATGTCGGTGTGCGATATCCTGTCAAAAGCCTTCTCCTGGTCCAGGCTGATGAGGCAGGTGTCCACCCTCCTGTCCCGTACATAGGTGATCGTATCCCTGAGTGGCGCGAAGCTATCAGAGATCTTCCTGCCTGGTATAGTACAGGTCTGATCAGGGTCAATCAGCAACTCCAGAGCAGACTTGACTCGACTGGCGATGACTTTTGACAGAATCTTGTAGTCGATGTTAAGCAGTGAGATGAGCCGCCAATTTCTGATTTCTGCCCCCTCCCCCTTCCGCTTGTAGATGAGGGTGATGATGCCTTTCCTCATGGATTCTAATATGCTGCCGGCCAGGACCATACCCTGGTATACTGCCAGACTTTTTTTTTAAATTTCCAAAATGTACTTTATTCATAAAAATCTGTAAAAATTACATTCCCAAACAGTTTAAAACATCGTCAAGTCAAAAAATACAAACAGTGCAAAGGTGATCAGTTTCCTTCTATACAATCACGAGTTGCCTCACAACTCTTCCATTTCATTGTCATGCCATATACATTTCTACATTTACAGCACACAAAATTTTCCCTATACGGTTCGAAGGGTTTCCCATGGATCCAGCCCCTCCGCTCAGCTTGGTGGGGGGACCTTACATCATGGTCTTTCCCCATTGAGCCTTTGCTGCGGCTGCCCCAAGCTTTAGTGCGTCCCTGCCCACGTTGTCCTGGTCCTTGGAATGTGCCAGTCTGCGACATTCGGTGGTGGACAACTCTTTGCGCTGGAAGACCAGCAAGTTTCGGGCAGACTAAAGGGCGTCTTTCACCGAATTGATAGTCCTCCAGCAGCAGTTGATGTTTGTCTCGGTGTGCGTCCCTGGGAACAGCCCGTAGAGCACAGACTCCTGTGTTATCGAGCTGCTTGGGATGAACCTCGACAAAAACCACTGCATCCCTTTCCACACCTGCTTTGCAAAGACACATTCCAGGAGGAGGTGGGCGACCGTCTCTTCCCCACCACAGCCACCATGATAGTTCTTGCCTCAAATCAGTGCACAATAAAAGAGACTGATTCCGTCAGCTTCCTTTTTTTTACAGGCCGCCCGGACCTGGCTGAGAAAGGCAGATTGAGAGCAGGGAGGGGAGGAGACAAGAGTGAAGATTAAACAGAGAGCAAGAATGAAGGAGACACCCAGAGTGACAGACAGAGAGAGAACGGCACCTTATCTTTCATCTCCACCTCCAGTTTCCTCCGGGCTGCCAATTTCAAACCCTTTATTAACAGTAGAACCGAAACCCAGCTCTCCACGCAAACTCTTCCAGAATCGACCTTCACAGTCAAGGCTTTCCAGAAAGCCGGAGCTTTTAAATATGATCCTGCTACAATTAACACTCAGTAATATTCCCACCAAAACACAATCCATTCTATAACAAGGAACCTCCTCAGTAACATCACCATTTCCACACACATCCGCTTCCAACAGTTTACAAACACCCTATTGCAGCTGTTTGGGGAATCTCCTGTGTTCAGATTGGAGTTGGAAAGCGGCCTTTACCCGGCAGTGTTATCGTCTCACACTGAATCTGCCAGACATCCTGTTCTCTTTATTGCGAGAGAGAAAGCACGGATTTAGGAAATGTTCATTTGAAATGATCTCTATTGAGAACGAGCCCGGCCGTGGGACAGGTATTCCAGTGCAAAGAGCTGTCTATGACCGAGTGTTGCAGACTGGCACATTCCAACATTCAAGACTATGTGCTGTGGGACGGCATTAAAGCTTGGGGAAGCCACCATGGAGTCTCAATAGAAAGGCGACAGACTAAGGCCCTCGTACAGCGAGAGGCTGGAACCTGTGTAAAACCGCTCGGGCTGTTTGCACCAGAGAATGTTTGATGTGTAATGTAAATACTGTAAATATAACCTGTGCAGGCAGGGATAGTGAGATACCTCATGTACATTATTGAAGGAAACTGATCTGTATTGTACCTTATGTAATATTAAATTTGAACTGCTTTGCAATGTAATTGCACAAATTATATGAATAAAATACATATTGTGCAAAAGAAAGCAGCTTTCCTGTCAACACACACCTTGTCTCAGGGCACAACTTTCCTGTGATCTTGTCATACCCAACTTCGCTCTATATCTTCTGACACACACACTTTACAGTCTGTCATTTCCAAAAACAAGCATTCTAAAATCAAAAGACCTTTTGTTTATTTCTCCTTTCTTTTCATTTCTCCTCTATTCTTCTCAATCACTCCCTTCAACAGTCCTATTCAGATCAAGGTGGAATGTGAATAGTGTCACAACTCACCTCTGACACTATTATTACCCTTTTCTCTTGTCTCATTCAATGGGAAAGTTTTATTCACCAGTCTGTTGCTGTTTTACACTCTTGCCATACCATCTGGTATTGCATCCATCTGAATTCTGTGCTTTCATGGCCTTATATTTCTTTTCCACTTCTGGATGATTTGTTTGCTTCAGTTCCATTCAACCAGGCTGGACCACAGGGAAGCTTAGAACAAAGAACAAAGAACAGTACAGCACAGGAACAGGCCATTCGGCCCTCCAAGCCTGCGCCGATCTTGATGCCTGCCTAAACTAACACCTTCTGCACTTCCGTGGCCTATATCCCTCTATTCCCTTCCTATTCATGTATTTGTCAAGATGTCTCTTAAACGTCGCTATCGTATCTGCTTCCACCACCTCCCCTGGCAGCAAGTTCCAGGCACTCACCACCCTCTGTGTAAAAAACTTGCCTCGCACATCCCCTCTAAACTTTGCCCCTCGCACCTTAAACCCATGTCCCCTAGTAACTGACTCTTCCACCCTGGGAAAAAGCTTCTGACTATCCACTCTGTCCATGCCGCTCATAACTTTGTAAACCTCTATCATGTCGCCCCTCCACCTCCGTCGTTCCAGTGAAAACAATCCGACTTTTTCCAACCTCTCCTCATACCTAATGCCCTCCAGACCAGGCAACATCCTGGTAAACCTCCTCTGTACCCTCTCCAAAGCCTCCACGTCCTTCTGGTAGTGTGGCGACCAGAATTGCACGCAATATTCTAAGTGTGGCCCAACTAAGGTTCTGTACAGCTGCAACATGACTTGCCAATTTTTATACTCTATACCCAGACTGATGAAGGCAAGCATGCGGTATGCCTTCTTGACTACCTTATCCACCTGCGTTGCCACTTTCAGTGACCTTTGCCTTGGGTGGGTCCACGTTGATCCATTACATTCAGAATCACCTCCTTGAAATAACTCCATAGTACAACTACAGTAACCACACAGAAACTGCTTCAAACACTCCTCCACATTTTATCTGTTCTGACTGTCAGCACCTCCAGCTCTTTGGTTTAAGTGGAACCCATCAGGTTTGTATAGGCTCCTTCTATTCTGAAAGCTGTAGCACTGGTTCAGGGAATTCAGCCCTGTTTCTCTACTCTAAAGGCTCAGCCATGCTTGATCTGCGTGGTATTTTGCTTTTATTGCAACCTTACAAGACCTCCAATCCTCTGGAAAACGATGGTCAGACCTTCCACTATTTTTTCCCTGGCTTCATTCAACAGCCTGGGGTACATTTCATCTGGTCCTGGTGATTTATCCACATTCAAGGATGCTCATCCCATTAAGACTTCCTCTCTCCTTAACTTATCATGTCCAATACTTCACACTCCTCCTCCTTCATAACAATATCTGCATCACCCCCTCATTTGAGAAGACAGTAATGTATTCATTAAGGATATTGGCAACATCTTCCATCCCGATACAAAGGTTACATTTTTGATGTTTTCTGTGCCCTGCTGTTTGCTCAGTTGCCTCTTACTCTAATGTTTTGATGCAACATCTTTGGGTCCATTGTTATTTTGCTTTTCCATGTTCTTTCCTGTTCTCTCTTTGCTCTTCACCTCTGCTCCCAAACGCCTCCAGAGCAGTCAAAACACAAGGTGTCAGAAGTGGGATTTGAACCCACGTCTCCAATGGAGACTGCGACCTAAACGCAGCGCCTTAGACCGCTCGGCCATCCTGACCGCCTACTGGCTATCATTAATGCTAAGGAAATTATTCATTCTTTGTGAAAGTATTTGTGAGATTGTGGAAATGTCTGGAAGAGGAAAGACCAGCGGGAAAGCTCGGGCCAAGGCCATTTCTCGCTCCTCCCGGACTGGACTGCAGTTCCCGGTGGGCCGTGTTCACAGGCTCCTGAGAAAGGCTAACTATGCTGAGCGTGTGGGTGCTGGAGCCCCGGTCTGTCTGGCTGCTGTGCTCGAGTATCTGACCGCTGAAATCCTCGAGCTGGCCGGGAACGCGGCCCGGGACAACAAGAAGACCCGCATCATCCCCAGACACCTGCAGCTGGCCGTCCGCAACGACGAGGAGCTCAACAAGCTGCTGGGAGGGGTGACTATCGCTCAGGGCGGGGTGCTGCCGAATATCCAGGCCGTGCTGCTGCCCAAGAAAACCAGCGCTCAGAGCTCCCAGAAAAGGTAAAGCGGCCAAAATGTCATCTAATAAACCAAAGGCTCTTTTCAGAGCCACCCACAGTCTCTGTGAAAGGGCTGGTTACTGTCAGGAGGGAGTCAGTGATGGAGTTATTGTAACAGTGGATTGACCTGTTTCACATCTGTCCAGGTGTGTTTTCAGTTCCCTCTCTGGATTTCGCTCTGTTTCTCTGCTCACACATCTCCCCCTCTCGTTAAGTGAAGAAGTGAACTACAGGGTGTCAGAATCAACAATTTAATAAATCCCGCTGCCTTCGATTTGATAAATCCCGAGATTATCCCGGTACATTAACGGGAACTGGTTCGGAGCTGATGAATTAATTTAATAATGGAAGTGTCCGGGTTAATTCTCTGTTTTTCATTTGGACAGTTTGAATTGTGTTTTTTTTTTCTCTCCGGTGATCTGAGCGCCGCTTCTCAATGAGAATCTGCTCCCAGAACAGAGTAAATGCAGGAAGAAAGAAGCCATTCTCGGGCTGTGTGTTTCTCTCCCAACCTGATCTGTTTAGACCGCACTGTTCCCAGAGGACGGAATCAGTGAGAGTTGTGCACACACAGGAGCTGAGTCCACTGCAGCGCTTGAATATGTGCCTTCTCCCCGGCCCTCCCTATTCTCCGGACACAACGTTGTTTGTTCCCTCGGCGGCGGGGTAGAGTCGGGGATTCTCTCCCCGCAGTGTCAGTGGCTGCAGCCCCGGAGAACTGGTGGTTTCAGTCAGAGTGACCGAGCTACCTTACAGGACTCTCCCCCTGAATTTGTGAACTGAGACTACACCGAACACATCCCCAGTTAGAGTGAGGGCCGGACATCCTTCTGTTTTATTACAGAGAGTGGGGAAAGGGCTGGGTGGAGGGGAGTCACCAGGGATCCTGGATTTGCTCCAAATCATTTCCATGTGGAATCTGCAGGCGGGGCCGGGACAGGGATCATTTGATCAGGGGATCAGCTCTTTCCTGAGAGATGTGGGTGGCTCTGAGAAGAGCCTTTGTGTTCAGATGTTTACAAGTTTCCCGCGCTCTTTCACTTATTTCCAGACCCTGCTTTCTGAGCCTTCGCTGCTTTCGGCTTGACCTTGCTCTTCCATGTCTGCACTTTCTTCAGCGCCTTTCCGCCCACCGCACTCTTGCCTTTTTTGACCTTCTTCGCAGGAGACTTTTTCTGAAGCACTGCTTTCTTCACCGCCTTATTTGGCGTTGCCGCCGCCTTGCTGCTCGTTTTCTTGGCTGTTACTTTCTTTGTTGTCACTTTCTTGGCTGCTGGTTTCTTCACCAATGATTTCTTGTCTGCTGGTTTCTAACGAAGGAGTTATTGTCTGCTGGTTTCTTCACTAAAGATTTCTTGGCTGCTGATTTCTTCACTAAAGATTTATTGTCTACTGGTGTATTCACTAAAGATTTCTTAGCTGCTGGTTTCTTCACTAAAGATTTCTTGTCTGCTGGTTTCTTCACTAAAGATTTCTTGGCTGCTGGTTTCTTCAAGAAAGATTTCTTGTCTGCTAGTTTCTTCATGAAAGATTTCTTGTCTGCTGGTTTCTTCACTAAAGATTTCTTATCTGCTGGTTTCTTCACTAAAGATTTCTTGGCTGCTGGTGTCTTCGCTAAAGATTTCTTGGTTGCTGGTTTCTTCACTAAAGATTTCTTGTCTGCTGGTTTCTTCACTAAAGATTTCTTGTCTGCTATTTTCTTCACCTTCTTTCCCACTTTTCCCTGGGTTTTCCTTCTTGCTGATTTTGAAGGAGCCAGAGGCTCCCTGTCCCTTGCTCTGCACCAGGGAGCCTTTGTTCACATTCCTCTTGATACTTTGCTTGATCTGGGTCCTGAGCTTCTCCACATCGACACCGCTGCTACCCAGAGCCTTCTTTATGGCGGCCAGGGACATCCCCTTGCGATCGCTGAAAGCCGGCACAATCTTGAGGATCTGTTCGCCCAACGGGAGACCGGCTGGCTTGTTCCGGGGAGCCGCCTTCTTCTTCTTGGGGGTCTTGACTTGGGCGGCGGCGGCGGCTGGAGGAGCCGTTTGGGCTGCTGCACTATCGGACATGTCCGGGACTCTGCACAAATTCTCACTGTCAGTGTGAACTGGGTTAGAAATGAAGCCGGTGATGGTGGCACAGAGCAACTTCAAGGAAGAGAGAGGATGGGGCGGAGACAAGCTGCTGTCAGCTCTCGGCTCCTGCTGTCTCTCTGTGTTTCTCTCTCCTCACAAACTCTCCAATTCCATTGAAATTCAGAGACTCCAGACTTCCAGACTAGATCTTTCCTGTCTCTCACTCCAGTATGTTTGCTGTTGAAAAGCTTTCACTAGGATTGAGGACTCCATTTTCCATTTAACCTGGTTTTATTGCTGCACTGACCGCCCTCTCTCACCCCTCGCTGACATGTTCTCTACTTTTCAACTGAAATCTTGAAATTAAAAAAAATGATCCCGAATTCCCACTTTGGGGCTGAGCAGGGAGGAGGGCGGTTCTTTGACTGGAAAATCATTTGATTTTACACAAGAATGACTCTGAAATCCGGCGATGAGAGCGGACCCACAAACACAGTGGCTTCAGACTAACCCGCCCTCCCCTTTAATACAATCTCTCTTCCACAATATTCACATCTGCATATTCACAGGACAAACTGTTCCCTGAATGTAGAGTTCCCAGGACAGGTTTTCCCCTCCGCTCGGTCTGTGCTGCGGATTCTCGGGGGTGAGTTGTATTTTCTCAGCTCAGTCAGTGTTAAACAGTCTGGGGCCGGCGCTCCGAATATTGTCTGTGAACCAGAGTCCGCTACAAGAGCCAATCACAGTTGTGACTTTTTTTATTCGTTCATCGGATTTGGGTGTGAGTCCAGAACCAGGGGTCATAATCTAAGGATACGGGGTAAACCTTTCAGGTTGTCCTTTCTCTCTCTGCCGACACCCACCCCCGGTCTCCTCTCTCCCTCTTACTCTCCTCTCTCTCTCTCCCTCTCTCTGACAGTTGCTGAGAGCGAGAACTCTCAGCTTTATGGTTAGTCTTTTTTAAAAAATCGCAGCCGTCAGTTTCACAGCTGACAGGTGCTTTGAGCAGAGACAGCACTTCCGAAACTCGGACAAGCTCGGGTTTTTCTGGAGGGCTTTTAAATGAAATCAGAACTGCCGGAAAGCTCCGAACTTGTCCGAGGTTCTGAAACGTTCTCTCTGCTCTCAGGACCTGTCAGCTGTGAAACTGACGGCTGCGATTTGATTGAAAGTCAGACTGGTCTGGAAGAAGAAGCCAATGGGAAATTTCTCATCCCTGAAATTATCAGTCACGGACCGAACTGTTTTAACGTGGACACTGGTGTCCATGTACAGACATGTTGCCAACCCCTGTTCTTCACACAGACTTACCAATCACACACTGATCAACGCCAACAAATAATTTGACTTTTTTTATTGAAGACTGACAATACTATATACAATTTACAGGAGAGTATTACAGGCACATCTTACCGGGGATCATCCCATCTCCTACTCTGTCACATACTGTATGACATCACTTCCTGAAGTGATGATGCACACACGAGTTACCAATTCCTTGAAACAAAGAGTAGGCATAAATGGGCCATTTTCTCATTGGTAGGATGTGACTGGTGGAGTGCCACAAGGATCAGTGCTTGGGGTTCAATTATTTACTATCTATATTAATGACATGGAGGAGGGGGCAGAGTGTAATATATCCAAATTTGCTGATGATACAAAAATAGGTAGGGCATGTTGTCATGAAGACATAAGGAATCTCCAAGGGGATATAGATAGGTTGAGTGAGTGGGCAAAAACTTGGCAGATGGAGTTTAATGTAGGAAAGTGTGAGGTCATACACTTTGGTAGGAAGAATCAAAATGCAGACTATTATATAAATAGACAGAGACTCCAAAAAAGAGGGATCTGGATGTTCTTGTGATTGAAACACAAAAAGTTAGCATGCAGGTGCAGCAAGTAATTAAGAGGGCAAATGGAATTTTGGCCTTTATTGCTAGGGGGCTGGAGTTTAAAAATAGGGAAGTCTTGTTAAAGCTGTACAGGGTGTTGGTGAGGCCACACCTGGAGTGCTGTGTACAGTTTTGGTCCCCGTATTTAAGAAAGGATATATTGGCATTGGATACAGTCAAAAGAGATTCACTCGGCTGATTCCTGGGAGAAAGGGGTTGACTTATCAAGAATGGCTAACAAGTTAGGCCTTTATATATTAAAGTTTAGAAGAATAAGGGTGATCTTATTGAAATGTATAAGATTCTGAGGGGGCTTGACAGGGTAGATGTTTCCACTAGTGGGGGAATCTCAAACTAGGTGACATAGTTACAGAATAAGGGGACAGTCATTTAAAACTGAGATGCAAAGGAATTTCTTCTCTCAGAGGGTAGTGAATGTCTGGAATTCTCTAACCAGAGAGTTGTGGAGGCTAAATCACTGAAAGCATTTAAAGAGGTGGTAGATAGATTTTTGAAATATTGGGGAGTTGAGGGCTATGAGGAGCTGGCACGAAAGAGGAGTTGAGGTCCGGGGCAAATCATCCCTGATCTTGTTAAATGGTTGGGCAGGCTTTGGGGACTGAATGGCCTACTCCTGCTCCTATTTCTTATATTCTTATAAGGGGGCTACAAAGAGATGTAGATCGGTTAAGTGAGTGGGCAACAACCTGGCAAATGGAGTAAAATGTGGGAAAGTGTGAAATTGTCCACTTTGGTGGGAAGAATAAAAAAGAAGCATATTATCTAAATGGTGAGAGATTGCAGAGCCCGGAGATGCAGAGGGATCTGGGTGTCCTCGTGTATGAATCGCACAAGGTTAGTATGCAGGTACAGCACGTAATTAGGAAAGCTAATAGAATGCTCGTGTTTATCGCGAGGGGAATTGAATGCAAAAGTAGGGAGGTTATGCTTCAGCTATAAAGGGCATTGGTAAGACCACATCTGGAGTACTGTCTACAGAACTGGTCTCCTTATTTAAGGAAGGATGTGAATGCATTGGAGGCAGTTCAGAGAAGGTTTACTGGACAAATACCTGGAATGGTGGGCTGTCTTACAAGGAAAAATTGGACAGGCTTGGTTTGTATCCACCAGATTTTAGAAGAGTAAGAGGCAACTTGATTGAAACACATAAGATCCTGAGGGTCTTGACAGGGTGGATGTACAAAGGATGTTTACTCTTGTGGGAGAATCTAAAATTAGGGGTCACTGTTTAAAAATATGGGGTCGCCCATTTAAGACAGAGATGAGGAGAATTTTTTTGTCTTAGAGGGTTGTGAGTCTTTGCAGTTCTCTTCCTCAAAACGCAGTGGAAGCAGTGTCTTTGAATATTTTTAAGGCAGATGTAGATAGATTCTTGATAAGCAAGGGGGTGGTCAGGGGTAGCTGGAAATGTGGGTCATCAGTTCAGCTATGACATTATTGAATGGCGGAGCAGGCTGGAAGGGCCGAGTGGCCTACTCCTGCTCCTAATTCATATGTTCGTATGCTTGTATGTTTGTATAAAGCCCAAGATGCCATATATTTTACTACTACTCTCTCAATATGCCCTGCTACCTGCAAAGATCGATGCACATGCATCCCCAGCTCCCTCTGTCCCTGAACACTCTTTAGAACTGTGCCATTGAGGATACATTGCCTCTCCCTATTCCTTCTGTCAAAATGCATCACCTCACACTTAACAGTATTAAATTCCATCCGTCACCTCTCTGCTCATTCTGCTAGCCTATCTATGTCCTATTGCAGGCGGTTCATATCATCCTCACTGTTTGCCTCACCTCCAAGTTTGGTATTGTCAGCAAATTTTGAGATTCTGTTCCGTATTCCAAGATCCACATATTTTATACATAGCAAGAAAAGCAGTGATCCCAGCACTGACCCTCGGGGAACACCACTGTCGACCATCCCTTAGTCTGAAAAGAAACCATTTACTACAACTTGCTTGTATCTGCCCTTAATCCAATTTTTTAACCAATTGGACACTGACCCTCCTATTCCATGAGCCTCAATTTTGTTAACCAGCCTTTTATGTGATACCTTATCAAATGCTTTCGTAAAATCCATAGAAACAACATCCACTGCATTTCCTTCATCAAACTTCTCTGCTCCTTCATCAAAAAATTCAATTAGATTAGTGAAGCATGATCTGCCTTTTACAAATCCATGCTGGATATCCTTAATTAACTCAAACCTCTCTAAATGTCCATTGATATTTTCCCTGATTATCATTTCTGAAACCTTACCCAGCATTGATGTTAAATTAACTGGCATGGAGTTGCTTGGACTGTCCTTACACCCTTTCTTGAATAAGGGTGTCACTTGCCACTCTCCAATCCCCTTATCCAGGGAAGATTGGAAGATTATGGCAAGCCCTTCCTGGAGGAGTCTAGACATGCAAGGACTCAACTACCAGCAAGCGTAGAAAGCAAGACCCAGGCTCAGGGCCTTCAGTTTCCCCTGGAGGGAAGTCGGAGAGGCAGCGGATCCTGTGAGGAACCACAGTTCAGGAAAGATGAGAAGGTCATTATGAGGGGACAGAGGAGATTAAGTTCAAGGTTTCCCAGCTTATAAGCAAGTGCAGAGACAAGGAATGGTGCTGGGGCAAATAATAGGAAGCTGTGATCGGTTGGAAGGCAGGAGTGATTAAATGACAGAAGAGATGATGGTGCAAGGCAAAAGTCAGGGAAACAACAAGTAACATTTGGCCGGCACAGATACCAGGAGTGGGGTTTGAACACACACAGACATATATTCATTGGATTTCAAGTCCAACACCTTACCCACTCAGCCCTCCTGGTTCATTAACCCGTTGCTGAAAATGAAATTTAATGTGATCCGGGTGACATCTGGCCTTTTACAATATACAATTATGACTCCTCTCCCATGCTAAATTGGACCCTTCATTACTTATGAACCTCAATTGGATCACCCCTCAGTCTAGGTTTCTCTAAGATGTAGGGTTCCAACTCTTTTAGTCTAACTTGATAACGAAGATGTCTTACACTGGGAATTAGTTTAATGTCTCTCCTCTGTACCCTGTCAAAAGCCTCAATAGCACCCATCATGTGAGGAGACCAAGACTGGATACAATATTCCAAGTGAGGCCTGACCAAGGTTTCATAAAAGGACAAATTCGGGACATCTCAGATACTGAAGGAGTCCGTGTCCAGAAGCAGCAAGACCTGGACAACATTCAGGCTTGGCCTGCTAAGTGGCAAGTAACATTCACACCACATAAGTACCAGGCAATGACCATCTCCAACAAGAGAGAATGTAACCATCTCCCTTTGACGTTCAACAGCATTACCATCGCTGAATCCCCCCCACCATCAACATCCTGGGGGTAACCATAGACACAAGCTTAACTGGACCATTCATATAAATACTGTGGCACCAAAGGTAAAACAGACAGTGAGAATTCTGCAATGAATAATTCAGCTCTCGGTACGAGGTGAAATGCTCATTAGGAGAGCTGGAAAAATGGACTGGTCAGGTGTGCAGAAAAGTGGCAAATGGAATTCAACGTGGAGAAGTGTGAGGTGATGCCTTTGGTGAGGTCAAACACGGCAAAGGAATACACAATTAATGGGTGAATACTGAGAGGTCTAGAGGAAGTGAGGGACCTTGAAGTGAATGTCCACAGATCCCTGAAAGTAGCAGGACAGGTTGATAAGTTGGTTGAGAAGGCTTATGGAATCCTTTCCTTTATTAGCCGAGGTATAGAATATCAGAGCACGGAGGTTATGCTGGAACTGTATCAATCATTAGTTAGGCCACAACTTGAGTTCTGTGTGCAGTTCTGGTCACCTCATTCCAGAAAGGATGTAATTGCACTAGAGAGGTTACAGAGGAGATTTAGGAGGATGTTGCCAACTCTGGAAAAATGCAACGATGAGGAAAGATTGGATCGGCTGGGGTTGAATAGAGGAGGCTGAGGGGAGATTTGATTGAAATGCATAAAATTGTGAGGGGTCTGGATAGAGTGGATGGGAAGGGACTATTTACCTTAGCAGGGAGGTCAATGACTAAGGGGCATAGATTTAAAGTGATTCGTTGAACGATTAGAGGGGAGATGAGGAAACGTTTTTCACCCAGAGGGTGCGAGGGGTCTGAAACTCACTGCCGATAAGGGTAGTTGAGGCAGAAACCCTCAACTCATTTAAGAGGAGTCTGGATGTGCACCTCAAGTGCCTGAACCTGCAGGGCTACGGTCCAAATGCTGGACAATGGTATTCCGCTGGGTAGCCCGACTTTTGGCCTTCCTGTGCTCTAAACTTTCTATGTTCAATGATTCTATGCAGACACAATGGGCCGAATAGCCTCCTTCTGCACTGTAATAATTTTGTGATTTTTGACTCTCCAAAACTTGTCCACCATCTACAAGGCACAAGCCAGGATGAGTGCAGCTCCAACAATACTCTAGAAACTTGACACTGTTCAGGACAAAGCAGCTGCCTTGATTGTCACCCCATTCACCACCTTAAACATTCACTCCCTTCACCACTGACGCACAGTGGCAGTAGTGTGTACCATCTACCAGATGCACTGCTGCAACTCACCAAGGCTCCTTCAAAAACACCTTCCAAACCGAAGACCTCCACCACCTTGAAGGACAAGGGCTGCAGATGCATGGAAACACCACCATCTGCAAGTTCCCCTTCAAGTCACACACCATCTGATCTGCAACAATATCGCTGTTCATTCACTGATGTTGGGTCAAAATCCTGGATCTCCCTTCCTAACAGCACTGTGGGTGTACCTACACCACATGGAGTGCAGCAATTCAAGAAGGCAGCTCACCGCCATCTTGTCAAGGACAATTAGGGATGGGTAACAAATTCTGGCCTTGCCAGTGTCGCTCACATCCCATGAAAGAATATGCCCCACCTTATATGCAATTATCCTCTGAATGCAGCCCAACCCCCTATTTGCTCCAGCTATCACTTCACAGCAATGCTGCTGTACCTTTCGAGATCTGTGCACTAGAACATCCAGATCTCTGCTCAAAATTATTTTCTTTCTCCACCTGCTTTAATGTTTTTCCCTGAAGGGTGTATGAATGTTGAGCATTCGCCCTGTCCACATGAATAACACTGCACTTACCCAAATTAAACATCATTTACCAGTCATGAACCCAATCTCCCAACACATTAAGATCAGCCTGAAACAGTCGAGCATCGTCTACAGTCTGAACACTCGCACAGATCTTCAAATCATCTGTAAATTTACAGATGGTGCCCCCTACACCTCCATCCAGATCATTAATAAAAATAATAAAGAGCAACAGACCCAACACCGATCCCTGTGGGACACCACTGGTAACTGGTCTCCAAACAGATCCAGATCCATCTGTAACTACTTTCTGCCTACATCGTGCCAGTCAGTTCCCAATCCAGATCAATATATTACCACTGATACCAGGGACTTTAATCTTATAGAGAAGCCTCTTGTGTGGAACCTTATCAAAATCTTTTGGCTGAGATCCGCTAACTGAGCACAGGCCGGGGATGAGGCCTAGGCCTGTCCTGCTCTGTGTGTGGGTCTCAGGAAGGCACAAGGTGAGATCAGCTCACTGAGCACAGGCCCTTCCTGCTCTATATAGTGCTCAGTGCCTCACCAAATGAGAATAACTAACACACCACAGGCCAGGGAGCCTCGGCCCATCCTCCCCTGATTGTGGTTCAGTGCCAACCAGGTCAGATCAGCTAATTCAGCACAGGCTGGAGATGGAAGCTGGATCTTTCCTGCTCTGGGGGCTCCGTACCATACCAGGTGTGATGAAGTAAAATACCACAGGCCGGGGATGGAGCCTGGGATTTTCCTGTTCTGTGTGGGGCTCTGTACAACACCGTGTGAGATGAACTATCATCCCTCAGGCTGAGGAAGGAGCCTGGGCCCATTCTGTTCTGTGTGGCTCCTACAACATTGGGTGTGTTCAGTTAACTCAACACAGGCCATGAATACAACCAGGCCCTTTCCTGCTCCATGTGGCTCAGTATCACACCAGGTGACATCAGCTAACACAGCCCAGGTGGGGCTGGGGCTGGAGCCTGGGCCTGTCCTGCTCTGTGGGCTCAGTAACACAGCCCGTAAGATGAACTTTTTTCAAAAGACTTCAGTGTATTTAACTCTGTGTCCAACACTGTGAGGCAGCTTTCTGTGTTTATAAAGAGTGTAATTTATTGACTGGTCTCTTGGATCTTGGAGCAAACAGGGTGACAGACAGAAGTCTGTGTGCAGAGGGTTTGGGGGTGAGCTCTGATTCCTAACCCTTTCTGGATTGTGAGGAATAAAGAATGAATGAGAGAGAGAGAATGTGGCAGAAGGGATGATAGAAGAATTTGTCCGTGAACCTGATTAAAAGTGGCTCAAACGCAAAATAATATGAAGATATCAAGAGCAGAACATTAACATAATCTGAGTTCCGCGATCTGGTCGGGTCCCATTCCCCTGAAGTGAGGAATGAACGGGTGGGGAAATTCCGCCTGGAGTTATATTTGTCTCCAATGAAGATGAGCTCACAGTGAGGATGGAATAGCTCAGTTGGGAGAACACTAGATTGAAGAACCAGGATACAATCCCTGGTTTCATCAGTTTTAATTTGGTGTCTCCTTCATTTTAAGTAGAGAGAATCAGAGGAGAGATTTTCCACTCTTGACCCCATGGGCTGAATTTTAAACGAACGGTGCGGCTCTCGGCAGAGGCTCCGGAAGCGGGTGTCGTCACCACACGAGTGAAATGTGGCCGACCGACTCCGATCACGGAGCAGCCGACAAATTAATGAAGGGGAGGCGTGGGGCCCATGTAAACAAGGACCAGAGGCAGGGAACGAGGTGCCGATGGCACCGACATCTGACACAACGGCAGGTGCTGGCACCATATTTAAAGGGCTGCCAGCCCTGCATTCACTGCTGCCTGGTTTAAAGGAGTGTCTTCCTGAGAGCCCTCTGCTGTCCCAGGACCAGTTCTGCTGCCTCTGATGCCCCAGGACCCATTCTGCTGCCTCTGTTGCCTGATGGGTAAGGAGCTGAATGCGAGCCTGCAGTGACCATGGTGCCACGGTTTAGCGATGCCACCCTGCAGGTTCTCCTCCAGGTGACAAGAGAAAGGTGCAAGATCCTCTTCCCCAGGGATGGGAGGTGGAGACCTGTCCACCTGACCAAGCAAAGCTGGCTGGAGATAGTAGGTGAGGTCAGCAGCCATGGGTTCACCCCCAGGAAATGGATGCAGTGCAGGAAGTGGGTCAATGACCTGATCCAGGTTGCTCAGGCGACAACTCAAAGCACTTTGGACCCTTTGGACATTGCATGTGGCAGAGTGAGAGGGTATGTTTAGTGGAAAGGGAGTGACCACCCAGTCATGTGTATTGGGGAAGGGCAGCAGGAGAGGCACACGTCAGTCATTATATAACCTCACACAGTCCCTCGAGAGGGGCCGCATGCAGGAGGCATATGTGTGTCCACATCATGGACTGCTGGACTATCACCATGAGAGATGTTGGGCTTGTCCCCGCTGGGAGACTAACTTTGTTCATCATTGTGTCTGCAGGAGAAGACATCCCACAATTGGAAAGAGCGTGTCAAGACTGGCGGTGGAGTGCCTTATCTCCGTGTCCTCATCCCGATGGAGGAGGAGGCCATTGAACAGGCCGGGCAGCAAAGCAGCTGCTCCATAGCTGATGGAGAGACAGGGGCATTTACCCAAGAGAGTGAGTGAACATCTCCTGGGGCACAAGGGAGCATCCACTGCAAAGGAGCCACACTGCTCATCTGTTCACCACTGCATCAATGGAGCTGCACAGTAGGGGTGGTTGGAATGTCACGATGGGCAGACTCTAACCCTTCAATGTCCCTGTTTTCTCATGAAGGCCCGGATGAACGACAAAAGCAAAGAGCTGGAGAGACTGGGAGACAGCCGGACACGTCTGAGGAGGAGGAGGGAGCCTCAGATGGTGCACCATCACATCATTCCCCTGCACCCTCCACCAGAACAGAAACGCTCACGCAAACTGACGAGCACATCACAGACAGGCCCGGGCAGCTGACGGAGGCTGTGACAGCCGAGGCCACTGACAGTTGGTGGTCTGTGGGAGTCCAGGCCCACACTGAGCCCCAGGCTGATGACATGCCTCTGGTGTCACCAGCAACACGGGAAATACCGCAGCTGCAGCGAGAGGTCAGGTAACATCTGGCAGAGTTGCCAGAGGCTATGTGTACCCAAACAAGGATGGTGGAGGAGTCCATCCAGGCCTTGGGTGCTGCACTGTCTCTGATGGGGGTGTGTCTGGCTTCCTCCATTGAGAGATTGGTGACTCTCATGGAGAGCCAGATCCAGCCGATCAATCAGTGGCTGCCAGTGATGTTCGCAGACCTGCATTCCATCACTTTGTCCATGAGCTCCATCCAGCGGTGACAAGGTGAGAGGGGGGACGAGGCACCTGAATTCTCCACCAGGTCCACGTCCCTCTCAGGTCAGCCGCGAGGTACAAGTGTGTCTTATAAGGGGGAAGAGCAGCTGGCTGCTACATCTGGGGTCTCCTCTCAGGGTGCTCCTGGTGTGGACAGTAGCTCGAAAGTCCCTCTGCCAGTGACACCAGTGATGCCAGTGCCTCCATCATCCTCGATGACAGAGGGTGGTCCCTGTACCTGTGCAGGAGGCCCTTAGTGTGCCGGGGCCCTCCAGGCCTCAGGCAGCCAGAGGACGGCCACCAATGTCATCCCAAGCCATGGGGCAGCAAGGTCAGCAGCCTGTCTCCACCTCAGCTGCCAGAGCAGGGGGAGCACCACGTAGGAACACCCGGAAAAGATTTAAGAAGAGCACCTAGATTCACTGAGGGGTTCACGGGTGAATGTACATTCCAGATGGATAGGGTTGTGTTTGGTGTCACACAGAATAAAGAAATGATGTTCTCTCACTCTGTCTCCTTCTAATTGTTGATGCCCTTTGGGACTTCATTTAAACCCTTCCTCCAAAGGGGCTGGAAGTGAGGGACCAAGCCCTGAGTTCACAAAGCTTCGGACTTGCCACTGTGCGATGTGTACCTGGGCGCTGTAGTGCAGAAGGAAGGAGGTGACAACAGGGCTGATTAAAGCTAAGACTTTATTGACTTGGTTCCAGAAGGTGGTAAGGCTCAAAGGAAACGTGAATGTATAAGGGTGTCTCGTGTCTCCCTTGTGTGGATCTCATGGTGGCTTTCCTGCTGTGCCTGAGGTCCTTCATCTGGCACTGCTTGGGCATTATCCTCCTCCACATCCTCATCATCAGAGGAGACATCACACTCCATGATCTCCTCACGAGTCAACACCTCACCCCTCTGTCATGCCAGATTGTGCAGTTCACAGCAAACCACCACGATATACGAGACCCTCACCGGGACGTACTGAAGGACTCCACTGGAACAATCCAGGCGCTTCAATCTCATCTTCAGGAGACCAATGGCCTCCTTGATGATCACTCGGGTTGACCCGCAGCAGGTGTTGTACCTCTCCTCTGCATCCTTGTGTGGATTCCTCACAGGCGTCAGTACTCATGTCCTCACTGGGTTGCCCCTGTCTCCAAGGATCCATCTCAGAAAGCGCATGGGGCCACAGAAATGTTCTGGCACCTGCGACTGCCTTGGTATGCAGGCGTTGTGGCTGCTTCCCGGGATTTGTGCACACACCTGTAGGATCCATTTGTGATGGTCACAGACCAGTTACACACTGAGCAAATGGAAGCCCTTCCTGTTGAAGGCTGCTGGCTGGTCTGCAGGAGCCTTGATGGTCACATGGGTGCAGTCAATGACACCCTACACCTGGGGAAATCCAGCAATGGCCCTGAATCCTATAGCCCTCTCAGCTTGACTGCTTGGATCGATGTGCACATAGTCACCGGCCCTCCTGAAGAGGACATTGGTGACCTCCTTGATGCACTGATTCACCACAGACTGTTAGATTCCACACATATCTCCAATGGATCCCCGCAATGATCTGGTCATCCAGAGGTTCAGTGGCACAGTGACCTTCAGTGACACCGGCATCAGGTGCCCACCAAGTCCCATGGGGCACAGCTGCATCATGGCAGAGAGATCAGTGACAACCTCCCTGGAGAGGTGCAGTCTGTGGAGACACTATCACTCAGACATCTGCAGGTAGTTGAACCTTGGCTGACGTGTTCCTCTGCCTCCTTCTCCAGCCTCCTGTTCGAGGCTGGCCTTCCTGTGGGCACCCAAGCTGCTGTGGTGTCCCTGCTGGTGCCTGCCCTTCCCTCCCTCCCTCTCTACTCCTCCTCAACGGGAGCCTCGAATCCAGGGTGAATGAGGCCCATGACAGGTTGCCCCTCCCTGAGTGCAAGGCCTTCACAGTAAACAACACCCAGCCACATTTACTTCACTCTTTACCCACTCACATTTACCCTCATTGAGGTGGCACTGCCTCAATGGCACCCTGGTGTAGCTCCCCCTGCAGAGCTGGCACATTGGCCCCCACTCCTACAGTGATTCCGGATGCCCTTTCCCCCTCCACCCTTGCTGCCAAGTTACGCTACCTCACCCGACAGCTTCCCAGTGAAGCCAACACTCAGCTCCCACCTCCCAGTCACCTCCTTTAACCAGGCGAGGCTCTGAAGCCCCATGGTTCCCGTGTGCTATTAGTTCAATTGGATCCAGTGAATAAAATTGCTGACAATTGGACTCATAAATACTTGAAATGCCTTCTTGCCGTGTGGATGTGCGAAGTCTGCCCTCCATGTCAGCCGCCGACAGAAAAATCCATTCCAATGTATTCCATTCCAATTGGCCATTCTCAATAAAGTGTCAGGAATGAAGGTCAGAGGAACAGACCAGGCTGGAAACACAGAAAGAGGGAGGAGAAGCTGGTGTGAAAAACAGAGATTAAACAACAGGCTTGTTCAGTTGGTTTGGGTCTGGTGTTTAGAATACCCGGAATCTGGGTTCACCTCCCTTCCAACTCAGCGAATTGTTTCAACATTATGTTCATAAAACCATAGACTGATACCCAAAGAAGGAGACCATTTGGTCCATTGTGTCTGTGCTGTCTCTTTGGTTGTGCTATCCAATTAGTCCTGCTGCTCAGCTTTTTCCTGGAATCCGTACATTTTTCCTTCCAGTATTTATCCCTCAGCGGTCCATCTGTTTGCGTTGGTCAGTGATTATGTCCCCCGATTTAGATTTGAGGGGGGTGATCTTCTTGATGGTTGGCCCAAGAGCTCTCTTCATGCCATCATACATTCCTCTGATGTTTCCAGTGTCTGAGGCCAGCTGAATATGACTGCATAGGTGTTGCCAGTAGTCGTTTGCGCAACGCCTAGCTGTTCTTTGTGCAGTACTTCTGGCTGCTTTAAGTGCTGCGGATGTTAAATCGCTGGGGGCTTTCTTGTAGTTCAAAAGTGCAATGCGCTTAGCGGCTATGACAGGTTCCAGCTCTTCATTATGAGATTGAAACCAGTCTGCATTTCTCTTCGCACTTTTGCCGTAGGTGGTCAAAGCTGACTCATAGATGGCGTCTCTGATGTGGGCCCACTTGGTCTCAGCATCCCCTGTGGGAGTGTTTTGAAGGGCTGTTACAAGTGAATTTAGAAATTTTTGTAACAGCTGTGGGTGAGAAATTCTGCTCGTGTTGATGCACGGGTGGCCCTTCTGCTTGGAATGATGCAACTTCTTTGGTCTGAGTCTAACCTTGCTGCACACCAGGGAGTGGTCGGTGTCGCAGTCCGCACTGTGGAAGCTGCGTGTGATTTGAACACTGTTTAAGGCGGCTCGCCTTGTGACAATGAGGTCTAGCTGGTGCCAACGACGTGATCTTGGGTGCATCCATGAAACCTGGTGACAGGGTTTAGTGTGAAAGAACGAGTTGGTGATGCAGAGGTTATGATAGGTACACAACTCAAGCAGTCTCTGCCCGTTCTCATTCATCCTTCCAACGCCATAGCGCCCAAGGCAGGAGGGCCATGAGTCATGGTCGGCCCCAACCCTGGCATTAAAGTCCCCCAGCAGGAATAGGTGTTCGGTGTTGGGGATGCTGCTAATGATGTTATGGAGTTGTTCATAGAACTGGTCTTTAGCTTCAGGTGCGGAACAGAGTGTTGGAGCATAGATGCTGAGTAGGTGTACTGGACCAGAGGTGGTGAGCAGTCGGATGGACAGTATGCGTTCCGAGCCATTTGAGGGAGGCTCTATCATGCTGAGCAAGGAGTTTCTGATGGCGAAGCCCACTCCATGCTGTCTTGGTTCTTCAGGATCCCTGCCCTGCCAGAAGAAGGTGTAGTCTTGCTCTGCTAGAGAGCCACTCGCGGGGAGGCGAGTCTCCTGAAGTGCTGCAATGTCCACATTGAGTCTACTGAGCTCGTTGTTAATGATGGCGGTCTTCCGAGAATCGTTGATTTGTGTAAGGTCTTCCGACAGGCCAGGACACATAGTTCTGACGTTCCAGCTTGCAAAGCGAAGGGCTGGTACCTTCTTTCCTTTTTTCATGTTGTTTGGTGCGGTGTGTCAGTCCACCTTTCGGGCAATGACCCTGAGCTCCAAGCACCCATTGAAGCAGGCAGACTGTGGCGGGACAGAACCATATTGACCAGGGGCTGCCCGGTTTGAGGCGGGCGGTAGCTGTCCAGTGAGGTGCAATGACCTCTCCCACCGACAAAGGCAACCCGTGGCGCCCAGTTTCTACGCCAATTTCTCTGGACTTATAACCCGTAACTGCTGCCTTCCGTGTTGTTTCAGTCGCTGTGAGGCAACTATGGAGTGACCTCTCCATGGCGCATGCCTGGGCAAATTTATGGAGGTTGAGAGTTGCCCAGTCGTCAAAACCCCCCTCTCGGCCTTTCTGGTGGGGTCCAAAGGAGTGCAGGACACGACGTTTGGCACCAGTATGGCTGCAGGAACTGCCGGAAACATGCCAAAGGTGACACATGACCGCCTACGGGGTTCCGCTCCGGATTTTCTGTTAGGGTTTACTCCCTTAGCCTTGGTCTCTCCCGAGACGCCCACAAGGCAGTGGGGTTGTTGGGGCCCCTACACAGGTGTAGGATGGTGCCGGTGGGAGGAGGTGATGCAAGGGGGAGGGGTAGAGGGAGGGGGTGGGGGGGGGTGCAGGGGAAGGGGGTGCGGGGTGAAGATGGTTCGAGGGGGGGCGGGCTGGGACGGGGTTGTGAGGGGGTGAGCTGAGAGGGTGGAGCAGGGAAGGGGACGGGGGTGGGGGGGGGTGGAAGGGGGGTAAAGGGGGGGGAGGGGGGGTGGAATCTGGTGCAGGTAATAAGCCATTTCCTCAGTGCCCACCATCGACGTCCGGAAAGCTCATCCACGTCCTTCGGGAGGTGAAGCATCATTTGGCAGACTCAGAGGTGATTACATTTGCTAAGGGTTTTTTTTTTTGCAGTGGTTTAAATAAAGGCATGCAGCATTGCCGACAGTGCGCTGCAGATGCTCTCCGAGCCATCTCCCGCGGGCGCTTTGAAGTTGCGGCCGGGGGGGCCGTTCGTGGATGTTTTGGGTGTTCGGGGCACCTTTTCACAGGACTTCTCTCGGGTCCCGCAGCTCCTTCTTCACCTCAATGGACTTACCGCATGCCGTGGCTGCAGACACTCTGGACTGTGAAGACAGCAGGATCGGAGATTAAAGTATCGGCAGCTGTGCTCGTCAGTTTCATCCGGATCAATTTCATTGAGAAAACAAAGAGCAGGTGTGGCTGGGGGAGGGCAGTGGGCCCAGGTAACATACACTAAACTAACTGTTAACTTTTAGATAGGGCTAAAATGAACTGATTTAAAGAGCCAGGGGAATTTAAACAGTTTAAGAGGGCAGATTGGGGGAGAAAACGTTAGGGATGGGAGCAGATGGCCATGGATAGAGTTGAACAGCAAGGGAGCTTCCGAGGGAGCTTCCAGCCCAGGAGCCATCTTGAAGTGTATCTACCTAGAACTGTACTCCAGGGAGAATGCTGTCACTGAGACTGCCCTCAATGCAGCTCAGCCTCTACCAGTCATGGATGAGCTGGACATACAGCCAACCAAATCGGAACTCAGTGATGCCATTGATTCCCTAGCCAGCGGAAAAGCCCCTGGGAAGGACAGCATTACCCCTGAAATAATCAAGAGTGCCAAGCCTGCTATACTCTCAGCACTACATGAACTGCTATGCCTGTGCTGGGACGAGGGAGCAGTACCCCAGGACATGCGCGATGCCAACATCATCACCCTCTATAAAAACAAAGGTGACCGCGGTGACTGCAACAACTACCGTGGAATCTCCCTGCTCAGCATAGTGGGGAAAGTCTTTGCTCGAGTCGCTCTGAACAGGCTCCAGAAGCTGGCCGAGCGCGTCTACCCTGAGGCACAGTGTGGCTTTCGTGCAGAGAGATCGACTATTGACATGCTGTTCTCCCTTCGTCAGATACAGGAGAAATGCCGTGAACAACAGATGCCCCTCTACATTGCTTTCATTGATCTCACCAAAGCCTTTGACCTCGTCAGCAGACGTTGTCTCTTCAGACTACTAGAAAAGATCGGATGTCCACCAAAGCTACTAAGTATCATCACCTCATTCCATGACAATATGAAAGGCACAATTCAACATGGTGGCTCCTCATCAGAGCCCTTTCCCATCCTGAGTGGTGTGAAACAGGGCTGTGTTCTCGCACCCACACTTTTTGGGATTTTCTTCTCCCTGCTGCTTTCACATGCGTTCAAATCCTCTGAAGAAGGAATTTTCCTCCACACAAGATCAGGGGGCAGGTTGTTCAACCTTGCCCGTCTAAGAGCGAAGTCCAAAGTACGGAAAGTCCTCATCAGAGAACTCCTCTTTGCTGACGATGCTGCTTTAACATCTCACACTGAAGAATGCCTGCAGAGTCTCATCGACAGGTTTGCGTCTGCCTGCAATGAATTTGGCCTCACCATCAGCCTCAAGAAAACGAACATCATGGGGCAGGATGTCAGAAATGCTCCATCCATCAATATTGGCGACCACGCTCTGGAAGTGGTTCAAGAGTTCACCTACCTAGGCTCAACTATCACCAGTAACCTGTCTCGAGATGCAGAAATCAACAAGCGCATGGGTAAGGCTTCCACTGCTATGTTCAGACTGGCCAAGAGAGTGTGGGAAAATGGCGCACTGACACGGAACACAAAAGTCCGAGTGTATCAGGCCTGTGTCCTCAGTACCTTGCTCGACGGCAGCGAGGCCTGGACAACGTATGCCAGCCAAGAGCGACGTCTCAATTCATTCCATCTTCGCTGCCTTCGGAGAATACTTGGCATCAGGTGGCAGGACTATATCTCCAACACAGAAGTCCTTGAAGCGGCCAACATCCCCAGCTTATACACACTACTGAGTCAGCGGCGCTTGAGATGGCTCGGCCATGTGAGCCGCATGGAAGATGGCAGGATCCCCAAAGACACATTGTACAGTGAGCTCGCCACTGGTATCAGACCCACCGGCCGTCCATGTCTCCGTTATAAAGACGTCTGCAAACGCGACATGAAATCGTGTGACATTGATCACAAGTCGTGGGAGTCAGTTGCCAGCATTCGCCAGAGCTGGCGGGCAGCCATAAAGACAGGGCTAAATTGTGGCGAGTCGAAGAGACTTAGTAGTTGGCAGGAAAAAAGACAGAGGCGCAAGGGGAGAGCCAACTGTGCAACAGCCCCAACAAACAAATTTCTCTGCAGCAACTGTGGAAGAGCCTGTCACTCCAGAATTGGCCTTTATAGCCACTCCAGGCGCTGCTTCACAAACCACTGACCACCTCCAGGCGCGTATCCATTGTCTCTCGAGATAAGGAGGCCCAAAAGAATTTATCCCTATTGCTTTTCAAAGTTAATACTGAATCTGCTTTCAAGTCCTGATCAGACAGTGCATTTCAGATCACAACACATCACTGCATAAAAAATCATTCCTCATTTCGCCTCTAGTTCTTTTCTCAATCACCTGATAAATACATCCTCTGGTGGCTGACCCTTTTGCCACTGGAAACAATTTCTCCTTATTTAACTTATTGAAAACCTTCTTGATGATGTCACATACTAGACTGCCAGTAAAACTGAAGCCCATGTAATAAAAGGGACAATGACAGCATGCATATGAAGTTAGCAGACTGATAGGAACATAGAAGCAGGAGTAGGCCATTCAGCCCATTGAGCCGACCCCGCCATTCAATATGATGATGACTGATCGTCCACTTCAATGCCTTTTTCCCACACTATCTCCATATCCCCTATGTCATTTGTATTTAGAAATCTGTCAATCTCTGCTTTAAACATACTCAATGACTGAGCTTCCACAGCTCTCTGGGGTAGAGAATTCCAAAGATTCACAACCCTCTGAGTAAAGAAATTTCTCCTCAGCGCTGTCCGAAGTGACTTTCCCCTTCCGTTGAAATTGTGTCCCCTGGTTCTAGATTCCTCAACCGGAGGAAATAGCTTCTTCTTCCCTGTCTATACCTTTAAATATATGGTAAGTTTCAATGAGATCACCTCTCATTCTTTGAAACTCCAGAGAATACAGGCCCAGTTTCCCCAATCTCTCTTCATAGGACAGTCCTGCCATCCCGGGAACAAGTCTGGTGAACCTTCATTGCACTCCTTCCTAAGGTAAGGGGACAAAAACTGCACACAGTATTCCAAACTGCAGACCAACCAAGGTTATACACAATTGAAGCAAGATTTCACTACTCCTGTACTCAAATCCTCTTGTGATAGAGTCTAACATATCATTAGCCTTCCTAATTGCTTGCTGCACCTGCATGTTAGCTTTCAGTCACTTATTGACAAGGACACCCAGGCCCCTTTGTACATCTACACTTTCTAATCTCTTACCATTTAAGAAATAATCTGCACATCTGTTCCTCCTACCAAAGTGGATAACCTCACATTTTTACACATTATATTCCATGAGCCACTTTCTTGTCCACTCACTCAGTCTGTCCATATCCCCTTGAAGCCGCTTTGCATCTTCCTCACAACACACATTCCCACCTAGTTTTGTGTCATCTGCGAACTTGGAAATACTACATTTGGTCCCCACATCCGAATCATTGATGTATATTGTGAACAGCTGGGTCACAGTGTAGTGGTGAACATTTGTATTTCTGTCTGGAGGAAGGTTTACAGTGGGTTCCCCATGGTTCCTCATAACTTCAGACTGGAAGAGCTGGGGTTGTTCTCCTTGGAGCAGAGCAAGTTCAGAACAACTTTGACAGAGTTAGAATCAAGGAATCAAATGGTTACAGTACAGAAGGAGACCATTCAGTCCTTCATGTCCATGACAGCTCTTTGCAAGAGCAAATCAGCAAATTCCACTCCTCTGCCCTTTCATTGTAACCCTGCAAATTTTCTCTATTCAGGTGTTTATCCAATTCCCTTTTGAAAACCACGATTGAATCTGCCTCCAGCACTCTCAGGCAGTGTATTCCAGATCCGAACCACTCACTCTGTCCCACACCCTGGTACCATTGCAGAAAATCTCTTCTGTTCATTTCATCCCTCATAAATAATTTAAATGAAATGTTTATTAGGAAATGCACAATATAAAAAAGAGAGAGAAATAAATGCTGAGAAAAATAGAAGTCAATGTTTGGAAGGTAAAAAGAGCAAAAGATGCAACTTTTATTCTGGTTGAGTGAGAGGAATATATCACACTTTGGGGCTTTTTAAGAGGATTTACTGATAAACCTGGGATTTGAGAGGAAGCTGGTTCATGGTTTACAGAACAAATTCAGTCCCTGGGGTGGAGGCAACAGCTGCACCGTCCAATAACAGACAGGACGGGGACACTGTCTCAGGCCTAGTGAGCTCAGTCGATGAAAGCATGAAACTCTGAATCTCAAGTTTTTGAGTTTGAGCCCCACGATGGGTGTTTTTTATTTCCTTTTTAGGCTGATTTTACAGGCATTCTCCAGCTCTGAATTCCTCGGCAGAGAGTTCAAGGAGTGTTTGAAATGAGATTCAACAGCAGTATGAGAAAGTCTCTCCTTGATTCAGGACACTTACCTCTCTGCAGCAACTCGGTGCTGAAGATTGAACTTTATCTCATTTCATTTTCAGCTCATGGTCAGTGTGAATCAGTGAGACTTCTGGCTGTCTCCCACTTCACAATCCATCAGTGCTGAGAAATCAATGGGGAATATTACTCACATGTTACAATGTTTTATAAATACTTGAATGTATTTCACACTGTGTCTAACAGTGTGAATCTCCCCTGGTATATCAGCTCACCAATACTTCAACAGAACATTCACATAATGTGAGCTCTGAGATCTGTTCAGATCCCATTCCCAAGACCTGGAAAGTGGGATTGGGCTGGATCGCTCTTTTTCAGCTGGCACAGACACGATTGCTAAATGGTCTCATTCTGTGCCATAAATTTTCTCCATTTTCTATGTTCTATGAAGTGAGGTGTGATTGGGAGGGGCAATTCCACCAGGGTTATATTTTCTACCAAAACAATGACACAAGGGATACTTCACTTTTTTGTTCATTCATTCATGCGATGTGGGCATCGCTGGCTAGGCCAGCATTTATTGACCATGAGAAGGTGGGGGTGAGCTGCCTTCTTGAACCAGTACAGTCCATGTGGGGTAGGTACACCCACAGTGCTGTGAGAAAGGGAGTTCCAGGATTTTGACCCAGCGACAGTGAAGGAACGGCGATATAGTTCCAAGTCAGGATGGTGTGTGGCTTGGAGGGGAACTTGCATGTGGTGGTATCCCCTGCATTTGCTGCCCTTGCCCTTCGAGGTGGTAAAGGTCACTGGTTTGGAAGGTGCTGTCTAAGGAGTCGTGGTGCATTGCTGCAGTGCATCTTGTAGACGGTACACACTCTGCAACTGTGCGTCGATGGTGGAGGGAGTGAATGTTTGCAGATGGGGTGCCTATCATGCGAGCTGCTTTGGCCTGGCGGTGTTGAGATTCTTGAGTTGGAATTGCACCCATCCAGGCAAGTGGAGAATATTCCATCACACTCTTGACTTGTGCCCTGTGGATGGTGGACAGGCTTTGGGGAGTCAAGAGTCATGGATGAGTGAGAGGAATATATCACACTTTGGGGCTTTTGTAAGAGGATTTATTGATAAATCTGGGATTTGAGAGGAAGCTGCTTCATGGTTTACACAACAAATTCAGCCCCTGGGGTGGAGCCAACAGCTGCACTGTAATTACTCGCCTCAGGATTCCAAGCCTCTGACCTGCTCTTGTAGCTACGTTATTTGTATGGCTCCCCATGGTAACCCCCATAATGTTGATAGTGCTGGATTCAGTGATTGTAATGCTATTGAATGTCAAGGGGAGATGGTTAGATTCTCTCTTGTTGGAGATATTCATTGCCTGGCACTTGTGTGGCGCGAATGTTACTTGCCACTTATCATCCCAAGCCTGTGTGACTGAAATAGCTCAGTTGGGAGAGTGCTAGACTGAAGATCCCTGGTTCAATCTGGGGTTTTGGCAGTTCTCCTTTATTCTGCATCGCCATTTGGTTTTGACTCTTGAGCTGCACAATTTACACTGAAATTATTTACCCAACTCTGAAGGTTGGATTGGAATAGAGAGATATCAAGGATGGGAAATATTTACATTGTCTGCTGTAGCTTATTCTCTATCTCCCTGTGTCCTTTCCCCCAGTTTTTGACTCTCTCGGGGCAGGGTGAACATTTGATTTGCTGCATTTTTCCCAAACTGAAGCCTTTTCCACATCTCTGGGCGGTCAGACTCGCTCTGTCTGTTTTTGTTGCTCATGACCATGAACGAGAACAGGCCACGAGTTCAACGTTTATCAGCAAACGGAAGATAATTGGAAAGAATTCTGTGTTACTCCAGACCAGTGACAAAGATATAATGGATGTTATTCAAAATAAGTTCCCTCTGACATTTTATGTAAACTTGTTTGCATCTAAAAGTTGGATTTTAAGTGTTACAAAAATGTGTCAAATTAATGACTGACCATGTGACAGTGCACATGGGGATCAAATCCACAGCCTTGTTGTTATCAACACTGCGTCCTAACCAACTGAACTAAGCGGCCTATCGATAGAGCCAGGTATGGGTTTGAGCCGCACGCTGGGCGGTTTGTGTTTTATTTCTCACACTGGGTGACAGAGCAATTGCACAAACAATGGACACATCACATCCCTGAAACATTGTTCTGATATAAAACAGTGTGAAATAAGAACTGAGCATGGAAATGGAACGGAACCAGAAATCAGGACTTTAATCCATTAAAGTTGATCTTGAAATTCAACCATTCACTGAACATTCCATTAGATCGAACTCTCTTCTGATATAAAATCCAAGAACTTGAGCTGCTGGAAAACATAACTGAGCCTGATGCGATTTGAACACACAACTTTCTGATCTGGAGACAGACGCACTACCGTTGTGCCACAAGCTCACAGATGAAGCAAAGTCGTCCATTCCTGGCAGATTTACTTCTTGTTTAGATTCAGTGATTGAAATTAATTCAATCCTCATCTGACCTCCACTCTGTGAAGGCCTGCTACCCGACCTGAATCCGACGGGACCCGACGACCTGTGTCGGGTTCGGGTCATGTCGGGTCGCTCTTCCGGGTCTGGCTTTTGGACTCGGGTAGGGTCAGGCCAGGTTCAGGTCAGGCTGGGTCCAGGTTGGACTGAGTCCGTGTGTGACACACACAGTAAGTATTACATTTAACTCTGCTGGGAAGTTGAAAAGCCAACCAAAGCTGGGAGTCCGGGTCATTAAGGAGGGAAACTCTGAGTCTGCTCAGTGAGCAAGTGAGCATCTCTATGACGTCATTGCGCTCATGCTGCAGCTTCCTGTAGATTCGAAATCGGGAGGCAGGTAAAGTGAACATTCCGGTGGTCGGGTAAGGCTCGGGTGGGTTTGGGCATGGGAATAAATGGAGATACTCGGGCCGGGTCGGGCTTGGGTCCAATGTGGTTCTGTCGGGTTCGGGTCGGGTATTTTTTCCTGACCTGAGCAGGCCTTTACCGCTCTGTCAGTTCAGTGCCTTATTTAAACTATTACTTGGAGTTCTATTTTACAGGGTCTCGGCTGTTTAAGTGTTTCCCAGACCCACTACTCTGATTAATCAGACATTTTGCTGCTAACTGCTGCTGCTACAATTGAAATGTAAAAAAGAATTTCCAGTGACCTGCAACCAATGGACAAATACATTTCAGAAAGTGAAAGCTCATTCACCAATCCACAAATGTGTCTTTCTGCTTATATTTTTCAACAACTCCTTCTCTCCACTATGGGAACTATACAATCACTCCAGTTATTTGAAAGTTAGTATAAGATGTTCCAGTTCATCAATTTTAAAACTGCAGCAGGTATTTTCCAGAAAACTTCTCTGTTGGAACCTCAGTCCCATTTAGATTGAAAGTGGACAATTAATGTTTTCACTTGTTCATTGTGGACAGGTGTCTGACTTCGAATAAATCTCATTAACTTTCAATGAGGTGGCAGTATTTCTGTGCTCCCATTTTACACAGTCTGTCCTGTTCATGCATCATGTTTTTATTCTCCTCTCCCATTCTCCACAGGATACAGATTGCAAGCATCATCAATCTAGCTGTTGAAAAGCATTGGAAGAATCTGGTCATACAGGTATTGAAACATTCATTATCTGCCATTTTACAAGTTGGTTGCTTTAAACACAGTACAATGTGCAATCATCTGAAAAGAGATTCTCTTCAATATCCAATACAAATTGAATTACAAACCTGACAGACAAACACAGGAGAACAAGTGAATAGTGAACACAACCTCATGGTGCTCATTTTCAGATTTATTGCAGTCACTTACAAAACAAGTGAAAGAATATTCCAGTGAAATGATTTGGAAAGTAGGTGTGACTTTTGTTGGTGCCTTTCTTTGCTCTGTTGGTGAAACTTTCTTGCACCTGACTCCTGTTCATGTCTCTGTTTCCTCTATTGAATGAGGAAGGAGGTATTTGATCAGAAATCAACTGGATTGTGCACCTTTGAGAGGGGATTTCAGCACCGTCAGGGCTGGAAACAGGAGTGAGTGAAAGACAATGTGTGGAGTTTGATTTTGTACAGAGGGAGAGCAAATCTAACAGGACTGTGAGATATTGGCCTGGATTTTGCAGCCCAATAGTGGTGATCTCTGAGACTTTCACTGCTATTGAGGGTCTGAACAGCACTGCAACTGCCAGTACATGCACACACTAACACCAGCATCTGGAAGTTGTGGTGGTGAGAAATGTGCTTAGAAGGAGCCTCTGATCATAATCGCACCAGCCCACTCTTTAAAGTGACAGGGACCTGTAGTTCAGCAATTTGGGCTCATTGCCCACAACGTACCCTGATTTTTACCTGGGTTGGTTTAGAGCTGGTACCAACAGGCTCAGGGGTGCTCGGGAAGGACTTTTCTGTTGACACAACAGCTCCACTATTCCAGGAAGACACCGGCAGCAGCAGTTGTCAACTTTCAGAGGGAGTTCAGACATTTTAAATGTTGTATTTTGTTTCTTAATTGTATGTCACTTTTTAGCAAGGCCTTATCAGAGTTCTTAAATTTACATCTGACTTTTTATTAACAGGATTGAAGTGCTTTTAAAAGATCTCTAAATATATATGACTTTTTATCGAGATTTACCTGGCTTCTTTGTAAAGACTCGAGTAAGATTGAAATGACTTTTAAAAACTACATCTTATCCTTTAAAATCCTGCTTACATGTAGATGACATTGGAAGATGGCTTCAGAATAACTTAGACTATCTTTCTAACAGGTACTGCAACAGCTTCAGTCCTACTTTCTGCAAAAGCTGGTGAATTACAAAGAAACAATGTATTGAGCATTTTATAAACTGTTGATGCAGATGGGATTCAAATTCATACATGTAAAACAGAAGGAATTAACAATCCATCATCTTAACCTCTCAAACACTTCATCACCCAGCTTTGTGCCAGCAACCCATCACATGTCTTTTTTGCCTCTATGGAAATTTGGGCAGGATGGTCACCTTCAGCTCAGATCCTGACTGTGCATCCAGATGTGCAATGATGGAAATGTAGCTTCTTTTAGTAAATGACATTTCCATCACATCAGGTCATGGCCTGTTGGGAATGGAGTGGTGTGAAACATTTGCAGACCATGTCCAACACGTTTCTACTCAGTGTGAAAACCCACCACGGAAAGAGTGGAACATACAATCATTTGATCACATCATGATTAACATCACTCAGACACCTGAACCATGAGGTCACTGACGAAGTCATGATTACTTCGAATTTCTCATGAAATGACAACTGAACTGACTGACTGGAAGAATTGCTTTAACTCCACATGATCAGAGAGGGACAGCCTCAGACCGACTTGGCAGATGAATATTGATTGAATAATTTCTGTGTGAGGAATGTTCCAGCATCATAAACCAGGGGAACGTGCTGACTGAGCTGTGTCGTCATCTCTTCTGGGCAGTCGGACAGTTCACCCTTCATTCTGCTCTGATTCACTTTCCCAAAGCGGATCTACAGATTCTCAAATCTGGAGACGGGGTTTTCTTATTTTGTTCCTTTTGATTTTCTTGCTCCTGAATGATAATATATTCTAAACCTCGGATCAACCCTCCCCTTTGCGTCGTGTTATAGTCTTGGTGAAAAGAGACACAAAATGGCACAAACACTCTGAAACATACAACACGGTCACACTTACCTTCAGTGAGATTAATGTTGAGCTGTTTTCCAGGTTAAATGCAACTGCAAACACATTGCTCTCAAAGAAATTGTAGGGGATTGAGTTGCCGTTGTAATATTAGCACTGGACATCTGTACGAGCAGGAACAGCCATTTCAAACTCACATCCTTCACAAAGGCAACCACTGAGCTGTTTTCTTTTGTGAATGAAATTCATAAGAAAAGTTAAAGTTCACAAGAAAATGGATGTAAATGATTGATAGCTAAACTTTTGAAGCAATGATATGAATCCAAGGTTTTCTGATTCTAAGACAAACACTCGAACCAATTAAGCTACCGAGCCAGATCACAAGTGCTGTGACAACTAAGGGCAGAGGAGGGCACTCTTTATTCTCATCCCACTTCTCCACAGGTCACAACATCTATGTGAGCTTTTCCCACATACTGATACAGTCAATCATGTACTCTATTTTTCCCAGAATAGAAGACACTGACCAGGTTTCTTTAATGAACAACAAAATTATCCATTTATTGTCAAACAAGTTTTAACTAGTCATGAAGTAAAGCATAACCACACAGGTGGAAATTTTAAAAGTTCCTTTTTCACCTTTACCAACTTTTAAAGTCCTTTTTTTAATCTTCGAGCCACATGCACACACACACACACCGGATAGCTGAAAAAATAAAAGGGATTTTTAAAAAAATTCAGCACTCCGTTACAGACAAAAACAACCTCTTGGGCTGTTTATTTGCTCATTTTTGAAGAAATCATCAGATGAGATATGTTGCTCCAAAACTGGAATGCAGTCTAACTTCCGAGTATACGTAGACAGGTCACTAGGGTATTTTAGAACAGTTCTTTTCAGAAGGCATTGATAATTAATTTTAGCAGGCCTTCTTCAAAGACATGCGACAAGATGAATTAACTCAGTGGACTTCTCAGGGTCTTTTAAGGATTTTCTGGAAAACAAACTGGGTTGTGGTCTTCTCTCCTTCCTTGACGATTCTTCAGGCTAACTTTATCAGCTGTTCACTCCAGCAGGTAAAACACACTGACTGCTACAACCAAAGGTTGTGAGTTTTCTGCCGTCTTAGGTTTGCGCTGCTGCTGCCAAGCTTGTCCAATCAAGGGGCATGACTGACTTCTCTGTCCACATTTCTCCCTGTTACCAGGGTTTCTGTTCTATACTTAACTTGAATCATGTGACAACCAGTAAACATAGTTGCCAAATTGGTTCTTTTGGTGCCCTCTTGAAAAAGAACTGGTCCTACACTTATTCAGTTTGATTATGACTTCTTCAAAAAATATTTTAACAAAAGAAACAGAATCCCTTCCATAACATCATGTACTTTCCCTGAGCTACAGGTTATCGCAAGTCTCTCTGGCAGTGTTTATTTTAGGTGATTTTGTACTCAGGTTCTTTTGGAATCCATGTGTTTGCAGATCTTTGTGAGTGAGAGATGCGGTAATATGTTTAAAAGATTTCCCTGTAAATTATTCATATCTCCATCTTTCCCCGAACTTTGTACAAACACATTAATATGGGAATCACACACATCAGGCCGTCAAACCTGTCCGCTAAACATTGAAAGGTGACAGTGTTTATTGTGACGGGGTTCCATTTATGAAGACACATCTTGATGATTCACACATGTAAAAATTTGTATATTATGTTCATGACATAATGACATAAATAAACATTTCCTTGCACTTGCCACGCTTGTTGAACATTTTCTCTGCTGATGCCCCCTGAATATATTAGAGAACATGGTGACGAGGTTGAGATTAAAGTCTGTAAATATAGGCAGAAAACAGCAGCAGGGACTGCAGTGAACAAGATTTACGTGACATATTTGTGCTTATATTGGTGGGTGAAATAAGATAGAAAACACACAAAATCCTACATTTGAGCTCGCGTAAAAGATTGCTCTGTCTATGGAGATAGCATCAAAGAATGCTCAGGAATTTTGTCCTATGCCAGTGATCGTAACACACTTCAGGGGAACTTAAAAAAAAATGGTAAAATGGGCTTTCACATAACAGATGAAATTTTACACAGAGAAGTGTGAAGTGATACAATTTGGAAGGAAGAATGCCATATAAATGAAAGGTTACAATTCTAAACTGGGTGCAGGAGCAGAGAGACAATGTACACCAATGTTAGAAGGATTGAAAAGGTTGCTTAGAGCAAACAGGACACTTGGCTTTATTAATAGAGGCACAGAGTAAAAACATGTAAGTTATGCTAAACCTTTATAAAATACTGGGAATGAATGGCCTCTTACTGTACCTCCACAGAAAGCTTCCATTCCAGGTTTACACACACTCGTCAGGATCACTCTACACAGATCCTGCCACTCCAGGCTCGGACACCCACTTCAGGATCACTCTCCACAGATCCCGCCACTCCAGGCTCGGACACCCACTTCAGGATCACTCTCCACAGATCCCGCCATTCCAGGTTCGGACACCCACTTCAGGATCACTCTCCACAGATTCTGCCCTCCAGGCTCAGACACCCTCTTCAGAATCACTCTCCATACATCCCGCCGATCCACGCACGGATATCTCCCTCAGGATCAGATCAAAGAATGTTGCTTGTCACTTATCAGCTCAAGCCTGAATGTTGTTCAGGTCTTGCTGCTTGCAAGCACAGACTGCTTCAGTATCTGAGGAGTTGGAATCATCAGCGAACATTCCCACTTCTCACTTATGTTGAAGAGAAAGCCATCAATGAAACAGCTGAGGATGTTTGGGCCTAGGACACTGCCCTGAGAAACTAGGTATCCAGTCATGAATGGTGGTCGACAATTAAATAACGAACCAGATGAGGAGGCTCCAAAAACATCCCTATCCTCAATGTTGGTGGAGCCGAGCACGTCAGTGCAAAAGATAAAGCTGAAGCATTTGAAACCATCTTCAGTCAGAAATTGCTCAGTGGATGATTCAACTTGGCCTCTTGAGTTCCCCAGCATCACAGCTTCCAGTTTTCAGCCAATTTGCTTCACTCCACATAATGGCAAGAAACAGCTGCAGGCACTCGATACAGCAAAGACTATGGGCCCGAACATCATTCCGGCTCTAGTACTGAAGACTTGTGCTCCAGAACTCGCTGCGCCCTCAGCCAAGCTGTTCCAGTAGAGCGACAACACAGTCATCGACTTGCTGCCCCATCAGTCTACTATCAATCATCAGCAAAGCGATGGAAGATGTCACCAACAGTGCGATCAAGCACCACACACTTAGCAATAATCTGATCATCGATGCTCAATTTAGGTTCTGCCAGGGTCTCTCAGCTCCAGGAAATAATTTGGCAGATAGAGGAGAATGTGGGAAAATGTGAGGTTATCGACTTTGGTAGGAAGAATAGAAAAGGAAAATATTATTTAAATTGTGAGAGATTACAGAATGCTGCAGTGTAGAAGGATCTGGGTGTCCTCGTGCATGAATCACAAAAAGTTACCATGCAGGTACAGCAAATAATTAGGAAGGCAAATTGAATGTTACCCTTTATTGCAAGGGGGATGGGGTATAAAAGTAGAGAAGTCTTGCGACAAATGTACATGGTGCTGGTGAAACCACACCTTGAGTACTGTGTACAGTATTGGTCTCCTTATTTAAGGAGGGATATACTTGCATTGGAGGCAGTTCAGAGAAGGCTCATTGGATTGATTCCTGTGATGAAGGTGTTGTCTTATGAGGAAAGTTGAGCAGGTTGGACCGATACTCATTGGAGTTGAGAAAAATGAAAGGAGAACGTATTGAGACATATAAGATTCTGAGGGTGCTTGACAGGGTAGATGCTGAGAGGATGTTTCCTCTCGTGGTGGAATCTAGAACAAGGGGACATAGATTCAGATTTAGGGGTTTTTCATTTAAGAAGGAATTTCTTCTCTCAGAGGGTCATTAATCTTTGGAATTCTTTACCGCAGAGAAAAGTGGAGGCTGGGTCATTGAATGTCTTCAAGATTTTTATCTACAAGAGAGCCAAGGGTTATGTGGGCAGGCAAGAAAGTGGGGTTGAGGTCATGATCAGGTCAGCCATAATCCTATTGAATGGCGGAGCAAGCTCCAGGGGCCAAATGGCCTACTCCTGCTACTCGTTCTTCTGATCTTATGTTCGTATGATTTCATTGCAGCTTGGTCCAAACAGAGACGAAAGAGTGGAATTCCAGAGGAGAGGTGAGTGTGATTGCCCTTGAGTGAGTGTGGCATCAAGGATCCCCAGCAAAATTGAAGTCAATGGGAATCAGGGGGAAAACTCTCTACTTGCTGAAGTCATACCTCGCACAAAGCAAGATGTTGTGGTTCTTGGAGGCCAATCATCTCAGCCCAGGACATTGCCTCAGGAGTTTCTCAGGGTAGTGTCCTAGACCCAAACATCCCAGCTGTTTCATTAATGACTTTCTCTTCAACGTAAGTCAGAAGTGGGAATGTTAGATGATGACTCACAACTCTTCAGATACTGAAGCAGTCTGTGCCTGCAAGCAGCAAGACCTGAACAACATTCAGGCTTGAGCTGATAAGTGACAAGCAACCTTCTGTCCACACAAGTGCCAAGCAGTGAACATCTCCAATGAGAGAGAAAAAAAATCTACCTTTTGATATTCAGAAGCATTATCATCGTTAAATCCCCCACCATCAACATCTTGACCAGAAACGTAACTGGACCAGTCACATCTATGCTGTGGCTATAAGCGCAGGTCAGAGATTACGAATTCTGCAGCAAGTATCTCACCTCCTGACACCCCAAATCCTGTCCACCATCTACAAGGCACAAGTCAGGAGTGTGATGGAATACATCCCACTCAACAACACTCAAGAAGCTCAACACCATCCAGGACAAAGCAGCGCACTTGATCGGCACCTAACCCGCCACCTTAAACATTCAATCCCTCCACAACCAGTACACAGTGGCTGCAGTGTGTACCATCTCCATATGCACTGCAGCAACTCGCCAAGTATCCTTCAACAGCACCTTCCAAACTCGTGACCACTACTACCTCGAAGGACAAGGGCAGCAGATGCATGGGAACTCATTACCTGCAGGTTCCCCTCCAAGTCACTCACCATCCTGACTTGGAACGATATCGCCATTTCTTCACTGTTGTTGGGTCACAATCCTGGAACTCCCTCCCCAATAGCACTGTGGGTGTTCCTGCACCATATTTTTTTTAGATTAGAGATACAGCACTGAAACAGGCCCTTCGGCCCACCGAGTCTGTGCCGAACATCAACCACCCATTTATACTAATCCTACACTAATCCCATGTTCCTACCAAACATTTCCACCTGTCCCTATATTTCCCTACCACCAACCTATACTAGTGACAATTTATAATGGCCAATTTACCTATCAACCTGCAAGTCTTTTGGCTTGTGGGAGGAAACCGGAGCACCCGGAGAAAACCCACGCAGACAGAGGGAGAACTTGCAAACTCCACACATGACTGCATCAGTTCAAGAAGGCAGCTCTCCACCACCTTCTCAACGGCAAGAAGAATGGGTAATAAATGCTCGCCTTATCAGCGATACTCACACCCAAGAATGAATAAAAACCAAATCACTCTCCACAGATTCCCCACAATCTGGGCTTGGACATTTACTTCAGGAGCACAGAGCTTTATATCACTGCAACATGAGTTCCAATCTTCATATTCTGTTCACTTTTCACATTATTTTCTACCAGTCCACGAGCTTTTATTAATTCAGTATTCGGGTCTCTGCTCCTCAACCGTTTCTAACATCTCACCTCTTACAAAAAAACACTCTGATCTATCGTAGGTACTAAATGTCCCCTCATTTCATACTCCATCTGCCAAAGCATTGCTGACTCACTTAATCTATCAAGAAGATTTGAAAATAAATTTCTTGCCAAAGGATAATTTTCTGCACCTGCTCCCTCGCCATTTGCTTTTCCCATTTGTCTTTCACTTGGTGCAAATCCAGAGAAAGTAAAGATGGAAGGAAGGAGGGGAGGAAAAATCCTGCTCCGTTTCGTGATCCCTATTTGATCTTCATTCCAGTGCAGTTTGGGTGAAGAATTCCAATTGTCTGTCTCAATTTTAATAAAGTATAACCAATTCTGGAATCACTGTCTGGACATAGACAAGAACGGGTTTCGAGGCTGACTTTACACATAAACTCCCCCAACATAAACAATACACTAAACAGTTCATAAACTAGCAACAAGGATGGGATTTGAACACACGTGTGCAGAGCACAATGGATTAGCAGTCCATCGCCTTAACTTCTCGGCCACCTTGTCAGTTGCGTAGACATAGCTGTCACCTTCAGCACAGTTTCTGACTGTGCAGCTAGCTGTGTAATGATGGAAAAAGACCTTCTGGAAGTAAATGAAGTTGGGAATGGAGCGGTGTGAAACATTTCCAGACCATGTCCAACACGTTTCTACTCAGTGTGAAAACCCACCACGGAAAGACTGGAACATACAATCATTTCATCACATCATGCTTCGCATCACTCAGACACCTGAACCATTAGGTCACTGACGAAGTCATGATGACCGAATTTCTCATGAAATTACAACTGAACTAACTGACTGGAAGAATTGCTTTAACTCCACATGATCAGCGAGGCACAGCCTCAGGCCGACTTGTCGGGTGGTGTAAACAGATATCACTGCTTCTGATCTTCACCAGAACAGAGAGTGAGATGTAACATTGATCATCAAACAGACTGTGAGAGAATACAACAGAATAAAACACATGGAGAGACACTGTGGAATAACAAATAGATTTGATTGGAATGTTGAAATTTTGATTGGAATGGATAAAACACCAGAAACAACAGATTAAAGTGGGATTCTCATCATTATATTGATCTGGGACAGAAAAGAGAAACTGATGGAAAGAAGAGAAGAAGGAAGAAAAGAAAGCATGGAACTGTTCAATTTTTTCAGTTTTTTCACTCGCCCATCAAAGCTGATAAAAAAAAGTTGCAAATAACAGAGAATTTCACCAAAAAGGGAGATTAAATGTTGCTGAAACCTTGGATCGAATGATGCCCCAACAGATCACCTGTTTAACTGTCTCCTCACTGGGGGATTTCAATCAGTGAGCAATATTAGTCTCTACTTTTTTTGTTAATTGGTCCCAGAACTGTCACTTGGAATTAATATCTGTGATCCGACTCCTGAATAATAAAATTGTGAGTTTCTCGATATTTTCTGGACACAGTTCCTGCTGAAAGAACTAAGAACTCTTTTCTAATTTACACAATACTCTATACACACTCATCAAGCCTGCTAAGCTAGCATCCTTGGTGCTGCTCTCTCTTCTCCCAAACTTCATCTCATGTGACTGTTACATCATCACTCTGACAGTGGGAGGGGTTGATCCCACTATCTTCAGCATTAACCCGAGGCATCCTTATACCACACTGTCTGTCCAAAAAAAAATGGGTGGAGGGAACTTCCTTCATTTATCAAAACACCAACAGCAGCACAGTGGCGCAATGGTTAGCACCGCAGCCTCATAGCTCCAGTGACCAGGATTCAGTTCTGGGTACTGCCTGTGTGGAGTTTGCAAGTTCTCCCTGTGTCTGTGTGGGTTTCCGCCGGGTGCTCTGGTTTCCTCCCACCTCCAAAAGACTTGCAGGTTGATAGGTAAATTGGCCATTGTAAATTGTCCCTCGTGTAGGTACGTGGTTGGAGAATGGTGGGGATGTGGTAGAGAATATGGGATTAATGCAGGATTAGTATAAATGGGTGGTTGCTGGTTGGCACAGACACGGTGGGCCGAAGGGCCTGTTTCAGTGCTGTATCTCTGAATAAGAAAAGTAAAATAAAAGCTACCAGTCGTAAATCAACTCAAACCCATTAGAGAGATAGAGGGAGACTGTCAGAGAACTTCCTGCATCCAGTCCTGACCCTGTCACACTCAGCAGCTTCTCACCCAGACCCCACTCTCATCAACACTGAACATTGTTACCGAGACCCTTCAAATACTGTTTATAAATGGTAGAAAAATTCAAACTTCATCACAGCTAGATTGAATAGAACAAAGTTTAATATCTTCTCGTCGTCACTCGGTAGCCACATGAAACAGTCCTTAAATCAGTAGCATAAATTATCAGCTGCAAGAATGTTTGTCATTGGGTTGAATCATTTCTGTGTGAGGAATGTTCCAGCATCATAAACCAGGGGAACGTGTTGACTGAGCTGTGTCTTCATCTCTTCTGGACAGTTCACCCTTCATTCTGCTCTGATTCACTTTCCCAAAGCGGATCTACAGATTCTCAAATCCAGAGACTGGGTTTTCTTATTTTGTTCCTTTTGATTTTTCTTGCTCCTGAATGATAATATATTCCAACCGCGGATCAAACTTGCCCTGTGTCCCAGTCTCGGTTAAAAGCGACAAATAACGGCACCAACATTCTGAAACATATAACACGGTCACATTCTGCTTCAGTGAGATTAATGCTGAGGCAGTTTCCGTGTCGAATGCGATTGTGAACAAATTTCTCTCAAGGAAATTGAGTGATCAAGTATTTGCACTGAATTTCTGTGCAAGAAGGGACAGTTTCAAACAACCATTCCCAAATCACTTCCTTCACAAAGGCAAAGACTGTGCTGTCTTAACGTGTGAATCAACTTCACAAACAAATTTGAACTCGAAGTTCAGGAGAAGACAGAGATGTGAATGATTGACAGTGTAATCTTTAAATCATAATTTTCCGTTTCTTCGTTGAAGTGAGGCTCAACCCTAAGCCACTAGAGATCGCGGAAAGCTACAAACTTGGATCCAGAAATCAGAAAAGTAGTGAAACAGTTGGTGAGTACATTGTGACACTGCAGAATTTATCACCACATTGCAACATTGGCACATTCTTAGACTGTACATTATGAGACAGATTTGTGCTTATACTGGTGGATGAGGAAAGATAATAAACACACAAAATCCCAATTTGAGCTCGTATGTAAGATTGCTCTTTCCACGGAGATAGCATCAAAGAATGCTCGAGAATTTCGTCCTATGCCAGTGACAGTAACACACTTCAGAGGAACTTAATCACACTGGTAAAATGGGCTTTCACACAACAGATAAAATTTTACACAGAGAATTGTGAAGTGATACAGTTTGGGAGGAAGATTGGTGTGTTTTTGTTCAAGGTTTGAAAAGGTTGCTAAGAGCAAACAGGACACTTGGCTTTATTAATAGAGGCATAGAGTAAAAGCAAATAAGTTATGCTAAACGCTTATAAAACACTGGGGCTGAATGGCCTACTCCTGCACCTCCACGTAAAGCTTCCACTCCAGGCTCGGACACCCTCTTCAGGATCACTCTCCATTCATCCCGCCACTCCGCGCACGGATATCTCCTTCGGGATCATATCACAGCTCCACAGTCCTGCCACATCCAGTCGTGAATGGTGGTGGATAATTAAATAACTAACAAGATGAGGAGGCTCCAAAAACATTCACATCCTCAATGATGGTGGTGCTGAGCACGTCAGTGCAAAAGATGAAGCTGAAGCATTTGCAACCATCTTCAGTCAGAAATATTAAGTGGATTTGATCTGTGCTAATTTCAGCTCCTCATGCTCGCTGGTGCCTTGGTTCTCTGGTGCTAATTTCAGAGTAAATCATGCAGCTTGACAATTGGAGCCAAAGAAAAAGACACAGGAGAGGTTGAAAGTGCCAATACTTGGTATTGAACCAAGAACTGTTTAACTGTTAGTACTGCACGAACTCAACAAAGCTATTTCAACAACACACTAAAGCCACCATTCTGTCACTGCTTTGGAAGACAATATATACATTGAAGTGTTTGTAAAAAGTTGCAGAACACAACATGTGAGTAATATTCCCCATTGTTTTCTCAGTACTGATGGATTGTGAAGGGGGACACAGCCAGAAGTCCCACTGTGCCACACTGACCCTGAGCTGTGAGTGAAATGAGATAAAGTTCAATCTTTAGCAGAGAGATTCTGGAGAGAGGTCAGAGTCCTGAATGAAGGAAAGACTTTCTGACACAATAAAAGCAAAATACTGCAGGTGCTGGAAATCTGAAATATAAACAAAAAGTGCTGGAAATACTCAATAGCTCTGGCAGCATCTGTGGTGAGAGAAACGGAGTTAACATTTCTGGTCTGTGACCTTTCATCAGAACTGACACAGGTTAGAAAAGAATTAGGTTTTAAACAAGTGAAGGGGAGGGGCATGTGGGAGAGAACAAAGGGGAAGGTGTTTGATAGTGCAGAGGGCAGGAGAGATTAAATAACAAAGCTATCCTGGGACAAAGTGTGTTAATGCTTGTGGTTGCCTGACACCAGTCATGCTGTGATGTTATTGAACACAATGTTCAATCCACAAGGCTGCAGAGTGCCGAATCAAAAGGTCGGGTGCTGCACCTCGAGCTTGGGTTGATTTTCACTGGAACACTGGAGCAGGCCAAAGACAGAAATGTTGACATGAGAGCAGGGGGGAGTGTTGAAATGGCAAGCAACCAGAAGCTCAGGATCATGCTTTCGGCCTGAGCAGAGGTGTTCCACCTCATCTGCTTTTGGTCTCCCCAGTTTAGAGGAGCCCGCATTGTGAGCAGTGAATACAGTATACATAATTGAAAGAAGTACAAGTAAATCGCTGCTTCACCTAAAAGGAGTGTTTGGGGCTTTAGATAATGAGCAGAGAGGAGGGAAAAGGGCAGGTATTATATCTCCTGCGATTGCATGGGAAGGGGAAGAGGTGTTGGGGTAATGGAGGAGTGGTCCAGGGTGTCGTGGAAGGAACAATCCCTTCGGAATGCTGACAAGGGAGGGGAGGATGCGTTTGGTGGTGGCATCACGCTGGAGGTGGCGGAAATGGTGGAGGATGATCCTTTGGATGTGTTTATGTTTAGAGATACAGCACTGAAACAGGCCCTTCGGCCCACATGGTCTGTGCCGACGATCAACCACCCATTTATACTAATTGTATACTCCTACCACATCCACACCTGTCCCTATATTTCCCTACGACCTACCTATTCTAGGGGCAATTTATAATGGCCAATTTACCTACCAACCTGCAAGTCTTTTGGCTTGTGGGAGGAAACTGGAGCACCCGGAGGAAACCCGCACAGACACAGGGAGAACTTGCTAACTCCACACAGACAGTACCCAGAATTGAACGCGGGTTGCTGGAACTGTGAGGCTGCAGTGCTAACCACTGCGCCACTGTGCTGCTGTTGAGGCAGGTGGGGTGGAAAGTGAGGACAAGGGGATCCCTGTTGCAGTTCTGTGAGGGAAGGGAAGGGGGAGGGCAGAGGTTGAGGGTCTATTCAACTGCACTGGGAGGGGGGCTGGGGGGGGGAGTTGGAAATCTGGTGATGTTGTTGAATTTAATTTCAAACACCCCTTGAACTCTCTGCCGATGAAGTCTGAAAAAGGGAAGAACAACCACACAACAAGGGTCTCAAATCCAAGACCCTGAGATTAAAAGTCTCATGCTCTACCAACTGAGCTAACAAGGCCTGATACAGTACTTCTACTCTGTCTGTTATTGGACGGATGCAGCTGTTGGCTCCACCCCAAGGGCGGGAGTTTGTTCCACCAACTATGAAGCAGCTTCCTATCAATTCCCAAAATTAACAGTAAATCCACTTACAGAAGCCCCAAAGTGTGATATATTCCTCTCACTCATCGATAATAAAACTTATAAATCTTTTTACCTTGCAAATGCTGCCATCTATTTTGTCAGTATTTATTTCTCTCTCCTTTTTATTTAGTTCATGCATTCCTTTGGAATTTTTTTCCAATTATATCTGAGGGAAGAAATGAACAGATCTGGCAACTCAAAACTGGGCATCCATGAGGCACTGTGGGCCATCTGCAGCAGCAGAATTGTATTTAAACACAATATGTGACCTCATAGCCTGACATATCCCTCACTCTACCATTACCATCAAGCCAAGGGAGCAATAGTGGTTCAATGAAGTGTGCAGGAGGGCATGTCAGGAGCAGCACCAAGCAGACCTAAAAATGAGGTGTCAACCTGGTGAAGCTACAACACAGGACTACTTGCATGTCATATAGCTGAAGCAGCATGCAATAGACAGAGCTGAGTGATCTCACAACCAACAGATCACATCAAAGCTCTGCAGTCTTGCCATATCCAGTCCTGAATGGTGGTGGATAATTAAACAATCAACAGGAGGTTCCACAAACATCCCCATCCTGCATGATAGGGGAGACCAGCATATCAGTGCAAAATACAAGGTTGAATAATTTGCAACCATCTTCAGACAGAAGTATTAACTAAATGATGCATCTCGACCTCCTCCTGAGGTCCCCAGCATCACAGATGCCAATCTTCAGCTAATCCACTTCACTCCACATGATATCAAGTAATGGCTGAAGGCACTGGATACTGACAACATCCTGGCTGTAGTGCTGATGACTTATGCTCCAGAACTAGCCGCGCCACTAGCCACGCTGTTCCAGTACAGCTACAACACTGGAATCTACCCAGCAACGTGGAAAATTACCCAGGTATGTCCTGCAAACAAAAAGCAGGACAAATCCAACCCTGTCAATTACTGCCCCATCAGCCTCCTCTTGATCATCAGTAAAGTGATGGAAGGTGTCATTGACAGTGCTATCAAGCAGCACTTACACAGCAATAACCTGCTCATCAATGCTCATTTTGGGTTCTGCCAGAGCCACTTGGTTCCTGACCTCGTTGCAACCTTGACCCAAATTTGGACAAAAGAGCTGAACTCAAGAGGTGAGGTGAGGAGACAGTGACTGCTCTTGCCAAGGGCATCAAGGAGCCCTTGCAAAATTGAAGTCAATGGCCACCAGGGAGAAAACTCTCCACTAGAATTCTTTGAGGAAGTGACAAAGTTGATTGATGAGGGAAGGGCTGCAGATGTCATATACATGGACTTCAGTAAGGCGTTTGATAAGGTTCCCCATGGTAGGCTGATGGAGAAAGTGAAGTCGCATTGGGTCCAGGGTGTACTAGCTAGATGGATAAAGAACTGGCTGGACAACAGGAGACAGAGAATAGCAGTGGAAGGGAGTTTCTCAAAATGGAGACGTGTTCCACAGGGATCCGTGCTGGGACCACTGTTGTTTGTGATATACATAAATGATTTGGAGGAAAGTATAGGTGGTCTGATTAGCAAGTTTGCAGACGACACTAAGATTGGTGGAGTAGCAGATCGTGAAGGGGACTGTCAGAGAAGACAGCAGAATATAGATAGATTGGAGAGTTGGGCAGAGAAATGGCAGATGGAGTTCAATCAGGGTAAATGCATTTTGGAAGATCCAATTCAAGATTGAACTATACAGTAAATGGAAAAGTCCTGGGGAAAATTGATGTGCAGAGAGATTTGGGTGTTCAGGTCCATTGTCCCCTGAAGGTGGCAACGCAGGTCAATAGAGTGGTCAAGAAGGCATACAGCATGCTTTCCTTCATCGGACGGGGTATTGAGTACAAGAGTTGGCAGGTCATGTTACAGTTGTATGGGACTTTGGTTCGGCTACATTTGGAATACTGCATGCAGTTCTGGTCGCCACATTACCAAGAGGATGTGGATGCTTTGGAGAGGGTGCAGAGGAGGTTCACCAGGATGTTGCCTGGTATGGAGGGTGCTAGCTATGAAGAGAGGTTGAGTAGATTAGGATTATTTTCAATAGAAAGACGGAGGTTGAGGGGGGACCTGATTGAGGTGTACAAAATCATGAGAGGTATAGACAGGGTGGACAGCAAGAAGCTTTTTCCCAGAGTGGGGGATTCAAATACTAGGGGTCACGAGTTCAAAGTGAGAGGGGAAACGTTTAGGGGGATATGCGTGGAAAGATCTTTACGCAGAGGGTGGTGGGTGCCTGGAACGCGTTGCCAGCGGAGGTGGTAGACGCGGGCACGATAGCGTCTTTTAAGATGTATCTAGACAGATCCATGAATGGGCAGGAAGCAAAGAGATGCAGACCCTTAGAAAATAGGCGACATGTTTAGGTAGAGGATCTGGATCGGCACAGGCTTGGAGGGCCGAAGGGCCTGTTCCTGTGCTGTAATTTTTGTTCTTTGTTCTTTAGTTGGAGTCATACCTAGCGCAAAGGAATATGGTGATAGTTGTGGGTGGCCAATCATCTCAGTCCCAGAACAGCACTCAGGAGTTCCTCAGGGTAGTGTCCTAGGCCCCAACCATCTTCCGTTGCTTCATCAATGACCTTCCCTCTATCATAAGGTCAGAAGTGGGGATGTTCGCTGATGATTCCAAAATGTTCAGTAGCATTAGCAACTCCTCAGCTACTGAAGCAGTCCGTGTCCACATGTAGAGAGACCTGGACAACATTGGGCTTGGGCTGATAAGTGACAAGGAACATTCAACCCACAAAAGTGCCAGGCAATGAATATCTCCAACAAGAGAGAATCTAACCATCTCCCCTTGACATTCAATGGCATTACCATTGCTGAATCCCTCACTATCAACATTCTGGGGGTTACCATTGAGCAGGAACTGAATTGGATCAGCCATATAAATACCGCAGCTACAAGAGCAGGTCAGAGGCTGGGAATTCTGCTGTGAATCACTCACCTCCTGTCCACCATCTACAAGGCACAAGTCAGGAGCGTGATGGAATACTCCCCATTTGCCTGGATGAGTGCAGCTCCAACAACACTCAAGAAGCTCAACATCATCCAGGACAAAGCAGCTCGCTTGATCAGCACCCCATCCACCACCTTAAATATTCACTCCCTCCACCACCAGTGAACAGTGGTGGCAGTGCGTACCATCTAGAAGATGCACTGCAATAACTTACCAAGCCTCCTTCGACAGCACCTTCCAAACCCATGACCTCCACCACCTAGAAGGACATTGGATGCATAGGAACACCACCATCTGCCAGTTCCCGTCCAAGCTACACACCATCCTGACTGGGAACTATATCACCGTTCCTTCACTGTTACTGGATCAAAATCCTGGAACTCCCTTCCGAACAGCACTGTGGATTTACCTACACCACATGGACTGCAACAGCTCAAAAAGGCAGCTCACCACAACCTTCTCAAGGGAAGTTAGGAATGGGCAATAAATGCTGGCGTTGCCAGCGATGCCCACATTCCGTGAAAGAATAAAAAAGAGATTTGCCACAATGGTAGCAGGGTGAGGGACTTCAGTGATGTGGAGAGATTGGAGAAGCTGGGGTTGTTCTCCTTGTGGCAGAGAAAATTCAGAAAAGATTTGACACATTTGTTCAAAATCATGAAGTTCTTCAATAGTTTAAATAAGGAGAAACTGTTTCCAGTGGTAAAAGGGTCAGTAAGCAGAGGACACAGATAACAGGTGATTGGCAGAAGAACCAGAGGTGACATGAAGAACCGTTGTTTACACAGCAATGTGTTGTGATAAAGAAAGAAAAGACTTGCATTTATATAGCACCTTTCAAGACCACTGAACATATCAAAGCACTTTGTAGACAATGAAATACTTTTGAAGTGTAATCACTGTTGTAATGTCAGAAATGCAGCAGCTGATATTCACAAACAGCAATGTGATAATGACCAACTGATCTGATTGAGGGGCAAATATTGATCACAACACCAGGGAGAATTGCTCTTCACTTGTTTGAAATTGCAGCATGGGATCTTTTACATTCACCCAAACATGCAGACCAGGTCTTGGTTTAACATCACACTTGAAAGGCAGCACCTTTAACACCCTCAGTGCTGCACTGGAGTGTCAGCTGTGAAATCTGAACCCAGAAGCTTGTGATTTCGAGGTGAGTGTGACCAACTGAGCCACAGCTTTTACCTGAGTCTCAATCCTTCTACCAACAGTTTCTCTCTATCGGGTCTGTCACGACCCCTCATGATTGTGAACACCTCTATCAAATCTCCTCTCTAAGGAGAACAACCCCAGCTTCTCCAATCTATCCACATAACTGAAATCCTAACCACACGTTGCAGAAAGGAATTTTTCCTCAAGTTCTTTCCAGTTTTGTGAGTCACATTAAATCTGTAACCTTCGGTTAGTGACCGTTCAGCAGTTAGAAACAGTTCCTCAGTATTTACTCTGCCTCAAACCTTCAAGGAAGCTCTGCAAAGTAACTGAAAATCAAGTTGTCAGAAGTGGGATTTAAACACATGCCTCCAGTGAAAGTTGCAACCTGAAAAGAGAAGCTGAAACCGCTCAGTCACCTCAACTGTTCAGACCTTTTTAACCTCGTCATCACTTCTGTACTTTGAAAGGTTCACTCAAAGAACAAAGAACAAAGAAAATTACAGCACAGGAACAGGCCCTTCGGCCCTCCAAGCCTGCGCCAATCCAGATCCTCTATCTAAACATGTCGCCTATTTTCTAAGGGTCTGTATCTCTTTGCTTCCTGCCCATTCATGAATCTGTCCAGATAAATCTTAAAAGACGCTATCATGCCCGCGTCTACCACCTCCGCTGGCAACGCGTTCCAGGCACCCACCACCCTCTGCGTAAAGAACTTTCCATGCATATCCCCCCTAAACTTTTCCCCTCTCACTTTGAACTCGTGACAACTAGTAATTGAATCCCCCACTCTGGGAAAAAGCTTCTTGCTATCCACCCTGTCTATACCTCTCATGATTTTGTACACCTCAATCAGGTCCCCCCTCAACCTCCGTCTTTCTAATGAAAATAATCCTAATCTACTCAACCTCTCTTCATAGCTAGCGCCCTCCATACCAGGCAACATCCTGGGTGAACCTCCTCTGCACCCTCTCCAAAGCATCTACATCCTTTTGGTAATGTGGCGACCTGAACTGCACGCAGTATTCCAAATGTGGGCGAAACAAAGTCTTATACAACTGCAACATGACCTGCCAACCCTTGTACTCAATACCCCGTCCGATGAAGGAAAGCATGCCGTATGCCTTCTTGACCACTCTATTGACCTGCGTTGCCACCTTCAGGGAACAATGGACCTGAACACCCAAATCTCACTGTACATCAATTTTCCCCAGGACTTTTCCATTTACTGCACAGTTCACTCTTGAATTGGATCTTCCAAAATGCATCACCTCGCATTTGCCCTGATTGAACTCCATCTGCCATTTCTCTGCCCAACTCTCCAATCTATCTATATTCTGCTGTATTCTCTGACTGTCCCCTTCACTGTCTGCAGCTCCACCAATCTTAGTGTCGTCTGCAAACTTGCTGATCAGACCACCTATACTTTCCTCCAAATCATTTATGTATATCACAAACAACAGTGGTCCCAGCATGGATCCCTGTGGAACACCACTGGTCACACGTCTCCATTTTGAGAAACTCCCTTCTACTGCTATTCTCTGTCTCCTGTTGCCCAGCCAGTTCTTTATCCATCTAACTAGTACACCCTGGACCCCATGCGACTTCACGTTCTCCATCAGCCTACCATGGGGAACCTTATCAAACGCCTTACTGAAGTCCATGTATATGACATCTGCAGCCCTTCCCACATCAATCAACTTTGTCACTTCCTCAAAGAATTCTATTAAGTTGGTAAGACATGACCTTCCCTGCACAAAACCATGTTGCCTATCACTGATAAGCCCATTTTCTTCCAAATGGGAATAGATCCTATCCCTCAGTATCTTCTCCAGCAGCTTCCCTACCACTGACGTCAGGCTCACCGGTCTATAATTACCTGGATTTTCCCTGCTACCCTTCTTAAACAAGGGGACAACATTAGCAATTCTCCAGTCCTCCGGGACCACCCGTGTTTAAGGATGCTGCAAAGATATCTGTTAAGGCCCCAGCTATTTCCTCTCTCGCTTCCCTCAGAAACCTGGGATAGATCCCATCCGGACCTGGGGACTTGTCCACCTTAATGCCTTTTAGAATATCCAACACTTCCTCCCTCCTTATGCCGACTTGACCTAGAGTAATCAAACATCTGTTCCTAACCTCAACATCTGTCATGTCCCTCTCCTCGGTGAATACCGATGCAAAGTACTCGTTTAGAATCTCACCCATTTTCTCTGACTCCACGCATAACTTTCCTCCTTTGTCCTTGAGTGGGCCAATCCTTTCTCTTGCTCCTTATATATGAATAAAAGGCTTTGGGATTTTCCTTAACCCTGTTTGCTAAAGATATTTCATGACCCCTTTTAGCCCTCTTAATTCCTCGTTTCAGATTGGTCCTACATTCCCGATATTCTTTCAAAGCTTCGTCTTTCTTCAGCCTCCTAGACCTTATGTATGCTTCCTTTTTCCTCTTAGCTAGTTTCACAATTTCACCTGTCATCCGTGGTTCTCTAATCTTGCCATTTCTATCCCTCATTTTCACAGGAACATGTCTCTCCTGCACGCTAATCAACCTCTCTTTAAAAGCCTCCCACATATCAAATGTGGATTTACCTTCAAACAGCTGCTCCCAATCTACATTCCCCAGCTCCTGCCGAATTTTGGTATAGTTGGCCTTCCCCCAATTTAGCACTCTTCCTTTTGGACCACTCTCGTCTTTGTCCATGAGTATTCTAAATCTTACGGAATTGTGATCACCATTCCCAAAGTAGTCCCCAACTGAAACTTCAACCACCTGGCCGGGCTCATTCCCCAACACCAGGTCCAGTATGGCCCCTTCCCGAGTTGGACTATTTACATACTGCTCTAGAAAACCCTCCTGGATGCTCCTTACAAATTCTGTTCCATCTAGACCTCTAACACTATGTGAATCCCAGTCAATGTTGGGAAAATTAAAATCTCCTATCACCACCACCCTGTTGCTCCTCCATCTTTCCATAATCTGTTTACATATTTGTACCTCTATCTCACGCTTGCTGTTGGGAGGCCTGTAGTGCAGCCCCAACATTGTTACCGCACCCTTCCTATTTCTGAGTTCTGCCCATATTGCCTCACTGCTCGAGTCCTCCATAGTGCCCTCCTTCAGCACAGCTGTGATATCCTCTTTGACCAGTAATGCAACTCCTCCACCCCTTTTACCTCCCTCTCTATCCCGCCAGAAGCATCGATATCCTGGGATATTTAGTTGCCAATCATGCCCTTCCCTCAACCAAGTCTCAGTAATAGCAATAACATCATACTCCCAGCTACTAATCCAAGCCCTAAGTTCATCTGCCTTACCTACTACACTTCTTGCATTAAAACAAATGCACCAGTCCCTTTGCGTTCATCATCTGCTCCCTGTCTACTCTTTCCCTTAGTCACGCTGACTTCATTATCTAGTTCCTTACAGGCTTTAGTTACTACCTCCTTTCTGTCCACTGACCTCCTCATTTGGTTCCCATCCCCCTGCCACATTAGTTTAAACCCTCCCCAACAGTGTTAGCAAAAGCACCCCCAAGAACATTGGTTCCAGTCCAGCCCAGGTGTAGACCGTCCAATTTGTAATAGTCCCACCTCCCCCAGAACCGGTCCCAATGTCCCAAAAATCTGAACCCCTCCCTCCTGCACCATCTCTCAAGCCACGCATTCATCCTGACTATTCTTTCATTTCTACTCTTACTAGCATGTGGCACTGGTAGCAATCCTGAGATTACTACCCCTGAGGTCCTACTTTTTAACTTGGCTCCTAACTCCCTAAATTCTGCTTGTAGGACCTCCTCCTGTTTTTTACCTCTATCATTGGTGCCTATGTGCACAATGACAACTGGCTGTTCACCCTCCCCCTTCAGAATGTTCTGCAGCCGATCTGAGATATCCCTGACCCGTGCACCTGGGAGGCAACATACCATTCGGGAGTCTCGTTTTCGACCACAGAACCGCCTATCTACTCCCCTTACAATTGAATCCCCTATGACTATAGCCCTTCCACTCTTTATCCCGCCCTTCTGAGCAGCAGAGCCAGCCACGGTGCCATGAACCTGGCTACTGCTGCCTTCCCCTGGTGAGCCATCTCCCTCAACAGTATCCAAAACAGTATACCTGTTTTGGAGGGAGATGACCGCAGGGGACACCTGCACTGCCTTCCTGCTCTTTCTCTGCCTTTTGGTCACCCATTTCCTTTCTCCCTCAGCAATCCTAATCTGCGGTGTGACCAATTCGCTAAACGTGCTATCCACGACCTCCTCAGCATCGCGGATGCTCCAAAGTGAGTCCATCCGCAGCTCCAGAGCCGTCATGCGGTCTAACAAGAGCTGCAGCTGGACACAATTCCAACACGTGAAGGAGTCAGGGACATCAGCCGTGTCCCTGAGCTCCCACATTGAGCAAGAGGAGCATAACACGGGTCTGAGACCTCCTGCCATTTTTAATCTTAAGCTTAACTTAGTCTTAACTTAGATAAATGAAAAAGGAACGAAAAGTTTTTACCAATCACACGAAAAAAAAATAAATAGAAAAAGCCTTACCTTATCTGCACACCACCGAGTCGTTTTTTTTTGGTCAGAGGAGGAGGGCGGGTGGGAGACACTACAGGTGTAGGGTCTCGGGTTCAGCCGCTGCCCAAATATATAGGATTTACTTACCCAGCTGCCACCTCGCTCTCCCTGTCGCCGCTGCAAAAAGAAACTGCCGAAACAAAAAGATAAGTTCATATAAGTTGTAAACTCACTTACCCAGCTGTCACCTCGCTCTCCCTCTCGCCGCTAAAGGCAATCTTACCTAATGAACCAGTGTTGACTGCTCCAAATTTTGCGAAACCCTTTAAAATAACGATCGATTCTAGCGACCTGGGGGTTGGTGCAGTCCAATTGCAGGATGACAAATCGGGCATAGAGAAGCCAGTAGGGTACTTTTCAAGAAAACTAAATTGGCATCAAAAAAGTATTCCACTGTGGAAAAAGAAACATTCGGACTTTTGCTGGCTCTCAAACATTTCAAAGTATATGTCCGCCAGGACTATAAAGAAACACTAATATAAACTGACAATAACCCATTAACGTTTGTGGATAAGTTTAAAAACCAAAATACTAGAATATTTAGATGGAGTTTGTTGCTACAGCCTGATCATTTGAAAATTGTACATATTTTGGGGAAGAACAATGTTATCGCCAGCGCTTTGTCACGAATTTAATTTAACTCTGTTAAGTTATGTAGATGGCGATGGTACAAAGAAAATGTTGTGAATTATCACTGGGGTAAATGGGTGTGTGAATGTGAGAAAATGTTAAGAATGTTTTTTTCCCAGTTTCTTTGAAGTGCAGGGGCAAGAATGAACACCTATCATTTGGAGAAACTGCAAGAGAAGAAGATCCTTGTCCACTCAACACAGTATTCGACTGGCAGTCAAGTAAGCTTGTCTGCAGCTTGCCGTGAAATGGCATGAGACTGACATCTCGAGGTGCGAAATAGAACTGCAAGAGCGAAATTGATTGATAATAAATAGCTAGGTGGGAATGTCAGCTGTGAGGGGGATACAAAGGGCCGGATTTTATTTGGTTCACTCCCCCCGACATTCCTGCACTGCTCCAATTCTGGTCTTTTGAGCATCGCTGATTTTAATCGCTCCACCGCTGGCGGCTGTGCCATCAGCTGTCCAGGCCCGAAGCCTGAGATTTCCCTCCCTGAACTCTCCGCCTCTCCACCTCTCTTCCCTCCTTTAAAACACTCATGGAAGCTACTTCTGTGACCAAGCTTTTGGCCATCTGCTCTAATATGGTCTTATGTGGTTCGGGGTCAAATTTCGCTTTCCGACACTCCCGTACGTTAAAGGTGCTCTAGAAATGTACACACAAGTTGTTGTTGATTTTGGTCTGGAACGTATTGCCTGAGAGGATGGTGGAAGGAGACTCAATCGTAAGGTTGAAAAGGGAATTTCGATAAATCGTTGAAAGGAAATGAAAGAGCTGCCACAGGCACGATGGGCCGCCCTGGCTGTAGATGTCGTCGTCATCCTTCCTTCGACATGAGATGATGGACGTGCAGCAAATCCATTGGCGATGGGATAGTTTCCCATGGTGCACTTTGTCCGATAGCTGATGAGGTCAATCTGTGAGAGGCAGGTTCTTCCACAAGTGACACATATGAGGTGGGATTATCAGGTGTCGCTGTTTTCCATGTTGGCACCTGCTGTCAAGCTGCTGTAGTCACTGATCGTCATGGTGACGCACACACCAGTCCATGGGTAATATCACCATTTCCCTCTGTTGTTGGCCAGTGTCTCCCATGTGTGAAAATCGATGTTTCGGGCCTTCATGTCCTGCTTGCAGGCATCCTTGAAGTGGGGCTTTGGGCATCCAACTGGTCTTCTGTCTCCGGCGACCTCCCCATACAGAATACCCTTGGGAATGTGTCATCTTCCATCCTGCGAACGTGCCTGAGCCAGCAAAGTCACCTCTGCTTGACGAGTGTGAGCATACTCGGGAGATTTGCTTTTGAAAGCATTGTTACATTTGTGATTTTGTCCAGTGTTAATTTGCGCAGTGTCTCACTGTCTTTTGCACAACTGCCTTGGCTAATTTCAAGTCATATAATGTTCTGGCTGCTGGTTTCATGTTGTGCATCAGGTCGGTTCTGCTTTTTGCTTCAATAACAGATGTCATCTCTGCTGAGTAGGTGGGGAAGAAACAGTTGCCCACCTCCTTCTGGAATGTGTCTTTGCAAAGCAGGTGTGGAAAGAGATGCAGTGGTTTTTGTCGAGATTCATCCCAAGCAGCTCTGTAACACAGGAGTCTGTGCTCTACGCGCTGTTCCCAGGGATGCACACCGAGATAAGCATCAACTGCTGCTGGAGGACCATCAATTTGGTGAAAGAATCTCTTTGGTCTGCCCTAAACTTGCTGGTCTTCCAGCGCAAAGAGTTGTTCACGACCGAGTGTTGCAGACTGGCACATTCCAAGGTCCAGGACTACGTGCTGAGGGACACACTGAAGCTTGGGGTAGCCACTGCAAAGGCTCAATGTGGAAAGACCACTGTGTAAGGTCCTCCCGCCATAGTGAACTAAGGAACTGGACCCATGGGAAACCCCTCGGGCTGTATACACCAGATATGATTTTGCTGTAAAATGTACATGGCAGGTAAAATGGAATGGAAGGGTTGTGAGGCAACTCACCCCTCTATTGAAGAAAACTTAATGAACCAGATAGAAGAAAGGAGTGAGATAGAGAGTAAAATAGCCCTGGTCTGTTCCTCCTCACCCCCCGACACCCGACTGAAAATGGCATCATTTTCTCCTGCTTCTGCACATTCTAATCCATTGATGTTTGCAAACCTTTCATCTGTCCCTTTAATTCCTGTTTCCTAATCCATTGATGTTTCACAATATCCCAATCCATTGATATAACTCAGTCCATAGAATTTCCCAATCCAGATATTTTCCAGTCCATTGACTTTCCCAATCCATTAATGGTTCCTGTCCATTGACATTCCCAATCCATTTATATTGCCTGTGATTTCAAAGCAACTGTGGAATACAAATAGTATCAGTATTATCAGATGCATCGAGACGAGGTGCAATAGCACCTTTGCACTTTTTGGACTGTCAACTTGTGCTGTTTTGAACTGTTTTAGAATGCATTTTTTTACAGATTTATATGAATGAAGTATATTTGTAGGAATAAAAACCTGGGAATTCATGTGCATAGTTCTTTGAAGGTGGCAGGACACATTGAGAGAGTAGTTAGCAAAGCATATGGGATCTTGGGCTTCATAAATAGAGGTATTGAGGACAAAAGCAGGGAAGTTATGCTGAACCTGTATAAATTTCTAGTTTGGCCACAAGCAGAGAATTGCATCCAGTTCTAGTCACCACACTTTTGGAGCGATGTGAGTGTCCTTGAGAGGGTGGAGGAAATTTACCAGAATGGTTCCAGACATGAGGGATTTTAGTTGTAAGGTTAGGTTGGAGAAGCTGGGGTTGTTCTCCTTGCAGCAAAGGAGATTGAGGGGAGATTTGATAGACATGTACAAGATTATAATAAATATGACAGATTTAGATAACTTACAGGGCTATGGGGATAGAGCGGGGGAATGGGACTGAATGGATTGATTTACATGGGCTTGATGGGCAAAATGACTCCATGACTCAATGACTCTCTCTGCTTCTCTCTCTCTCTCTCTGTCTCTGTCTAACGCTTTACCTCTCTCTGCCTCTCTCTCTCTGTCTGTCTTTAGCTGGTCCTCTAACTTTCTATTGCACTCTCTCTCCCTCTCTTTTTTTCACTCTCTCTCTCCATTACACACATATTTATGAATCACATGTCAAAGAAGGAAACATAATGACGGAATGGCTGCGCCCTTGAAAATGTTTCCAGCAGAATAGTTAAATGTTTAAAGTTTCTGTAGGGAGTTTGACCTGAGATGGTGAGACACAAGAACGTGAGGTTATTAAAGTCTTCACCAAATGTAATGGGAAATAATTTTCTTCACTGGTGAACCCAAAGGAACAAATATGGCACAAGAATGAGAAAAGTCAGAGGATTGAGAAACATCCAATGGATCTTCACATATACAAGTCAGCAGACCCACAGAGATACAGTAGATTGAGAGTTCAGATCCAGTGATAGACTGGACAAATATCGAGCCAGTGCTTTTTTCTTTATAAACCCAACATCTGTCCACTTGGCTATTGCACCTCGTCTCGATGTATCTGATAATGCTGATACTATTTGTATTCCACAGTTGCTTTGAAATCACAGGCAATATAAATGGATTGGGAATGTCAATGGACAGGAACCATTAATGGATTGGGAAAGTCAATGGACTGGAAAATATCTGGATTGGGAAATTCTATGGACTGAGTTATATCAATGGATTGGGATATTGTGAAACATCAATGGATTAGGAAACAGGAATTGAAGGGACAGATGAAAGGTTTGCAAACATCAATGGATTAGAATGTGCAGAAGCAGGAGAAAATGATGCCATTTTAAGTCGGGTGTTGGGGGGTTAGTAGGAACAGACCAGGGCTATTTTACTCTCTATCTCACTCCTTTCTTCCATCTGGTTCATTAACGCATCCTCTCTCTCTCAGAGCGGTGGGAATCACTGGAACCCACACTTGCTGCTCAGGTTGTTTGGTTCCGGGAAAATACACGATCCACATCAGATTGACAGGAAGGATAAATGTGATTCATAGCCAATCATATTCCTTTTGGTGATGTATGCTCAGCCTTGTTATATCAGCAAAGGCAGCAGGAAATGCAAATCCTGAAGAGTTTTGATAGAGTGAAGAAGGAGAAAGTGTTGCCAGTGTCAGAAGGGTCAGTAACCAGAGGAAACACATTTAAAGTAATTGGCAAAATAATGAGAGTTTATTTATTTAGAAATACAGCACTGGAACAGGCCCTTCGGCCCACCTAGTCTGTGCCGACCAACAACCACCCATTTATAATAACCCTACAGTAATCCCATATTCCCTACCACCTACCTACACTAGGGGCAATTTACAACAGCCAATTTACCTACCACCTGCAAGTTTTTGGCAGTGGGAGGAAACCAGAGCAGCCGGCGAAAACCCACAAGGTCATAGGAAGAACTTGCAAACTGCGCACAGACAGTACCCAGAATCAAACCCTGGTCCCCAGAGCTGTGAAGCTGCGGTGCTAAGCACTGCACCTCTGTGCACCACTGTGTTGTGATGAGGAGATTTTTTTTTCAGCAGTGTGTTGTTCTGGTCTGGAATGCAATCCTGAAAGGTCAGTGGAAGCAGATTCAATGGTAACTCTAAATGGAATTGGATAAATACCTGACATGGAAAATATAACAGGGCAATGAGGGAAAGGACAGGAGTGCGGGATGTGGGATTAATAGAATAGCTCTGTTAAATATCCAGCATATGCACAGTAATAAGGTTCAGTGCTTGGACCTCAGATATTTTCACTCTATTAATGGCAGAGAAGGCTCGAGGGACCATGTGGCTACTCCTCATGTTCTTCCCAGTGTCCAGGATGAAGTGCAACAGGACACTGATTTCCAGATGGTTGAAACAATCAGCGGAAAACAAATGCAATGGGCATCCTTCAGGAAAACATCACATTTAAGATGAGAAACTAATCACAAGGCATGGAGGAAGATTGAACCCGTGATCTTCACTTTACGAAACTGACGCCTGACCAATTGGCAACCATGCCTCTGGGTAATTAGTACCTGAGGCTCCAGAGCAGGATTTGTGATTCTTTTTCAATTTGGTTGAAACAGCATCGAGAAACATGCACAGAAATAAAGAGGGATTGTGGAATGGGTAACAGATCCTCATTTACATCATCAGCATCATGAAATCTTCATTCAGACGTTCCATTTCCATCCTCAGCTTTTCTCACATCTGAACAATAATATAATTGAGTGGACATTGGGTTGTTACTGGGCAGATTATGTAAATAGACTGTGTACATCATCACAGGAAGTGATGTAATGTAATCTGTACGGCACCTCATGGAGAGTTGTCGATGAAACCTTCCATGCAAGAAATGTAGAGTAAACTCAGGTTATTTTAACCATCAGACTCTTATAAATTCTGTACTCAGACTTGACAGATATCAGAATATTATATGGGGGCCACAGTAAACCAAAGTGAAGATGGAGAAATCTTTGCCTCTACCGGAGAACTTTGAAAAGGTCACTGGACTGAACCAAGCCGAGGAGTGGCCGAGATGGTTCCAGAGGTTTGCAAGGGATCGTACTGCATCGGGTCTCGTGCAGAAGCCAGACATGGAGCAGGTCAGTACGCTATTGTATGCAATGGAGGGAGTGTGGATGCAACATCCTCATGAAGAACAGAAGGTTACGTGTGAAGAAGTTATTAAGGCACTCAAGACCTAGTTTAATTCAGGAATAAAATGTCATCGTGGAGCCAAATTTAAAACGCTGCATTTGCTGACAACGCAACCACCAGGTGGTGCTGTACATGCGCAAATGCAGCCTCTTCCAATGAAACATCACTGTCTGTGACATTCAGGCAGCTGCCAGGATTAAAGATGGTGCAATTCAATGTGTCATAGAAAACAACTTCGACCCAAAAAGACTTTCAAAGGTTGCCGTCGCCGCCTCCATCCCACCCCCAACAATCCCCTGCTCCCTCCTGAGCATTCGCCAGTTATATAGTACCAAGTCATCTTAATTCACCTAAAGTGAATTACTTTCGGAGCAGTGACAGTCGTTTCAGAAGCAAATATGGCACATATCTACACAATGGACATGTTTTGGTTGATACTCGGAGAACGTTGTGCTGTTTGAAGTCTCATCAGAAGGACAGCACCCCTGACAGTGCTGCACACCCTCTGTAATTCAGTGAAGTTTCATAGAGTCATAGAGTTATACAGCACAGAAACAGGCCCTTCGACCATCATGTCCCTGCCGGCCATCAAGTACCTATCTATTCTAATTCCATTTTCCAGCACATGGCCGTAGCCTTGTATTCTGTGGCGTTTTGAGTGCTCATCCAGATACTTCTCAAATGTTGTGAGGGTTCCTGCCTCTACCACTCCTTCAGGCAATGTGTTCCAGATTCCAACCACCCTCAAGGTGAAACATTTTTTCCTCAAATCCCCTCTAAACAGTGCCATCCCATTCTCTGGACGATCATTCCCCGCTTCCCCCCATCCTGCTCTCTGGCCGCTCACAGTCAAGGCCATGGGCTCTGCCGCTTCCCTCCTCTCGGCCACTCGCTCCAACATTACCCCATCACCCCTCGAGGCTCGCTTTGCTTCTGCGGGTGGTGCGGTGATGAATGATCAAATGTTGGAGCGAGTGGCCGAGAGGAGGGAAGCGGCATGGCCTAGAGCTAGTGTCTGGAGGGACGTGGGGAGAAGTACGGCATGAGTGGACGGAGAGAGGGCAGTGTGGGGATGTGGGTAGCGAGCGGCCAGAGGGCGGGGGAGCGGGGTAGCAAGGAGCGGGCAGCGAGTGGCCTGGAGTGAGTGGCCGAGGGGGGAGAGCGTTTTCTCGCGCATGCGCCAGTTAATCCTGGAAGACGTAGGCTGAGCATGCGCAGCATCTCAGAGCGCAGGAGACTGTTTTTGCATGTGCGAGCTTAGAGCACTCTGATGACGTCGGCTGGCCGCTGCATTGTCAGGAATCACTTTGAATTTAATAAGCGTCCAAAACAGAAAGGGGAGAGTATTCACTCATTTATCAATGACTTGTACAAACTCACGGAGGTTTGTGAATACGGCAACTTAAGAGAAGAGCTGAATGGAGACAGGATTGTGCTCAGGGTATTAGACAACACCCTTTCAGATCATCTACAGTCCAGGGCTGATCTCAAATGAACGAAAGTGATTCAATTGAGCAGACAAGCAGAGGTTAGAAAGTTTAACCAATCCGTTGTTCGAGGGGACAGGGAGAGTCTGATCTCGAGAGTAGCAGAATCAATTGAATTCGTTAAGAAAACAAAAGGAAAAATTAGTGGGAAAAGACAAGAAAGATGGGAAGAGCATCTAGTGGTAGCTGCAACCAATTGCAGTAGGTGTGGCCGAGAGAGAAACAAGTGGGAAAACTGTCCCGCCAAAGAAGCTGAGTGTATTTCCTGCAGAAAGATGGGACACTTTCAGTCAGTGTGTGGCAGTAAAATACCAGCACTGAATATAATTAAAGGGAAATTCCCAGAGAGCAAAAACATTAATGAAGTACAGGATATCCAAAGTGTGGAAATACATTTTTTAGGTGAAATCCAGAAAGCAGGTGAGAGTTGCTGAACGACAGAAATTCTTAAATATTTTAAGATAGAGGGAGATAGATTCTTGATAAACAAGGGGGTGAAAGGTGATTGGGGGCAGGTGGGAATGTGGAGTTGAGGTTAAAATCAGATCAGCCATGATCTTATTGAATGGTGGAGCAGACTCGAGGGGCCGAGTGGTCTACTCCTGCTCCTAACTGGTATGTTTGTATGTAAGAAAACATGTTCTAGATACAATGAAAACTATCATTTGTTTGGAAATGGATTTGAACCCCCTTTTATCAAAACATTATAGAGCTTTAATTTTTCTACAATTAACAGACAAATCCTTGTGGAGTTGAGATTGACAGAAACAATGGGCTGGATTATATAGAGCCCTCAACGTCGAGATCTGTGGTGGGGGTGGGGTGGGGGCCGCCTGAATATGGCCCCGGATGAGACCCGCCATGGACCTCAATGCCGGCAGGGCCTGGCTCGATATTGCCGGCGACAGCGAGGCCTTGTGGGGGACCCCCACCGCTCGGCAACGGGACCACAAACCTGCATTAATTATTATCCCATCACTTCCTGATATCCCGCTGCGATCTTCAGCCCAGTGACCGGCACTGCCGTGCCTTCGGAGCCCCATCCGGGGAAATGAGGTGCAACACTGGTGGGGAGGGGGGAGAAGGTACGTTTCTCAGTGTGGGGGAGGGGTGACGGAGTCAAATTAATGTCATGGGTGTAGGGGATGGTGGGAAGGGTTATAGTTTACAGTTTGTGCAGTTTTGGGCGGAAGGTCAGATGGTAAAGGTAGGTTTTGGGAGGGAAAGGGCAAATAATTAATTTAACTGTTATTGGGGGGATGGGAGAGAGGCAAAAGCAATGTATTTATTTCATTTCATTTAATCTTCCTTTAAATATTTTGCAGTAGGACTAACAGCCCTTTAAAAATGGCTGACACTCCAGTCCAGTACTAAGGCAGTGCTGCACTATCAGAAATGCTGTTTTTCAGGTGACACAGAAAACTGAGGATCCCTCTGCCCTCTCAGGTGGATGTTAAAGGTACCATGGCACTATTTCAGAGAATAGAAGGGGAATTATTTCTGGGATGCTGGTCATTGTTTAACCCTGAATCAACATCACTTAAAAACAGATTATCTCGTTTTTATCACATTGTTGTTTCTGGGAGCTTGCTGTGCGCACATTGGCCACCATGTTTCCTACATGACTACAGTGACTACACTTGGAAAGTCCTTCATTGGCTGTAAAAGGCTTTGCAACGTCCTGTGGTCGTGAAATGCAAGTCTGGCTTTTTCCATTGTTATCAGTGTCATTGTGATCAAAAGATCGGATGCGTGAACACAAAGTTTAAATCAATTTTGATAAAAATAATGTAAAAGCATCTATATTCTTGCACTGTACTTAATAATCTCCATCTTCCTATCCTTACAGAGTGCAATGTCATCGACCCTGAAATTGATTCCAGAATCTCATAGAATCGTAGACTCAAAGAAAGTTTAAGGCACAGAAAGAGGCCACTTGGCCCTCAGACAATTTCAGCCCAGTTCTGATGAAAGGTCACAGACAACAAACGTTAACTCTGTTTCTCTGTCCACAGATGCTGCCAGAGGTGCTGAGTATTTCCAGCATTTTCTGTTTTTATTTCAGATTTCCAGCATCTCCAGTATTTTGCTTCTGTGTTAATTTGAAAGTTAAAACTGAACCACCTGTCTACAATTCACACTAGGGTCTCCCATGAAATGATTCTGTATAATATTGATGTAATTAATACAGATTCCGACACAGAGCTTCCTGTGGGAAATTGGGGATATGAAAACCAGCAGACTCTGCAGGAATTTCCACTGGGAGCACAAATTCACAAAATCTACCTTTTATATATCGATTCATTTTAATTGTCCTTCTGGAAAATTATTTTGAAACAATTTAAACATCAACCCACAGCTCCATGACTGGGCCAATTATGAGGTCATCCTCTGACAGGTCATGTGACAGCTGGAGCCACAAGACATCAGAACCAGATTTGTGACTGGATTAAAACCCGGAATCCTGTCCCAATGGCTTTTCAAATAAAGCTGTTGCTGTTTGAAAACACAGCAGTTAAACTTTCTGCCTGACCATGAGGGGAGCTAGGGAGAAATTTACAAAACTAAATCCTTCAACAAAATAGTTCAAAAACCATTAATATCGAAATCATGTGAGGATTCATATGCAGTAGAGAAACAAGCAGAATACAGAAAGTACAGAGGAGAGCTGAAAAAGGAAATGAGATCAGCAAGAGAGTGTATGAGAAAAGATTAGCGGGTCACATAACTGGGAACACTGAAGTCTTTTACCAACATATGGACAGTCAATGAAAGGGTGGGTCAATTAGAGATCCTGTGGAGACAGAGGGTGTTGCTGAGGCACTAATTAAGTATCACAAAATAAGCGGATGCTGCAAATGTCACAGTAAAGGAGGAGGAAGTGAAGAAATTGGACAGGATGAAAATAGATAAAGAGGAGACAATTACAAGGTTGGCAGCACTCACAGTAGAAAAGTCACCCAGTTTGAATGGGCTGCATCCTGGGTTGCTGAGGGAAGTAAGGGTGGAAATATCAGAGACTCGAACCACAATCTTTCAATCCTCCTTGAATATGGGAATGATGCCAGAGGACTGGAGGATGCAGGTAAGCTTGGGTAGTTCGATCTTAGTTTAATTTGACCATTTTTATAATGTATCCATTGTAATAACTAACAAGGTCAGGAAAGCCATTTTATAATTAACACATGACCAAAGGAGCCATTTTGTGTTCAGTACTAATGTGCCGTGTGGAGGACACTATTTGTGCTTAAACATTAGCACAACACGGGAAGAAACGGTTACCGATTATAAGCTCTCACTCAATTGGTGCAGAGTATGAGCACCAGTGGTTACTTCTGACAGTTGAAGAGATCATCGCATCTCATTGGATAGCTGCCACCCACTCCAAGCTGGGCAGCCCCCAATCAGTTAGGTGCTGTCCTGCCACAACCTGCTTGCTTCAATGGGTGCTTGGAGCTTAGAGAGTCATCTCTCAACAGGCGGATCGATAATCAATGCACCAAGAAAAACAAGCTCAACAAAGAAGACACCAGTCCTTTACATCGCAAGCTGGAATGTGAGGACCATGTGTCCTGGCCTTACTGACACCCTTCTGCAGGTTGATGACACACACAAGACAGCTGTGATGGAAAAGGAACTCACAAGGCTCAATGTGGACATTGCTGTGCTACAAGAAACTATACTCGTTCAAAGTGGATCCCTCAAAGAGAAACACGACACCTTCTTCTGGCAGGGGAAAGCCCAAGAGGCAACTCGTGAGCATGGAGTGGGTTTCACAGTAAAATACACGCCACTTGAGATGAGTGAACCACCCATAGTAGGCTCAGAGAGACTTCTTACTCTTCACTTGTCAACAAGCGCGGGCCCAGTTAATCTCATGTGCATCTATGTCCCAACATTCACCTCCACCCCAGATGTCAAGGATCAATTCTATGTGACACTTGACACTGCCATCAGTAGAATTCCCAGCACTGAGGGACTGTACATTCTCGGAGACTTCAACACAAGCTTGGGTACTGACTACAGCTTTGCAAATGTGCATAGAGTACCAGGGGATTGGCAAGATGAACGAAAATGGACAGAGGTTGCTGGAGCTATGCTGTCACCATGGATTCTGTGTGATGAACGGCTACTTCCAGGTCAAGCTGTGCCACAAGGTGTCCTGGAGATATCCGAGATCATGCCATTGGCACCAGCTAGACCTTATCACCAGACATACCACCCTCAGCAGTGTCCTCATCACTCACAGCTATCACAGCACTGACTGTGACACTGACCACTCCCTGGTGTGTAACAAGGTCAGGCTTCAGCCAAGGAAGCTTCATCCATCCATGAAGAAAGGTCGTCTTCTGATCAACAGTTGCCAAACCACTAACCCAGAAAGGACCCAGGAGTTCCTCAAAATCCTCGATCAGGCTCTTTCAGACAACAATGCTCAAGGCCTCAGTGCGGTGTCAAAGTGGAATCATCTGCACACCACCATCTATAACTCTGCACTCACTGTGTATAGGAAAAGAGATGGGAGGAATGCTGACTGGTTTGAGGCTTATTGGACTGAAATTGAGTCAGTTACTGCAACTAAGAGGAGAGCCCTCATGAACTACAAACGAGTCTGCAGCAAACAACATCTTGATGCTCTCAGAGCTGCCAGAAACAAGTCTCTGCAAACTGCTCAGCACTGCACCAATTAATACTGGTTAAAACTCTGCTGCTGAATCCGGGTTTGCTAGAGGGATGTATGAAGGAATTAAGAAAGCAATGGGTCCAGTAGTAACTAAATCAGCACCTTTTGAAGACAAAGACAGGGACGATCATCACTGAAACTAACAAGCGAATGGAAAGTTGAGTGGAGCATTACCTTGAACTCTACATAACGGAGAACATTGTGATTGAAGTAGCTCTCAGTGCCATTCCAGACTTCCCTGTCATGGAGGAACTGGATAGTGAGCCCACCATAGTCGAGCTCAACAAGGGCTCAAAACATGCGTGATGCAAACATTGTCACCTTGTACAAAATTAAGGGGGATCGCAGTGACTGCAGCAATTATCGGAGCCAGCTACTCAGTTCCACTCACCTGCTCGATCCCTTTCCTCCTGCAAGTTCCTTTGCTTGAAGTATCCATCCAATTTCCTTTTCAAATCATTGATTGTCTCTACTTCCACCAGACTCGTGGGTCAGGACATTACCACTCACAGCATAAAAAAATTCCACCTCACCCAAGGATGGGAAATATTTATATCTTCTATATTTAGCTTATTCCCTATCTCTACGAGAATAGAATGGCAGTCAACATGAAAGGGAACCCAAAAATCTTCAAGCAGGATATAAATAATAAGCAGGTAGTCAGCGGTGAAGTGGGCCCCATTAGGGACAAAGAGGGTAATATATACTTAGAGCTGCAGGGCAATGTTAATCTAGTTAATAAGTACCTTGTATCAATGATCACTAAGGAAGTGGAATTTGACAAAATATCAGGAGAAGTGGAGAGTGTAGAGGCAATGGAGAGGGTACAAATTGAGAGAGGGAGGTACTGCAAAGGCTGGTTATGCTTCAGGAAGATAAATTACCTGGTCCGGATGGCTTTCATCCCAGATTGCGAAAGGAAATGTGGATGCAGATAACAGAAAGGCTTTCTCTTATCTTCCAATCTTCCCTGGATACGGGGGATGTGTCAGAGGATTAAACAGTTGCAAATGTGACACCCTTATTCAAGAAAGGGTGTAAGGACAGTCCGGGTAACTACAGGCCAGTTAGATTAACAGCAGTGGTGGGTAAGGTTTTAGAAAGAACAATCAGGGAAAACATCAACAGTCACTTGAAGAGGTTTGAGTTAATTAAGGAGAGTGAGCATGGATTTATAAATGGGAGTTCATGCTTGACTAATCTAACTGCATTTTTTGATGAACTAACAGAGAAGGTTTATGAAGGGCATGCAGTGGATGTTGTTTATATGGATTTTAAGAAACGACACATAAAAGGGTGATTAACAACATTGAGGTTCATGGAATAGGAGGGTCAGTGTCCAATTGGATAGAAAATTGGCTTAAGGACAGAAAACAGCAAGTCGTAATAAATGATTCATTCTCAGACTGGAAGGTTGTCGACAGTGCTGTTCCCCAAGGGTCACTGCTGGAACCACTGCTTTTTACTTGCGACAGATAAATGACTTGGATCTTGGAATATAGAGCAGAATCTCAAAATATGCCGATAACACCAAACTTGGAGAAGTGGCATGCAGTGCGGATGAAATGAACCACCTGCAACAAGACAGTGATAGGCTAGCAGAATGGGCAGACAGGTGCAGATGGATTTTAATAGTGACTAGTGTGAGGTGATTCATTTTAGCAGAAGGAATAGGGAGAGGCAATATATACTTAATGGCACAGTTCTAAAGAGTTTGCAGGAATAGAGGGACCTGTTCACTGAACAATGAACAACGTGAACAATTACTTCTTGTTGTGTGCTCTCAGATTTGTCACCTTCACTGGACTGGAGTGAGGTGACATCTACTGGCAGGAAGCAAGAACTGCAATCAAGCAGCAGAAATCCCATCGTCTGTCAGGGTGAAAGAAACATTGCAATGTGAGGAAATAGTGAATGGGTTTGATTAGGTTGATGGAGGCATTATTCCACTTGTGGTGGAGTCCAAAGCAAATTCCAGAAATATAAAATTGTCATTATTAAAAGATATGAGGAATTCATGATAAATGTATTTAGGTAGTGAGTGGGTGGAATCTAGATAAAATAGAAAGTGAGATTGGGTGGACAGAAGCAGTGTGAAAGGATGGCTCAAACAAAAGGTAAACGCCCTGAAAGGTGAACTCTGTTTCTCCCTCCACAGATGCTGCCAGAGTTTCTGAACATTTCCAACACTTTCTGTTTTTATTTCAGAATTTGCAAGATGTTGCTTTGCTCTGAAAAAAAAAATGGATGGTCGGCTTTGGCTGCCAGTGAAATTCCACAGGAGCTAAAAGGAAGTGGCATGTTGATCTAGGGGTATGATTCTTGCTTAGGGTGAGTGATTAATTAATGTGTGAGAGATCCTGGGTTCAAATCCTGGACATGCCCTTCTTCTTTGGCATTTTTAGTTTAAGGTCATTGATTGGTTTCAGCCTTGCAGAAGGCAGAATTGATTTCCATATGGAGCCTGCTTGAGGACCAGAGAGCTGGATTCAAAGAGCTTGATTAACTAAATGTACAGATAGCCAAGTGGGAATATAAAGTTTTTGCAGTCATTGTGACCTGACTCCAAAAACAACAGGACTGGGTTCTGGACTGGAATGGAATCGAATTCTTCAGTGTTTCTGCTGTTTGGCTTGCATTGACTCATCGATTTTCCTGTTTTTCACTTTGTCGATGACTTTGAATAATTGTGAATCCTTCTTCAGATTGTCTTCTTTCACCAGGTAGTTCTGACCTCTGATGATGATGATCGTAATGAGCCTCAACTCACTGATAGTTTTGGAACTGAACAGATTTCCTTTGCTTGAGTCGATAACATGGAACTCAGTCTGACATGTGGACCCATGGGAGGATTTGAATGCCACCCCTGCGTTGGAGAATACAGTTGCATCCATCCAATAAGAAAGCGAGTAGAAGTGACAGTTCAGTCAGTCAAACATTAAACTTTTAATTTCAGGGTGGTGAGTTTGAGTGCCATTTTGTTTTTCCCTTTTTTAAGGCTTCATTAGCAGAGAGTACAAGGAGTGTTTGAAATGAAATTCAGCAAAAGTATGAGAAAGTCTCACTTTGATTCGGGACTCTTATCTCTCTGCAGCATCTCGCTGTGAAAGATTGAACTTCATCTCATTTCATTCCCAGCTCGGGGTCAGTGCGGCTCTGTGGGAATTCTGGCTGTCTCCTACTTCACAATCCATCAGTGCTGAGAAAGCAATGGGGAATATTATTCACGGCTCTGTAACCTGAGGACACCGATTTAAGTTGAATGGCAAAAGAACCAAAGGCAACATGAGGAAAAACTTCTTTTGCACAGCGAGTGGTTAAGATCTGATATGCACTGCTTGAGAGTGTGATGGAGGCTGATTCAACCATAGCTTTCAAAATGGTATAAGATAATTATCTGATATGGAAAAATTGCATGTTTTCATGGAATACATGAGTCTGTGGCATGAGCTGAGTTGCTCGTGCATAGAAGCAGCACAAGCACAATGAGCTGAATGGCTTCCTTTTGTTCTGTAACTATTCTATGATCTATGATTCTTTTCAGAGTGAAATCAACACTCACATACAAGAAACTGACAGGTACACTGTAAACTTCGCATTACCAGACAAGAAATTGACAGATACAGTGTGAAACCCACAGTCACGTAGCAGCAGTTGGCAGGAAACATGTAAAAATCTTTCTTTCATATCCCAACTGCAAGGTACAAAGGAAATTAGGTACAAACCCAGGCTCACACTTCAAAGACTGAGAGATACAAAGCAAAACACATGTTCACCTACAAGTACAGAGACGAAGACACACTCAGAGCAGGTGCAGATTAAAGACACATGCATGTAACAGAAACTGATAGGGATAGAATCAAACCCTTTCTCACTTCTCAGAAACTGATAGATATAGAAAAAAGCTGATGCTCACATACAAGTTGTTGAAAGATATGTGGTGAAACTCACAGAGCAATAGCAGAAACAAACAAGTACTGAATAATACCCACAGTCACAGACCAAAAACTGAAATATACTGAGTTAAACACCACTTTCTCACACCAGAAACTCATGGCTACAAAGTGAAGCTGACTCTATCCTCCCAGGCACTGACAGGTGCAAAAGAAAACACTCACGACGATACCAGGTCATGAAATGTACGTAATAAAACCTTTCAGCTGAAAGAATAGCATCAATGACAGGTGTGATACCCAGAATGCTCTGCGGCCTAGAATCCGCCCTATCTGTGACAGGAGCGGGGCGCGCAGGCGCGGTAGAGAGCTTTGTCAGCAGCAAGAGCTGCGGGTTCGGAGTTGGAGCGGGATATTCACAAAGTGCGAGAAGACTTTGCGGGCTCACACAGCTGGAGCAGGGCCTCAGGGCCACAATAAGATGGAACAATCCCATCTGTATCCCTGCGGATGGCGGTGGTGAAGCTTCTCCCGGTGAGGCTTCCCGAAACGGCGTCTATAAATGGGTAAGAATTGGGGACTGGGCAGGGAGCGTCTCTAAATGAATAAAATTTGGGTACTGGTCAGGGAGCGTCTGTAAATGGATAAGAATTTTGGACTGGGCAGGGAGCGTCTGCAAATGGATAAGAATTGGGGGACTGGGCAGGGAGCGTCTCGAACTGAATAAGATTTGGGTACTGGTCAGGAAGCGTCTGTAAATGGATAAGAATTGGGGACTGGGCAGGGAGTGTCGATAATTGAATAAGAGTTGGAGACTGGGCAGGGAGCGTTTCTAAATGAATAAGATTTGGGTACTGGTCAGGAAGCGTCTGTAAATGGATAAGAATTGGGGACTGGGCAGGGAGTGTCTATAATTGAATAAGATTTGGGGACTGGGCAAGGAGCGTCGATAAATGCTTAAGAATTGGGGACTGGTTCGGGAGCGTTTTTTTATTCGTTCGTGGGATGTGGGCGTCGCTGGCTCGATCTCAGCTCGAGTAATGTGTCCAGTTCTGGGCACCAGGCTTTAGAAAGGACATCAAAGCTTCTGAGACAGTTCAGAGGAGATTTACTAGAATGATACCAGAGATGAGGGGTGTCAGTTCTCTGGACAGGCTGGTGAAGCTGGGATTGTTCTCCTCAGAGTAGAGAAGGTTAAGGGAAGATTTAATAGAGGTGTTCAGAATCATGAAGGATTTTCATAGGGTAGAGAGGGAGAAACTGTTTCCACTGTCCTGGGGGTCAGTAACCAGAGGACACAGATTTAAAATAATTGGCCAAAGATGTCAAGGGGAGGTGAGGAGAGATCTTTTTACCCAGTAACTGATTCGGATTTGGAATGAATTGTCTGACAGGGTGGTGGAAACAGATTCAATTATAACTTTCATAAAGGAATTGGACAAATATTTCAAAGTGAAATTCTCCAGGATTATGGGGAAATAGGCAGGGGGTTGGACTAATTGCATCTTTTTGTCAGAGAGTCAGCAGAGGCACAATGGGGCCGAATGGCCTCCTTCTGTGCTGTATGATTCTATGAACATAAGAACGAAGAGCCGGAGTCGGCAAGTCAGCCACTCGAGCCTGCTCTGCCATTCAATACAATCATGGCTGATCTCATCACGGCAGTTCTTGTTTCTTGCCAGTAGATGTCACTTCACTCCAATACAGTGAAGTTTACAAATCTGAGAAAGACACAACAGGAAAGAATTGTTCACATCATAGTGAATGTGTGGGATTTAGAAATACTAGGAGTGGAGACGAGTTATTACTTGTCTGCTCGATCCCCATAGCCCTGTCAAATTATTTCCTTCAAGTGCCCATTCAAATTCCTTTTGTAATCCTCGATTGTCTCCATTTCCAACGCCCTCGTGGGCAGCGAGTTACAGATCAACACCAATCAGTGTAAGAAAGTTCTTGCGCACATTCCCCCTGTATCTCCTGTCCAAAACCTTCAATCTGTGTCCCCTAGTCCTTGTGCCAATAGTTAACGGGAACAATGTTTCCTTGCCAACTTATTTAAAACTATCATAGCCGAATACACATCTATCAATTCTCCCCTCACTCTCCTTGGATGCAGGTAGAACAACCCTAGCTTTTCCAACCTAACCTTGTAACTAAAATCCTCCATCCCTGGATCCATTCTGGTAAATTTCCTCTGCATCCTCTCAAGGACGCTCACATTCTTTCTTAAGTGTGGTAAGCAAAACTGGAAGCAACACTCCAACTGGGGCCTAACCAGAGCTTTATAATGGTTCAGCATAACTTCCCTGCTTTGGACTCAATGCCTCTTTTTTTCAAGCCCAAGATCCCATATGCTTTGCTGACCACTCTCGCAATATGTCTTGCCACCTTCAAAGATTGATGCACATGAACCACAAGTCCCTCTATTCCAACACACACTTTAGAACTGTGCCATTAAGTAAATATTGCCTCTCCCTATTCCTTATGCCAAAATACATCACCTCACACTTGTCACTATTAAATTCCATCTGCCACCTGTCTGCCCATTCTGCTAGCCTATCATTGTCCTGTTGCAGGCAGTTCATATCATCCTCACTGTTTGCCACTCCTCCAAGTTTGTTGTCATCGGGATATTTTGAGATTTTACTCAATATTCCAAGATCCAAGTCATTTATCTTTAGCAAAAAAAGCAGTGGTTCTAGCACTGACCCTTTGGGAACACCACTGTCGACTATCCTCCAGTCTGACAAAGAATCATTTAATAAGACTCCCTGTTTTCTGTCCTTAAACCAATTTTCTATCCAATTGGACACTGACCCTCCTATACCACGAACCTCAATGTTGTAAACCCCACTTTTATGTGGTACCTTGTCAAACGCTTCCTTAAAATCCATATAAACAACATCCACTGCATTCCCTTTAGCAAGCTGCTCTGTTAGCTCATCAAACAATGCAGTTCGATTAGTCAAGCATGAACTCCCATTTATAAATCCATGCTCACTCTACTTAATTAACTCAAACCTCTCCAAGTGACTGTTGATTTTTTACCCTGATTATTCTTTCTAAAACCTTCCCCACCGCTGCTGTTAATCTAACTAGCCTGTAGTTAGCCGGACTGTCCTTACACCCTTACTTGAATAAGGGCGTCGCATTTGCCACTGTTCACTCCTGGCACCTCCCCCGTATCGAGGGAAGATTGGAAGATTATGGCAAACTCTTCCATTATCTGCATCCGCATTTCCTTTCGCAACCTGGGATGCCAGCCATCCAGACCAGGTGATTTATCTACCCTAAGCACAGCCAGCCTTTTTAGTACCTCCCTCTCTCAATTTGTACCCTCTCCATTGCCTGTACTCTCTTCACTTCGACTGATATTTTGTCAAATTCCACTTCCTTAGTGATCATTGATACAAAGTACTCATTAAGTAGATTAACATTGCCCTGCGCCTCTAAGCTTATATTATCCTTTTTGTCCCTAATAGGCCCGACTCAACCTCTTACTACCCATTTATCATTTACATGCTGCTCGAAGATTTTTGGGTTTCCTTTCATATTGACTGCCAGTCTATTCTCATAGAAATAGAGAATAAGCAAATATAGAAGATGTAAGTATTTCCCATCCTTGATGAGGTGGAACTTTCTTTTGTTGTGGGTGGTAATGACTTGGCCCACGAGTGTGGTGGAAGCAGAGACAATCAATGATTTGAAAAGGAAATTGGATGGATACTTGAAGGAAAGAAACTTGCAGGAGGAAAGGGATCGAGCAGGTGAGTGGAACTGACTAGATTGCTCCGGGGAGAGCCAGCATGGACGTGATAGGCCAAACGACCACCTTCTGTGCTGTAAATGACTCTGTGTTGTTTCTCAAATTCAATCCACTGGTGCTTGGTAAATAATTTCAAAGTAAATTGTGCAACCGAAAAATCAGAACCAAGGCAAGGGACGCATAAGGAAGCAAAATTGCTGAAACCCGGGATTGAACCAGGGACTTTTAGATCTTCAGTTTCACGTTCTCCCAACTGAGCTATTTCAGCCCTACATTAACAGTGGCTTGGTGTCCTTGTTTTGGAAGAAAATACATACATTCAAGTTTTCCAAAAAATTAAAGAACACAACATGTGAGTAATATTCCCCATTGCTTTCTCAGTACTGATGGATTGTGAAGCGGGAGACAGCCAGAAGTGCCACTGAGCCGCACAGACCCCGAGCTGAGAATGAAATGAGATCAAATTCAATCTTTCATAGTGAGATGCTGCTGAGAGGTAAGAGTCCTGAATCAAAGCGAGACTTGCTCATTTCAAACACTCCCTGTACTCTCTGCTCATGAAGCCTTACAAAAGGGAAAAACAGAATGGCACTCAAACTCACAACCCTGCCAATAAAAGTCTCATATTCGACTGACAGAACTGTCACTTCTACTCGGTCTCTTCTTGGATGGATGCAAATCCAACGCAGGGATGGCATTCAAATCCTCCCATGGGTCCACATGTCAGACTGAGTTCCATGTTGTAGACTCAAGCAAAGGAAATCTGCTCAGTTCCAGAACTATCAGCGAGTTGAAGCTGATTACAATCAACATCATCAGAGGTCAGAGCTACCTGGTGAAAGAAGACACCCTGAAGAAGGATCCACAATTATTCAAAGGCATCGACAAAGTGAAAAACAAGAAAATCGATGAGTCAATGCAAGCCAAACAACAGAAACACTGAAGAATTCCATTCCAGTCCAGAACCCAGTCCTGTTGTTTTTGGAGTCAGGTCACAATTGCAGCAACAACTTTAGATTCCCACTTGGCTATCTGTACATTTAGTTAATTGCAATTTTGACGACAAGCTCTTCGAATCCAGTTGTCTGGTCCTCAAGCCAGCTCCGCTTGGAAGTCAATTCAACCTTCTGCAAGGCTGAAACCAACACATAACCTTAATCTAAAAATGCCAGCAGACCAGGGCTCGTCCGGGACTTGAACCCGGGATCTCTCACATGCTAATTAACCATACTCCCTAAGCGAGAATCATACCCCTAGACCAACGAGCCACTGGCAAGTCAAGCTTTATTAGCTGCTGTGGAATTTCACTGGAACCCCCCAGCCAATCATCCATTTTTTTTCAGATCAATGCAACATCCTGCAAATGCGGACATAAAAACAGAAAGTGCTGGAAATGTTCAGCAGCTCTGGCAGCATCTGTGCTGTGAGAAACACAGTTAACGTTTCAGGGCACTCACCTTTTGTTTCAGCCATCCTTTCAGACTGCTTCTGTCCATCCAATCTCACTTTCCATTCGATCCACATTCTAACCATTCACTACGTTACTACATTTTTCATGAATTCCTCATTTCTTTTATTAATGACAATTTTGTATTTCTGGCCTTTGCTTCAGACACCACCACAGTTGGAATCATGTCTCCATCTACCCAATCAAACCACTTCGCTGTATCCTCACATTGCAATGTTTCTTTAACCCTGACAGACTGTGGAGTTTCTGCTGCTTAATTGCAGTTCTTGCTTCCCGCCAGTAGATGTCACCTCACTCCAATACAGTGAAGTTTCTAAATCTGAGTGAGACACAACAGGAAATAATTGTTCACATTATAGTGAATGTGTGGGATTTAGAAATACTAGGAGTGGAGACGAGTTATTATTGCACTCTGCTATTACATCTTTTATAATGGACTCCAGCATTTTGCCCACGACTGATGTCAGGCTAACCGGTATATAATTCGCTGTTTTCTTTCTGCCTCTTTTTTAAATAGTGGAGTTACATTAACTACCTTCCAATCCATTGGAACTGTTCCAGAGTCGATAGAATTTAGAAAAAAGACCAGAAATGCATCTGCTATTTCAAGGGCCACTTCCTTAAGTACTCTGGGATGTAGATTATCAGGCCCTGGGGATTTTTCGGCCTTCAATCCCATCAATTTCCCAAACATTCCCTACTAATACTGATTTCATACAGTTCCTCCTTCTCACTAGACCCTATGTTCCCCAACATTTCTGGGAGATAATTTGTATCCTCCTTTGTGAAGACAGATCCAAAGTATGTATTTAATTGGTCTGCCATTTCTTTGTTCCCCATTATAAATTCCCCCGTTTCTGACTGTCAGGGGCCCACATTTGTCTTCACTAATCTTTTTCTCTACACATATCTATAGAAGCTTTTACAGTCAGTTTTTATGTTCTCTGCTAGCTTACTCTCATACTCTATTTCCCCCTTCTTAATCAATCCTTTTGTCCTCCTCTGCTAAATTCCAAACTGCTCACAATCTTCAGGTTTGCTGCTTGTTCTGGCCATTTTATATTTCTCCTCCTTGGATCTAATACTTTCCTTAATTTCTTTTGTAAGCCACAGTTGAGCCACCCTTCCTGTTTTACTTTTGCACAGACAGGAATGAACAATTGTTGTAATTCATCCATGCGCTCTTTAAATGCTAGCCATTGCCTATCCACTGTCAACCCTTTAAGTAACGTTACCCAATCTATCATCGCCAACTCCCGCCTCACACCTTCATAGTTTTCTTTGTTTAGATTCAGGACCCGAGTCTCGGAATCAACTCTCTCACTCTCCATCTTAATGAAGAATGTTATCATATTATGGGCGCACTTCCCCAAGGGACCCCACACAACAAGATTGTTAACTAATCCTTTCTCATTACACAATACCCAGTCCAGGATGGCCTGTTCTCTAGAGCTGTTATACACCTCTATCAATTCTCCACTCAATCTCCTTTGAGAAAGGCAGAATAATCCTAGCTTTTCCAACCTAACCTTGTAACTAAAATCCCCCATCCCTGGATCTATTCTGGTAAATCTCCTCTGCGTCCTCTCAAGGACCCTCACATTCTTTCCAAAGTCTGCTGAGCAGAACTGGAAGCAACACTCCAATTGGGGCCTAACCAGAGTTTTATAATGGTTCAGCATAACTTCCCTGCTTTTGTACTCAATGCCTCTATTTATAAAGCCCAAGATCCCATATGCTTTGCGAACTACTCTCGCAATATGACTTGCCTCCTTCAAAGATTGATGCACATGAACCCCAAGTCCCTCTATTCCAGTACACTCTTTAGAACTGTGCCATTAAGTATATATTGCCTCTCCCTATTCCTTATGCCAAAATACATCACTTCACACTTGTCACTATTAAATTCCATCTGCCACCTGTCTGCCCATTCTGCTAGCCTATCACTGTCCTGTTGCAGGCAGTTCATATCATCCTCACTGTTTGCCGCTCCTCCAGGTTTGGTGTCATCGGCATATTTTGAGATTCTACTCTGCATTCCAAGATCCAAGTCACTTACCTTGAGCAAAAAAAGCAGTGGTTCTAGCACTGACCCTTGGGGAACACCACTGTCGACTATCCTCCAGTCTGACAAAGAACCATTTAATAAGACTCGCTGTTTTCTGTCATTAAACCAATTTTCTGTCCAATTGGACACTGACCCTCCTATACCACGAACCTCAATTTTGTTAACCGCCCTTTTATGTGGTACCTTGTCAAACGCTTCCTTAAAATCCATATAAACAACATCCACTGCATTCCTTTCATCAACCTGCTCTGTTAGTTCATCAAAAAATGCAGTTAGATTAGTCAAGCATGAACTCCCATTTATAAATCCATGCTCACTCTCCTTAATTAACTCGAACCTCTCCAAGTGACTGTTGATTTTTTACCCTGATTATTCTTTCTAAAACCTTACCCACCACTGCTGTTAATCTAACTAGCCTGTAGTTACCCGGACTGTCCTTACACCCTTTCTTGAATAAGGGTGTCGCATTTGCCACTGTTTAATCCTCTGGCACCTCCCCGGTATCCAGGGAAGATTGGAAGATTATAGCAAGCCCTTCCGTTATCTGCATCCGCATTTCCTTTCGCAACCTGGGATGTGAGCCATCCGGACCAGGTGATTTATCCACCCTAAGCACAGCCAGCCTTTTTAGTACCTCCCTCTCCTAATTTGTACTCTCTCCATTGCCTCTACTCTCTTCGCTTCGACTGATATTTTGTCAAATTCCACTTCCTTAGTGATCACTGATACAAAGTACTCATTAAGTAGATTAACATTGCCCTGCACCTCTAAGCTTATATTATCCTTTTTGTCCCTAATAGGCCCGACTCAACTTCTTACGACCCACTTATCATTTACATGCTGCTCGAAGATTTTTGGGTTTCCTTTCATGTTGACTGTCAGTCTCTTCTCATAGAAATAGAGAATAAGCAAATATAGAAGATATAAGTATTTCCCATCCTTGATGAGGTGGAAATTTTTTATGTTGTGGGTGGTAATGACTTGGCCCATGAGTGTAGTGGAAGCAGAGACAATCAATGATTTGAAAAGGAAATTGGATGGATACTTGAAGGAAAGAAACTTGCAGGAGGAAAGGGATCGAGCTGGTTAGTGGAACTGACTAGATTGCTCCGGGGAGAGCCAGCATGGACGTGATAGGCCAAACGACCACCTTCAATGCTGTAAATGACTCTGTGTTGTTTCTCAAATTCAATCCACTGGTGCTTGGTAAATAATTTCAAAGGAAATTGTGCAACCAGAAAATCAGAACCAAGGCAAGGGACGCAAAAGGAAGCGAAATTGCTAAAACCCAGGATTGAACAAGGGACATTTAGAACTTCAGTCTAATGCTCTCCCAACTGAGCTATTTCAGCTCTACATTAACAGTGTCCTGGTGTCTGTGTTTTGGAAGAAAATACATACATTCAAGTTTTCCAAAAAATTAAAGAACACAACATGTGAGTAATATTCCCCATTGCTTTCTCAGTACTGATGGATTGTGAAGCGGGAGACAGCCAGAAGTGCCACTGAGCCGCACAGACCCCGAGCTGAGAATGCTTGCCTTTGCTCCGTGACCTTTTGGTCAGCTATGTGGCCTGGTCCAATCTGCACCTTCTCCTTTGTTATCTCTTGCCCCACCCCCACCTCACTTGCTTATAATCTGTGACTTTTCTAATATTTGTCAGTTCCGAAGAAGGGTCACTGACCCGAAACGTTAACTCTGCTTCTCTTTCCACAGATGCTGCCAGACCTGCTGAGTGATTCCAGCATTTCTTGTATTTGACTCAAACTCACAACCCTGCCATTAAAAATCTCATATTCGACTGACAGAACTGTCACTTCTACTCTGTCTCTTATTGGATGGATGCAACTCCAACGCAGGGGTGGCATTCAAATCCTCCCATGGGTCCACATGTCAGACTGAGTTCCATGTTGTAGACTCAAGCAAAGGAAATCTGCTCACTTCCAAAACTATCAGCGAATTGAAGCTGATTACAATCAACATCATCAGAGGTCAGAACTACCTGGTGAAAGAAGACACTCTGAAGAAGAATCCACAATTATTCAAAGGCATCGACAAAGTGAAAAACAAGAAAATCGATGAGTCAATGCAAGCCAAACAACAGAAACACTGAAGAATTCCATTCCATTCCATTCCAGAACCCAGTCCTGTTGTTTTTGGAGTCAGGTCTCAATTACTGCGACAACTTTATATTCTCACTTGGCTATCTGTACATTTTGTAAATTTCAATTTTGTCGACAAGCTCTTTGAATCTAGTTCTCTGGTCCTGAAGCCAGCTCCGTAAGGCTGACACCAATCAGTAACATTAAACTAAAAATGCCAAGAGCTCATTGGTGATTTGAACCTAGGGTCGCTCACACTTTCATTAATCACACTCCTTAAACAAGAATCACACCCGTTGACCAAGGAGCCACTGACAGCAAGGTGTTGTATTAGCTCCTGTGGAATTTCACGGGCAACCACAGTGGATCATCCAACCCATAATCCTGAGATTAAAAGTGTCCTGTTCCACTGACTGAACTGTCACTTCTACTCTGTCTCTTATTGGACGGATGCAGTTGTCAGCTCCTCCCCAGGGTTGGCAGTTTTTTCTCTGTGAACCAGCTTCCTCTCAATTCCCAAATTTATCAGTAAATCCACTGACAAAATCTCCAAAGTGTTATTTATTCCTCTCACTCCTCGACAATAAAATTTCGATCTCTTTGCTCTTTTTACCTTCCAAACATTGATATCCATTTTGCTCAGCATTTGTTTCTCTCTCCTTTTTATTTAGTTCATGCATTTTCTTAGAAACATTTCATTTCAATTATTTCTGGGGCAAGAAATGAACAGAAGAGATTTGCTGCAATGATACCGGGGTGAAGGATTTCAGTTCTGTGGAGAGATTGCAGAAGCTGAGGTTGTTCTTCTTGGAGCAGAGAACGTTCAGAAGAGATTTGTCCAAGGTGTTCAAAATCATGATGGTTCTCAACACTTTAAATCAGGAGAAACTGTTTCCTGTGGCAAAAGGGTCAGTAAGCAGAGGACACAGATATCAGGTGATTGGCAAAAGAACTAGAGGTGACATGAAGAACCATTTGTTACACAGTAATGTGTTGTGATCTGGAATGCACTGCCTGATTGGGAGATGAAAGCAGATTCAATGGTAACTTTCAAAAGGGATATGGATAGATGTTGGAAGGGAAAATGTACAGGATTACAGGAAAAAAGCCACGCAGCAGGACTAATTGTAATTTGTCTCTACCAAAGAGACAACACTGGCATGATGGACCAAATGGTCTCTTTGTTCGTCATTCTGTGATTCCATAGACATCATGTTACTAGAATTCCCTCTGACCTGGAAGAGAATCAAACCGAGATTCGAGGTATTGTAAACACCACCCATGCCATGTTGTTTATTCTCTGTTTTTCACATTGGCTGCCCCTCGTTCTTTATGTGTTTCCAGCCTGGTCTGCTCCTCTGACCTTCATTCCTGACACTCTATCGACCGTGGCTGACTCATTGTTTGCAATGTTGTGTAATGGTGACTTCACCTTTAAGAAACTGTACCTTTAAGAGACAAAGCCACTGATGCAACAGATGACATCATCATACATATATAAGGAGACACCATTTTGAGAGACACATTCGAACATGGCTTGTCGAGAGCACACACACACCAATGAGAAAAAGACCTGGGACCTGTGATCATGCCATGTAGATAAGAAAGACAATAAATACTGTTTGGATTGAATCTGAATATAAAGCCTGGGGTCATCATTTAATGGAGACGTAAGAACACAGCACAACACTATATTTTTCTGACATTGAGGATTAAAAAGAAGTAATCACACAGACAACCAGGGACATACAGAAGACTTACATTGACAATTCCAGATTTAAATAAACAACGATCATCATGTGTACACAACAACAGCCAGTCTTTCCAGCCTTTACAGAGATAGACAGCAACCCAGGGCCACACTGGAGCAAATGGCTCACAAGACTTGAACTCCTAATGATGGCACTCGCTATCAATACACCCCGAAGAAAGAGAGCGTTACTCCTGCACTCTGCTGGACCAAAAGTTGACAATACCTTCAATACACTCAGAGACACTGGAACCGAAAATGATTATGATGTTGCGATGCATTTTCTAACAAGATATTTTCAAGAAAGGGCAAATCCTCACTATGAAATTTATGTTTCAGGCAAGCAAAACAATATGGTGCGAGACTCTTGACCACTACATGATGAGACTCAGAAGTCTGAGAAAGAGGCAAATAACGTGACGACGAGATTCCCCTGAGAAACACACAAAACACAAGGACACAGAGGAAACCCAGAGAAAGGTTAAGGAAGACCAAGACAGAAATCACAATCACATTCAAACATCCAATCATTGCAGTGGTGAGGATCCTTATTACAAAACTTGTCCTTCGAGAGGGAAGAAGTGTAAAGTTTGCAGAAAAATGGGACATTTCACTACAGTATGCAGATCGAAGCCTGCAGGAAACATTCATAGATTTAAATGCCAGAAGGAAGATTACATATTTGCAGCACAAGAGAAGACTTTTGTTGCTCACGACCACAAGTCCCGACACGTGCCCATGTGTGATGTGTTCATAGGCAATTCGACAATATCTGCAGTAATTGACTCGGAGCAATGATCAACATAATGGATGCTCCGACATTCCACAAGTAACAGAGAAAACAGAAACTGTAATTGAACAAGCTGATATCTAAAATCTTCTCCCATGGATCAGATACTCCTCCACCAGTCCTAGGGATCATCCAAGTTACTTTTAAATCCTCCCAGGGGTCCACATGTCAGACTGAGTTCCATGTTGTAGAAACAAGCAAAGAAAATCTGCTCAGTTCCAAAACTATCAGCAAGTTGAAGCTGATTACGATCAACATCACCAGAGGTCAGAACTACATTGTGAAAGAAGACAGTCTGAAGAAGAATCCACAATATAGACAAAGACATCGGCAAAGTAAAAAAGAAAACTTTATTTTAGTTTGTTCAGTTTGTTTCTACTGTGCCTACCCGCTGTTTTTTTCATGTTTGTGATTGTGGCTGTTTAGTTTTTCAGTCCATTAACACCCTATCTGCACTAATGCTTTGTCTTTCAGCACACCATTAACATATTTTTTGCCTTTTTCTGGTCAACTATTCTGTGGCCTTGTCCTATCTACACCTTCTCCTTTGTTATCTCTTGCCCCACCCCCGCTTTACTTGCTTATAATCTTTTACATTTCTAATATTTGCCAGTTCTGAAGAAGGGTCACTGACCTGAAACGTTAACTCTGCTTCTCTCTCCACAGATGCTGCCAGACCTGCTGAGTCTTGTCAGCACTTTCAGTTTTTATTTCAGATTTCCAGCATCCGCAGTATTTTGCTTTTAAGAAAATCGATGAATCAGTTTCCTTATTTATTTCTGACAAATGATTGATTTGAGTTAGGTAAGGTACCAAGGGTTACAGAAACAAGCAGACAAATGGTGTTAACATACAGATCAGCAAATATCTAATTGAATGGTGGAACAGACTCGAAAGGCTGAATGTCCTCATCAAGTTCCTATGTTTCTCTTCATTGTCCAAACCCCAACAGTAAACGTCTTTGTTCTCTCCATAGACGTTGAATGAGCCATCGTGTGTTTCCAGTGTTTTGACTTGTTTAAAGGTCGGTTTTTGGAATGAGCCGATGGAATTTAAAACTGATATCCGGCTTCAAACTGCTATTAACCGAGGCCACGCCATTGTCGGATCATTTAATGACCACTCAAAATTCACCTGAGACCAGTGTTAGTGTGCAGCTATGAGAGGGGATTTCTGTACAGTCAGGGCAGGGAACAGCAGTGAGACCAGTGTTAATGTGCAGCTATGAGAGGGGATTTCTGTACAGTCAGAGCAGGAAACAGCAGTGAGACCAGTGTTAATGTGCAGCTATGAGAGGGGATTTCTGTACAGTCAGAGCAGGGAACAGCAGTGAGACCAGTGTTAATATGCAGCTATGAGAGGGGATTTCTGTACAGTCAGAGCAGGGAACAGCAGTGAGACCAGTGTTAATGTGCAGCTATGAGAGGGGACTTCTGTACAGTCAGGGCAGGGAACAGCAGTGAGACCAGTGTTAATGTGCAGCTATGAGAGGGGATTTCTGTACAGTCAGGGCAGGGAACAGCAGTGAGACCAGTGTTAATGTGCAGCTATGAGAGGGGATTTCTGTACAGTCAGGGCAGGGAACAGCAGTGAGACCAGTGTTAATGTGCAGCTATGAGAGGGGATTTCTGTACAGTCAGAGCAGGGAACAGCAGTGAGACCAGTGTTAATGTGCAGCTATGAGAGTGGATTTCTGTACAGTCAGAGCAGGGAACAGCAGTGAGACCAGTGTTAATGTGCAGCTATGAGAGGGGATTTCTGTACAGTCAGAGCAGGGAACAGCAGTGAGACCAGTGTTAATGTGCAGCTATGAGAGGGGATTTCTGTACAGTCAGAGCAGGGAACAGCAGTGAGACCAGTGTTAATGTGCAGCTATGAGAGGGGATTTCTGTACAGTCAGAGCAGGGAACAGCAGTGAGACCAGTGTTAATGTGCAACTATGAGAGGGGATTTCTGCACCATCAGGGCAGGGAACAGCAGTGAGGGAGAGAAGCTGTCGGTGTCTGAGCAGGGTCTGAGTTTATCGAATAGTATCAAGAAAGAGCAATTATATTGGGACTGGGTTGTGTTCTCTCTCACACACAGACAGTTACTCTCCCTCCCTCTGTCTTGCTCTCTCTCACAGACACAAACCACTTTTTTCTCTCTCTTGTGAACTCTGTCTCATACTCTTTCTCTCTGCCCATTTTCCAGTAGAAATAGAAAACCTTCTGCTAGTTTGGAGAATCTGGAGTTGTTCTTCTTTGGGAAGAGAAGGTTGAGATGAGATTTGATAGAGGTGTTCAAAATCATGAAGGGTTTGGACAGAGTAGAGAGGGAGAAACTATTCCCATTGGCAGAAGGGTCAAGAACCAGAGGGCACAGATTTAAGGTGAAAGGCCAAAGAACCAGAGGCAACATGAGGAAAAACTTTTTTATGCAGCGAGTGGTTAAGATCTGGATTGCACTGCCTGACAGTGTGGTGGAGGCAGATTCAATCATGACTTTTGAAAGAGAATTTAATAATTATCTGAAGAAAAGAAAATGCAGGGTTACAGGCAAAGGCGGGGGAGTGTGACTAGCTGGCTTGTTCTTGCAGAGAGCTGGCATGGACACAAAGGGCTGAATGGCCTCCTTCTGTGCTGTAACCTGTCTATGATTCTATGACTCTAAGCCTAGAGATTACCAGTGCCTGTGAGTGCCTCAAATGTCTACAGGCGGTGAACCAGCCCACAATCCAAGGAATGAAGCAGTAATTAACGTTCAGAAATCCTAAGGTATCAGGATGTGGGAGGGACTATTGCTCTCAGTTTAAAGTACTGATTTCATTAATTGAATATCCTTAGTGTCCCAGCTCAGTGTAATCCTGAGCAATAATTGCCAGCAGGTTTTTGAAGTGACAATTAAATGAGGCCCTGTTGGTGGATGTTGAAGATTCCCCAGCGCTATTGAAAGAATCACAGGGAATTCTCGCACTGTCCTGACCAACATTCCTGACTCAGTAACATCACCTGAAACAGCTGAACACAAAGAACTAACTGAAGGGTCAAAGTGCAAGGGAGAAAAACCAAACCCGTGTCAACTTCACACAGGAACCCATCGACCATCAGAAAACACACTTCATGAGCTGCAATGTCTGATCATTGAGTCACAGGTATCCCCTCCTGCCTGGCTTCGTTCCGTGTGGGAATGGGAATTAGAATGTTTCAGCAACTCATGAAAGTATCCCTGGAGCAGTTGAAACAGCATTCCCCGTGATTCAATAAGAAATTCTGATCTGAAATGAAGAAAAAACAGAAAATGCTGGTAAAATTCAGCAGATCTGTCCATCGCAGGACTGATACAAGCTTAATTCTCAATCCAAACAGTGAGAGATTCAAACACTGAGACAGAATATGAACAGAGAGAGAAAAAACAGGTTAACTGTGCTATGAGAGTAAAACCAGGAAATGCTGGAAATACTCAGCAGGTCTGGCAGCATCTGTGGAGAGAGAAGCAGAGTTAACAATTTCAAGTCAGTTACCCTTCATCACAGCTGACAAATATTAGAAATATAAAAGGTTTTAAGCAAGTAAAGCTGGGGGTGGGGCAAGAGATAACAAAGGAGGTGTTGATTGGACAAGGTCACAGAGAATAACTGACCAGAAGGGCATGGAACAAAGGCAAACAGTGCTGAACAGTGCTCAATGGTGTGCTGAAAGACAAAGCGTTAGTACAGAGAAGGTGTGAATTGACTGTAATGCACAAAGCACTCCGAACACAAACATTAAACATTTTTTTAAAAAACAGAAACAATGGGTAGACACAGTAGAAACAAACTAACCAAACTACAACAAAATGAAATAAATTAACCAAAGAAAAAGGAAAAACTAAACATAAAAAAGTGTGTTGGGGGGGGGGTGGGGGTGGGGGTGGGGTCCGTCATGCTCTGAAATGATTGAATTTAATGTTCAGTCCGGCAGGATGGAGCGTGCCTAATCACTGACCTGAAACGTTAACTCTGCTTCTCTCTCCACAGATGCTGCAGACCTGCTGAGTATTTCCAGCATTTTTTGTTTTTGTTTTAGATTTCCAGCATCTGCAGTATTTTGCTTTTATGTTATGAGAGTACTTCTACTGTTTTTGTAAACATGTTTTAAATATGCAAAGTTGAATTATGGACACTGATTCATGTGGAATCTTGAAGAGATTCCTCCAGTCCTCTGGCATCATTCGCATATTCAAGGAGGATTGAAAGATTGTGGTGCGAGTCTCCGCTATTTCCAACCTTACCTCCCTCAGCAACCCAGGATGCAGCCCATTCAAACTGGGTGACTTTTCTACTGTGAGAGCTGCCAACCTTGTAATTGTCTCCTCTTTATCTATTTTCATTTCGTCCAATTTTCTCACTTCCTCCTCCTTTCCTGTGACATTGGCAGCATCCGCTCATTTTGTGATGACAGATGAAATGTACTTAATTAGTACCTCAGCCACACCCTCTGCCTCCACAGGATCTCCTAATTGACCCACCCTTTCATTGTCTGTCTATATGTTGGTATAAGACTTCAGTGTTCCCAGTTATGTGACCTGCTAATCTTTTCTCATACATTCTCTTGCTGATCTCATTTCCTTTTTCAGCTCTCCTCTGTACTTTCTGTATTCTGCTTGTTTCTCTACTGCATATGAGTCCTCACATTATTTCTATGTTAATGATTTTTGAACTATTTTGTTGAAGGATTGAGTTTTGTAAATTTCTCCCTAGCTCCCCTCATGGTCAGGCAGAAAGTTTAACTGCTGTGTTTTCAATCAGCAACAGCTTTATTTGAAAAGCCATTGGGACAGGATTCCGGGTTTTAATCCAGTCACAAATCTGGTTCTGATGTCTTGTGGCTCCAACTGTCACATGACCTGTCAGAGGATGACCTCATAATTGACCCAGTCATGGAGCTGTGGGTTGATGTTTAAATTGCTTCAAAATAATTTTCCAGAAGGATAATTAAAATGAATCGATATATAAAAGGTAGATTTTGTGAATTTGTGCTCCCAGTGGAAATTCCTGCAGTCAGGTTTTCAGATCCCCAATTCCCCACAGGAAGCTCTGTGCTCAGAGTCTGTATTCATTATTACAACATTACACAGAATCATTTCATGGGGGACCCCAGTGTGAATTGTAGACAGGTGGGTCAGTTTTAACTTTCAAAGTAACACAGAAGCAAAATACTGCAGATGCTGGAAATCTGAAATAAAAACAGAAAATGCTGGAAATACTCGGCAGGTCTGGCAGCATCTGTGGAGAGAGAAACAGAGTTAACGTTTCTGGTCTGTGAACTTTCATCTGAACAGGGCTGAAATTGTCTGTGGAACAGAAACGATGGGCCAAGTGGCCTCTTTCTGTGCCTTAAACTTTCTCTGACTCTGTGATTCCATGAGATTGTGGAATCAATTTCAGGGTCGATGACATTGCACTCTGTAAGGATAGGAAGATGGAGATTATTAAGTACAGTGCAAAAATATAGATGCTTTTACATTATTTTAATCAAAATTGATTTACATTTTGTGCTCACAAATCCTATCTTTTGATCACAATGACACTGATAACAATGGAAAAAGCAAGACTTGCATTTCACGACCACAGGACGTTGCAAAGTGTTTTACAGCCAATGAAGGACTTTCCAAGTGTAGTCATGCAGGAAACATGGTGGCCAATGTGCGCACAGCAAGCTCCCAGAAACAACAATGTGATAAAAACGATATAATCTGTTTTTTAGTGATGTTGATTCAGGGTTAAACAATGACCAGCACCCCAGAAATAATTCCCCTTCTATTCTCTGAAATAGTGCCATGGTACCTTTAACATACACCTTAGAGGGCAGAGGGATCCTCAGTTTTCTGTTTCACCTGAAAAACAGCATTTCTGATAGTGCAGCACTGCCTTAGTACTGTACTGGAGTGTCAGCCATTTTTAAAGGGCTGTTAGTCCTACTGGAAAATATTTAAAGGAAGATTAAATGAAATGAAATAAATACATTGCTTTTGCCTCTCTCCCATCCCCCCAATAACTGTTAAATTAATTATTTGCCCTTTCCTTCCAAAAACCTACCTTTGCCATCTGACCTTCCGCCCAAAACTGCACAAACTGTAAACTATAACCCTTCCCACCATCCCCTACACCCATGACATTAATTTGACTCCGTCCCCCCACCCTCACACTGAGAAACTTACCTTCTGCCCCCTCCCCATCAGTGTTGCACCTCATTTCCCCGGATGGGGCTCCGAAGGCACGGCAGTGCCAGTCACTGGGCTGAAGATCGCAGCAGGATATCAGGAAGTGATGGGATAATAATTAATGTAGGTTTGTGGTCCCGTTGCCGAGCGGTGGGGGTCCCCCACAAGGCCTCGCCGTCGCCGGCAATATTGAGCCAGGCCCTGCCGGCGTTGAGGTCCGTGGCGGGCCTCATCCGGGGCCATTTTCAAGCGGCTCCCACCCCACCCCCACCACAGATCTTGACGTCGATGGATCTAGAGAATCCAGCCCATTGTTTCTGTCAATCTCAACTCCACAAGGATTTGCCTGTTAATTGGAGAAAAATTAAAGCTCAATAACCTTTTGATAAAAGGGGGTTCAAATCCATTTCCAAACAAATGATAGTTCTCATTGTATCTAGAACATGTTTTCTGACATACAAACATACCAATTAGGAGCAGGAGTAGACCACTCGGCCCCTCGAGTCTGCTCCACCATTCAATAAGATCATGACTGATCTGATTGCAACCTCAACTCCACATTCCCACCTGCCCCCGATAACCTTTCACCCCCTTGTTTATCAAGAATCTATCTACCTCTGTCTTAAAATATTTCAGAATTTCTGTCGTCCGGCAACTCTCACTTTGTTTCCTGGATTTCACCTGAGAAATGTATTTCCACACTTTGGATATCCTGTACTTCATTAATGTTTTTTCTCTGTCGGGATCTCCCTTTAATTATATTCACCGCTGGTATTTTACTGCCACACACTGACTGAAAGTGTCCCATCTTTCTCCAGGAAAAACACTCAGCTTCTTTGGCGAGGCAGTTTTCCCACTTGTGTCTCTCTCGGCCACACCTACTGCAATTGGTTGCAGCTACCACTAGATGCTCTTCCCATCTTTCTTGTCTTTTACCACTAATTTTTCCTTTTGCTTTCTTAACAAATTCAATTGAGTCTGCAACTCTCGAGATCAGACTCTCCCTGTCCCCTCGGACAACGGATTGGTTAAACTTTCTAACCTCTGTTTGTCTGCTCAATTGAAACTCTTTCGTTAATGTGAGATCAGCCCTGGACTGTAAATGATCTGAAAGGGTGTTGTCTAATACCCCGAACATAATTCTGTCTCCATTCAGCTCTTCTCTGAAGTTGCTGTATTCACAATCCTCCGTGAGATTGTACAAGTCATTGATAAATGAATAAATACTCTCCCCTTTCTGTTTTGTATGCTTATTAAATTCAAAGTGATTCCTGACAATGCAGCAGCCAGCCGACGTCATCAGAGCGCTCCAAGCTCGCACATGCACAAACAGTCTCCTGCGCTCGGAGATGCTGTGCATGCTCAGCCTACGTCTTCCAGGACAAAGTGGTGCATGTGCGGGAAAACTCTCTCCCCCCACTCGGCCACTCACTCCACGCCGCTTGCTACCCCGCAACCCGCCCTCCGGCCACTTGCTACCCCCCCCACCCCCATACTGCCCTCTCTCCGTCCACTCACGCCCCGCTTCCCCCCCACGTCCCTCCAGACACTAGCTCTAAGCCATGCTGCTTCCCTCCTCTCGGCCTCTCGCTCCAACATTCGATCATTCTTCACCGCACCACCCGATAAAGCAAGGCGAGCCTCGAGGGGTGATGGGGCAATGTTGGAGCGAGTGGCCGAGAGGAGGGAAGCGGCAGAGCCCATGGCCTGGAGTGTGAGCGGCCAGAGAGCAGGATGGGGGTGGTGGTGGGTGAAGCGGGGAGTGAGCAGTCAGAGAGTGGGATGGGGGGAAACGGGGAATGATCGTCCGGAGAATGGGATGGCACTGTTTAGAGGGGATTTGAGGAAAAAATGTTTCACCTCGAGGGTGGTTGGAATCTGGAACACATTGCCTGAAGGAGTGGTAGAGGCAGGAACCCTCACAACATTTAAGACGTATCTAGATGACCACTCAAAACGCCACAGAATACAAGGCTACGGCCACGTGCTGGAAAATGGAATGAGAATAGATAGGTACTTGATGGCCGGCACGGACATGATGGCCGAAGGGCCTGTTTCTGTGCTGTATAACTCTACGACTCAATGAAACCTCACTGAATTACAGAGGGTGTGCAGCACTGTCAGAGGTGCTGTCCTTCTAATGAGACTTCAAACAGCGCAACGTTCTCCGAGTATCAACCAAAACGTGTCCTTTGTGTAGATATTTTTTTTTAGAGATACAGCAATGAAACAGGCCCTTCGGCCCACCGAGTCTGTGCCGACCATCAACCACCCATTTATACTAATCCTACACTAATCCCATATTCCTACCACATCCCATCATTTCCCTACCACCTACCTATACTGGGGGCAATTTATAATGGCCAATTTACCTACCAACCTGCAAGCCTTTTGGCTTGTGGGAGGAAACCGGAGCACCCAGTGAAAACCCATGCAGACACAGGGAGAACTTGCAAACTCCACACAGGCAGTACCCAGAATTGAACCCGGGTGGCTGGAGCTGTGAGGCTACAGTGCACGCCACTGTGCCACTGTGCCATATTTGCTTATGAAATGACAGTCACTGCTCCGAAAGTAATTCACTTTTGGTGAATTAAGATGACTTGGTACTGTATAACTGGCGAATGCGCAAGAGGGAGCGGGGGACTGTTGAGGGTGGGATGGAGGCGGCGATGGCAACCTTTGAGGGGATTTTTAGGTCGAAGTTGTTTTCTGTGATAAATTGAGTAGCTCCATCTTTCATCCTGGCAGCTGCCTGAACGTCACAGACAGTGACGTTTCAGTGGAAGAGGCTGCATTTGCGCATGTGCTAGTACAGCGTCACCTGGTGGTTGCGTTGTCAGCAAATGCAGCGTTTTAACTTTGGCTCCACAATGACATTTTTTTCCTCAATTAAAATAGGTCTTGAGTGTCTTAATAACTTCTTCACACGTAGCCTTCTGTTCTTCATGAGGATGTTGCCTGCACACTCCCTCCATTGCAGACAATAGCATACTGACCTGCTCCATGTCTGGCTTCTGCACGAGACCCGATGCAGAACAATACCTTGCAAAGTTCTGGAAACATCTCGGCCACTCCTCGGCTTGGTTCAGTCCAGTGACCTTTTCAAAGGTACAGGCAAAGATTTCTCCATCTTCGCTTTGGTTTACTGCGGCCCCCATATAATGTTCTGATATCTGTCAAGGCTTAGTACACAATTTATAAGAATCTGACGGTTAAAATAACCTGAGTTTACTCTGCACATCTTGCATTGAAGGTTTCATCTGCAACTCTCCATGAGGTGCCGTACAGATTATATTACATCACTTCCTGTGATGATGCACATAGTCTATTTATATAATCTGCTCAGTAACAATCCAATGTCCACTCTTATATTATTGTACAGATGTGAGAAAAGCTGAGGATGGGAATGGAATGTCTGAATGAAGATTTCATGATGCTGATGATGGAAGTGAGGCTGATCTGTTCCCCATTCCACAATCCCTCTTTATTTCTGTGCATGTTTCTCGATGCTGTTTCAACCAAATTGAAAAAGAATCACAAATCCTCCTCTGGAGCCTCAGGTGCCCATGAGCAAAAGGCATGGTGGCCAAGTGGTAAAGCGTCAGTCTTGTAAACTGAAAATTACGGGTTCAATCCCTGTACATGCCTCATGATTAGTTTCTCACTTTAAATGTGATTTTCCAGAATAGATGTCTGTTGCATTTGTTTCGGCCATCTGGAAATCAGTGTGATGTTACACTTTATCCTGGACACTGGGAAGAGCATGAGGAGTAGCCACATGGTCCCTTGAGCCTTCTCTGCCATTGATAGAGTGAAAATATCTGAGGTCCAAGCACTGAACCTTATTACTGTGCATTTGCTTGATATTTAACAGAGCTATTCTATTAATCCCACATCCCACACTCCTGTCCTTTCCCCCATTGCCCTGTTATATTTTCCATGTCAGGTATATATACAATTCCATTTCGAGTTCCCATTGAATCTGCTTCCACTGACCTTTCAGGGTTGCATTCCAGACCAGAACAACACACTGCTGAAAAAACAATCTCCTCATCACAACGCTAATTCTTTTGTCAATTACTTTAAATGTGTTTCCTCTGGTTACTGACCCTTCTGTCACTGGCAACACTTTCAACCTTCTTCACTCTATCAAAACTCTTCAGGATTTGCATTTCCTGCTGCCTTTGCTGAAATAACAAGGCTGAGCACACATCACCAAAAGGAAAATGATTGGCTCTGAATCAAATTTATCTTTCTTGTCAATCTGATGTGGACCTTGTATTTTCCCGGAACCAAACAACCTGAGCAACAAGTGTGGGTTCCAGTGATTCCCACCGCTCTGAGAGAGAGAGGATGTGATAATGAGCCAGATAGAAGAAAGGAATGAGATAGAGAGTAAAATAGCCCTGGTCTGTTTCTACTAACCCCCGGCCCCCTACTTAAAATGGCATCATTTTCTCCTGCCTCTCCACATTCTAATCCATTGATTAATGCAATCCTTTCATCTGGAACATAGAACATAGAACAGTACAGCACAGTACAGGCCCGTCGGCCCACCATGTTGTGCCGAACCTTTAACCTACTCGAAGATCAAACTACCTACATACCCTTCATTCTACTATCATCCATGCACCTATCCAAGAGTTGCTTAAATGTCCCTAATGTATCTGCTTCTACTACCACCGCTGGCAGTGCATTCCACGCACCCACCACTCTCTGTGTAAAGAACCTACCTCTGACATCTCCCCGAAACCTTCCTCCATCACCTTAAAATTATGCCCCCTGGTGATAGCCCTTTCTGCCCTGGGAAAAAGTCTCTGGCTATCCACTCTATCTATGCCTCTCATCATCTTGTAACCCTCGATCAAGTGATTTCAAAGCAACTGTGAAATACAAATAGTATCAGTATTATCAGATACATCGAGACGAGGTGCAATAGCCAAGTGGACAGATGTCAGGTTTATAAAGAAAAAAGCACTGGCTCGATATTTGTCCAGTCTATCACTGGATCTGAACTCTCAACCTACTGTTTTTCTGTGGGTCTGCTGACTTGTATATGTGAAGAACCATTGGATGTTCCTCAATCTTCTGACTTTTCTCATTCTTGTGCCATATTTGTTCCTTTGGGTTCACCAGTGAAGAAAATTATTCCCTGTTACATTTGGTGAAGACTTTAATAACCTCACATCCTTGTGTCTCACGATCTCAGGTCAAACCCCCTACAGAAACTTTAAACATTTAACTATTCTGCTGGAAACATTTTCAAGGGCGCAGCCATTCCTTCATTACGCTTCCTTCTTTGACATGTGATTGACAAATATGTGTGTAATGGAGAGAGAGAGAGTGAGAAAAAAGAGAGAGAGTGCAATAGAAAGTTAGAGGACCAGCTAAAGACAGATAGAGAGAGAGAGGCAGAGAGAGGTAAAGCGATAGACAGATAGAGAGAGAGAGAGAGAGAGAGAAGGAGAGAGAGTCATTGAGTCCTGGAGTCACTACAGTACAGGAAGTCATTTTGCCCATCAAGCCCATGTAAATCAATCCATTCAGTCCCATTCCCCCGCTCTATCCCCATCGCCCTGTAAGTTATCTAAACCTGTCATATTTATTATAACCTTGTACATGTCTATCAAATCTCCCCTCAATCTCCTTTGCTGCAAGGAGAACAACCCCAGCTTCTCCAACCTAACCTTACAGCTAAAATCCCTCATGTCTGGCACCATTCTGTTAAATCTCCTCAACCCTCTCAAGGACACTCACATCCCTCCAAAAGTGTGTTGACCAGAACTGAATGCAATTCTCTGGTTGTGGCCCAACTAGAAATTTATACAGGTTCAGCATAACTTCCCTACTTTTGTGCTCAGTACCTCTATTTATGAAGCCCAAGATCCCATATGCTTTGCTAACTACTTTCTCAATGTGTCCTGCCATCTTCAAAGAACTATGCATATGAATCCCCAGGTTTTTATTCCTAAAAATATGCTTTATTCATATAAATCTGTAAAAAATGCATTATACAACAGTTCAAAACTGCACCAAGTTGACATTCCAAAAAGTGCAAAGGAAATCAGTTTTCTTCAATACAGGAGTGAGTTGCCTCACAACCCTTCCACTCCATTTTACCTGACATGGACATTTTACAGCAAACCCATATCTGGTGTATACAGCACAAGGGTTTCCAATGGGTCCAGCTGCCCAGTTCTCTATGGCGGGGGGACCTTACACAGTGGTCTTTCCCCATTGAGCCTTTGCAGTGGCTACCCCAAGCTTTAGTGTATCCCTCAGCACGTAGTCCTGGACCTTGGAATGTGCCAGTCTGCAAAACCCGGTCGTGGACAACTCTTTGCGCTGCAAGACCAGCAGGTTTCGGGCAGACCAAAGAGTGTCTATCACCAAATTAATGGTCCTCCAGCAGCAGTTAATGTTTATCTCGGTGTGCATCCCTGGGAACAGCCCGTAGAGCACAGACTCCTGTGTTACAGTGCTGCTTGGGATGAACCTCGACAAAAGCCACTGCATCTCTTTCCACACCTGCTTTGCAAAGACACATTCCAGAAGGAGGTGGGCAACTGCCTCTTCCCCACCGCAGCCACTCGAGGGCCGCATGTGGAGGGGGCGAGACTTCGGGCATGCAGGAAGGATCTGACAGGAAGGGCTCTTCTTACCACCAGCCAAGCTACATGTTGGTGCTTGTTTGAAAGTTCTGGTGATGAGGCATTCTGCCAAATGACTTTGGCAATCAGCTCGGGGAACCATCCGACCGGATCCACCATCTCCTTTTCCCGTAGGGCCTTGAGGACATTCCGTGCAGACCACTGCCTGATGGATTGGTGGTCAAAGCTGTTTTCCCTCAGAAACATTCCCACGAAGGATAGCTGGTACGGCACAGTCCAACTGGATGAAGCGATCCGCGGCAATGTGACCAGCCCCATCCTTCGCAACACCGGGGACAGATAAAACCTCAGCACATAGTGACACTTGGTGTTTGTGTACTGGGGCTCTGCACACAGCTTGGTGCAGCTGCACACGAAGGTGGTCATCAGGATGCGGGCGACGTTGGGTACATTTTTCCCGCCCTTGTCCAGAGGTTTGAACATCGTGTCCCTCCCGCCCTGGTCCATTTTAGATCTCCAGATAAAGCGGAAAATGGCTCGGGTGACTGCCACAGTGCAGGAGTGGGGTATGGGCCAGACCTGCGCCACGTACAGCAACAACGAGAGTGCCTCGCACCTGATGACCATTTTCTTACCCACAATGGAGAGAGATCGCTGCTCGCACACACTCAGTTTATTGTGCACCCTGGTCACTCGCTCCTTCCAGGTTTTGGAGCAGGCCCCGGCCCTTCCGAACCGTATCCCCAGCACCTTCAGGTAGTCTGACCTGATGGTGAAGAGGACAAAGGATCTGTCGGCCCGGTTCCCAAAGAACATGGCCTCACTCTTGCCATAGTTGACTTTGGTTCGAACTGGTCGCAGATGCTCATCTGTCTGCGAGGGGATGGTGGATCCGAGCAGAAGACAGCAACATTGTCCATGTACAGGGAGGCTTTTACCTGAGTGCGTCTACTGACTGGGATTGTCACCCCTCTTATGCCTGCATCCTTCCTAATGGACTCTGCAAAAGGTTCGATACAGCAATCAGACAAGACAGGGGAGAGAGGACAGCCCTGTCTGACTCCAGATTGGATCAGGAAACTTTATGATTCCCACCCATTGATTGAGACTGCACTACTGATGTTTGTGTAAAGCAGTTTGAACCAATTGCAGATTCCCTACCCAAACCCCATTTTGGAGAGCAGGTCCATCATGAATGTGTGCAAAATCCCGTCAAAAATCTTCTCCTGGTCCAAGCTGATGAGGCAGATGTCCATATCCCTGAGTAGTGTGAGACTATCAGAGAGCTTCCTGCTGAGTACAGTGCAGGCCTGGTCAGGGTGAATCACCTGCTCCAGAGCAGACTTGACTCGACTGGCGATGACTTTGGACAGAATCTTGTAATCAACATTAAGCAGTGAGATGGGCCGCCAATTTCTGATTTCCGCCCTCACCCCCTTCCGCTTGTAGATGAGGGTGATGATGCCTTTCCTCATGGATTCTGGCATGCTGCCGGCCAGGAGCATACTCTCGTATACTTCCAGCAGGTCTGGGCCGACCCAGTCCCACAGGGCCGAATACAACTCAACCGGTAAGCCGTCGCTTCCGGAAGATGTACTCGTCTCGATGGACCTGATGGCCTTTGTCAGCTCGTCCAGAGTTAGCGGCTTGTCCAGTCTCTCCCTCATGCTGTCTTCCAAGACCTCTGTGATAGATGACAGGAAGAACTGGGAAGCCGTGCTGTCTGTGGGCTTCGCGTCTTCCAGCCCAGCATTAAAGGATTTGCTGATCCTTAGTATTTTTTTAGAGATACAGCACTGAAACAGGCCCTTCGGCCCACCGAGTCTGTGCCGACCATCAACCACCCATTTATACTAATCCCATATTCCTACCATATCCTCACCTGTTCCTATATTTCCCTACCACCTACCTATACTAGGGGCAATTTATAATGGCCAATTTATCTACCAACTTGCATGTCTTTTGGCAGGAAACCGGAGCACCCGGAGAAAACCCACGCAGACACAAGGAGAACTTGCAAACTCCACACAGGCAGTCTCCAGAATTGAACCCGGGTCACTGGAGCTGTGAGGCTGTGGTGCTAACCACTGCGCCACGGTGCCGCTGTGTTGGATTGCAAAGACTTTACTGAGCCATCCTGTTTCTTCAAGCTGCTGATAACAGAGCTCTCTCTGTGTACATTTTGGAAGAAGAAACGTGAGCACGTCTCATCCTGCTCAATGGCGAGGACTCTGGACCGGAAGATGATCTTGGAGGCCTCCGTGGCAAAGAGCGAGGCCTGCTGGTTCTTCACCTCTTGGAAGTCCTCCTTGACCTCGACTCCCATCGACTGCAGCCAGAGCAGATTTTGCATTCTTTTCTGGAGTCGGGACATTTCCCTCTGTCTCTCTCTCGCCATCTGATCACCTTTGAAGAGAAAGAACCTTTATCTTAACAACCTTAATAAAAGTGCGTCCCTCAGCATGTAGTCCTGGACCTTGGAATGTGCCAGTCTGCAAAACTCGGTCGTGGACAACTTTTTGCGCTGCAAGACCAGCAGATTTCGTGCAGACCAAAGAGTGTCTATCACCAAATTAGAACATAGAACATAGAAAAATACAGCACAGAACAGGCCCTTCGGCCCACGATGTTGTGCCGATCCTTTGTCCTCTGTCAAGGACAATTTAATCTATACCCCATCATTCTCCTTTATCCATATACCTATCCAAAAGCCTTTTGAAAGTCCCTAAAGTTTCTGACTCAACAACTTCCCCGGGCAAGGCATTCCATGCCTCGACCACTCTCTGGGTAAAGAACCTTCCCCTGACATCCCCCTTATATCTCCCACCCTTCACCTTAAATTTATGACCCCTTGTAACGCTTTGCTCCACCCGGGGAAAAAGTTTCTGACTGTCTACCCTATCTATTCCCCTGATCATCTTATAAACCTCTATCATGTCACCCCTCATCCTTCTCCTTTCTAATGAGAAGAGGCCTAGAATGTTCAGCCTTTCCTCGTAAGACTTATTCTCCATTCCAGGCAACATCCTGGTAAATCTCCTCTGCACCCTCTCCAAGGCTTCCACATCCTTCCTAAAATGAGGCGACCAGAACTGCACACAGTACTCCAAATGAGGCCTTACCAAGGTCCTGTACAGCTGCATCATCACCTCACGGCTCTTAAATTCAATCCCTCTGCTAATGAACGCTAACACCCCATATGCCTTCTTCACAGCCCTATCCACTTGAGTTGCAACTTTCAATGATCTATGCACATAGACCCCAAGGTCTCTCTGCTCCTCCACATGCCCAAGAACCCTACCGTTAACCCAGTATTTTGCATTCATGTTTGTCCTTCCAAAATGGACGACCTCACACTTTTCAGGGTTAAACTCCATCTGCCACTTTTCAGCCCAGCACTGCAACCTATCCAAGTCCCTTTGCAGACGACAATAGCCCTCCTCGGTATCCACAACTCCACCAACCTTTGTATCATCTGCAAATTTACTGACCCACCCTTCGACTTCCTCATCCAAGTCGTTAATAAAAATCACAAACAGGAGAGGACCCAGAACTGATCCCTGCGGCACGCCACTGGTAACTGGGCTCCAGGCTGAGTATTTACCATCTAAGACCACTCTCTGCCTTCTATCAGTTAGCCAATTCTTAATCCAATTGGCCACATTCCCCACTATCCCATGCCTCCTGACTTTCTCCATAAGTCTACCATGGGGGACCTTATCAAATGCCTTACTAAAATCCATGTACACCACATCCACTGGTTTACCCTCATCCACTTGCTTGGTCACCTGCTCAAAGAATTCAATCAGGCTTGTGAGGCAAGACCTACCCCTCACAAAACCGTGCTGACTGTCCCGAATCAAGCAGTGTCTTTCCAGATGCTCAGAAATCCTATCCCTCAGCACCTTTTCCATCAACTTGCCTACCACTGAAGTAAGACTAACTGGCCTGTAATTCCCAGGGTTGTTCCTATTCCCTTTCTTGAACAGGGGCACAACATTTGCCACCCTCCAATCACCTGGTACCACCCCCGTCAGCAGAGAAGATGAAAAGATCATTGCCAGCGGCTCTGCAATTTCATCCCTTGCTTCCCATAACATCCTTGGATATACCCCGTCAGGCCCGGGAGACTTGTCTATCTTCAAGTTATTCAAAAACCCCAACACATCTTCCCTCCTAACGAGCACTTCCTCGAGCTTACCAGTCTGCTTCCCACCGTCCTCTTCAGTAATACACCCCTTCTCATTCGTAAATACCGAAGAGAAGTACTCATTCAAAACCTCACTTATCTCTTCCGGCTCAACACACAGTCTCCCGCTATTGTCCTTGACCGGACCTACGGTCCCCCTAGTCATCCTCATATTTCTGACATACGCGTAAAAGGCCTTGGGGTTTTATTTTATCCTACCCGCCAAGCATTTTTCATGCCCTCTCTTAGCTCTCCTAATCCCTTTCTTCAGATCCTTCCTGGCCATCTTGTATCCCTCCAGAGCTATGCCTGTGCCCTTTTTCCTCAACTTTATATACGCATCCTTCTTCTTCCTAACAAGACTCTCAACCTCTCTTGTCAACCACGGTTCCCTCACATGACCATCCCTTCCCTGTCTGACAGGGACATGCTTATCAATGGCCCCTACTATCTGCTCCTTGAAAAAGTTCCACATTTCGACCGTGCCCTTCCCTGCCAGCATATGCTCCCAACTTATGCTCCTCAGTTCCTGCCTGACAGCATCATATCTACCCTTCCCCCAATTGTAAACCTTGCCCTGTTGCACATACCTATCCCTCTCCATTACCACAGTGAATGCTACAGAATTGTGATCACTATCTCCAAAGTGCTCGCCCACCAACAGCTCTATCACTTGCCCTTTTTTGATGGTCCTCCAGCAGCAGGGAAATGGACCGGGTCCGGAGGGACACGATGTTCAAATCTCTGGACAAGGGCGGGAAAAATGTACCCAACGTGGCCCTCATCCTGATGACCGCCTTCGTGTGCGGCTGCATCAAGCTGTGTGTAGATCCCCAGTACGCAAACTGCAAGTGTCACTACGTGCTGAGGTTCTATCTGTCCCCGGTGTTGCGAAGGATGGGCCTGGTCACATTGCCGCGGAACGCTCCATGCAGTTGGGCGGTGCCGTACCACCTATCCTTCGTGGAGCAGTTTCTGCGGGAAAACACTTTTGACCACCGATCCATCAGGCAGTGGTCTGCACAGAATGTCCTCAAGGCCCTACGGGAAATGGAAACGGTGGATCATGTCGGATGGTTCCCCGAGCAGACCGTCAAAGTCATTTGGCGGAATGCCTCATCACCAGAACTTTCAAACAAGCACCAAGACGTAGCTTGGCTGGTGGTGAGAAGGGCCCTCCCCGTCAGATCCTTCATGCACACCCGAAGTCTCGACCCTCCGCACAATGCCCCCGCGTTGGCTGTGATGGGGAAGAGACGGTCGCCCACCTCCTCCTGGAATGTGCCTTTGCAAAGCAGGTGTGGAAAGAGATGCAGTGGTTTTTGTCAAGGTTCATCCCAAGCAGCTCTGTAACACAGGAGTCTGTGCTCTGCGGGCTGTTCCCAGGGACGCACACCGAGACAAACATCAACTGCTGCTGGAGGACTATCAATTCGGTGAAAGACGCCCTTTGGTCTGCCCGAAACTTGCTGGTCTTCCAGTGCAAAGAGTTGTCCACCACCGAATGTTGCAGACTGGCACATTCCAAGGTCCAGGACTACGTGCTGAGGGACGCACTGAAGGTTGGGGCAGCCGCAGCAAAGGCTCAATGGGGAAAGACCACAGTGTAAGGTTCCCCCACCAAGCTGGACTGAGGGGCTGGGTCAATGGGAAACCCCTCGAACTTTATCGTTAATATTCTCAATTGCTGTCAATGTAAAGCTGTAATTGACATGACAATTGTGAAACAGAAGGGTTCGGAAGAAACTCATGACAGTATTGAAGGAAACTGATCTCACTTGCAATGTTTGTATTTTTTGGTGCTGTTTGGAAACTGTTTGGCAATGTAATTTTTACAGATTTTTATGAATAAAGTATATTTTGGAAATAAAAAAAAAGTAGGGTTCCTCCCACCAAGCTGAATTGAGGGGCATGATCCATGGGAAACCCGTTGAACTGTTTTGTTGATATTTTCTTTTGCTGTAAATGTGAAACTGTAATTGGCATAACAATAGTGAAATGGAAGGGTTGTGAAGAAACTCATGATCGTATGGAAGGAAACTGATCTCCCTTGCAATGTTTGTATTTTTTGGTGCTGTTTGAAACTGTTTGGCAATGTAATTTTTGCAGATTTTTATGAATAAAGTATATTTTGGAAAAAAAAAAAGTTCAAAGCAATACAGTGGTTTTTGTCATGGTTTATTCCAAGCAGCTTGATAACACAGGAGTCTGTGCTCGATAGACTGTTCCCAGGGACGCACACTGATACAAACATCAACTGCTTGGAGGACTATCAATTCAGCGGGAGATGCCTTTTGGTTTGCCAGAAACTTGCTGGTCTTCCAGTGCAAAGAGTTGTCTGTGACGGAATGTTGCAGACTGGCACGTTTCAAGGTCCAGGACTACGTGCTGAGGGATGCACTTAAGCTTGGGGCAGCCGCAGCAAAGGCTCAATGGGGAAAGGCCACAGTGTAAGGTCCCCCCTCCAAGCTGAACTGAGGGGCTGGATCCATGGGAAACCCCTCGAACTGTATCGGGAAAATTCTGTGTGCTGTAAATGTAAAATGACAATGAAATGGAAGAGTTGTGAGGCAACTCATGATTGTATAGAAGGAAACTGATCACCTTTGCACTGTTTGTATTTTTTGACTTGATGCTGTTTTAAACTGTTTGGGAATGTAATTTTTACAGATTTTTATGAATAAAGTATATTTTGGAAATAAAGAAAAATGTTCTCCGAGGATGAGGCTAACCTATTGTCCTGTGGGTTTGCTGATGCCTGCGATGTCTTCAAATGTGGGATACTCAACTGCAGAATTTGTGATAGTTGGGGGTCTGCTTTTGCACTCACCCCTGATTATATGAATCAAAAATAGAATTTACTCGCTGTTGCTGGACAGTGTTTCTGCTCCCAAATATTTTTTGCTATAAACACTGCTGCTCGTTTCTTCGCAGCTCCAAGTACGCACTTCTCCACCTCAATGCTTGGACTTAGCTGGCAGGGGAGAGACCGTGATCAGTGGCGTTTGATAATGCAGGTGCTGTTTTTGTGTTTTTTTGGGGGTGGGAGGTGGTTTCAGCACCGTATTTAGGGCATTCCGCCCTTTGGGATTATAGATCTACCGTGGTGGTGGTTTCCCTGTCAGTTGAGGATTTAGTACTTGTCCCAGGAAAACGTCAAGTAAAAATGGCTGCAACCAACACCAGAGATCCAGGCCAGGGGGTGCGTAACACCGTTAGGGTGTCGGTGAAAGATAGTGAAGGAGGTGCACCCATCGACTGCGCCTACTTCATTAAGAATTTTGTTTTTCCAAAATATACTTTATTCATAAAAATCTGGAAAAGAAATACTGCAGCCTCACAGCTCCAGCGACCCGGGTTCAGTTCTGGGTACTGCCTGTGTGGAGTTTGCAAGTTCTCCCTGTGACCTCGTGGGATTCCGCCGGGTGCTCTGGTTTCCTCCCACAGCCAAAGACTTGCAGGTTGATAGGTAAATTGGCCATTGTACATTGCCCCGAGTGTAGGTAGCTGGTCGCAGAATTGAGGGAAGGTGGGGATGTGGTAGGGAATATGGGATTAATTTAGGATTAGTGTAAATGGGTGGTTGGTGGTCAGCACAGACTCGGTGGGCCAAAGGGCCTGTTTTAGTGCTGTATCTCTCCATGACTCTATGACATTTCAAAAAGTGTGAAATAAATCAGTTTTCTTTAATAGAGGAGTGAGTTGCCTCACAACCCTTCCATTCCATTATACCTGCCATGTACATTTTGCAGCAAAACCATATTTGGTGTATACAGCCTGAGGGGTTTCCCATGGGTCCAGTTCCTTAGTTCACTATGGCAGGAGGACCTTACACAATGGTCTTTCCCCATTGAGCCTTTGCAGCGGCTACCCCAAGCTTTAGTGTGTCCCTCAGCACGTAGTCCTGGACCTTGGAATGTGCCAGTCTGCAACACTCGGTCGTGGACAACTTTTTGCGCTGGAAGACCAGCAAGTTTAGGGCAGACCAAAGAGTGTCTTTCACCGAATTGATGGTCCTCCAGCAGCAGTTGATGTTTGTCTCAGTGCGCGTCCCTGGGAACAGCCCGTAGAGCCCAGACTCCTGTGTTACAGAGCTGCTTGGGATGAACCTCAACAAAAACCACTGCATCTCTTTCCACACCTGCTTTGCAAAGACACATTCCAGAAGGAGGTGGGCAACTGTCTCTTCCCCACCTACTCAGCAGAGATGACATCTGTTATTGAAGCAAAAAGCAGAACCGACCTGACGCACAACATGAAACCAGCAGCCAGAACATTATATGACTTGAAATTAGCCAAGGCAGTTGTGCAAAAGACAGTGAGACACTGTGCAAATAAACACTGGACAACATCACAAATGTAACAATGCTTTCAAAAGCAAATCTCCCGAGTATGCTCACACTCGTCAAGCAGAGGTGACTTTGCTGGCTCAGGCACATTCGCAGGATGGAAGATGACACATTCCCAAGGGGAGGTCGCCGGAGACAGAAGACCAGTTGGATGTCCAAAGCCCCACTTCAAGGATGCATGCAAGCAGGACATGAAGGCCCGAAACATCGATTTTCACACATGGGAGACACTGGCCAACAACAGAGGGAAATGGTGATATTACCCCTGGACTGGTGTGTGCATCACCATGACAATCAGGGACTACAGCAGTTCGACAGCAGGTGCCGACATGGAAAACAGCGACACCTGATAATCCCACCTCATATGTGTCACTTGTGGAAGAACCTGCCTCTCACAGATTGACCTCTTCATCTATCGGACAAAGTGCACCATGGGAAACTATCCCATCACCAATGGATTTGCTGCAAGTCCATCATCTCACGTAGAAGGAAGGATGACGACGACGACATCTACAACCAGGGCGGCCCATCGTGCCTGTGGCAGCTCTTTCATTTCCTTTCAACTATTTATCAAAATTCCCTTTTCAACCTGACGATTGAGTCTCCTTCCACCATTCTCTCAGGCAATACATTCCAGACCAAAAACAACAACAACTTGTGTGTAAATTTAAAGAGCACCTTTAACGTAATACAGCGTCCCATGGCACTTCACAGGAGTGTCGGAAAGCAAAATTGGACCCCAAGCCACACAAGACCGTATTAGAGCAGATGGCCAAAAGCTTGGTCACAGAAGTAGGCTTCCATGAGTGTTTTACAGGAGGGAATAGAGGTCGAGAGGCGGAGAGTTCAGGAAGGGAAATCTCAGGCTTCGGGCCTGGACAGCTGATGGCACAGCTGCCAGCGGTGGAGCGATAAAAATCAGCGATGCTCAAAAGACCAGAATTGGAGCAGGGCCGGAATCTCGCGGGGAGTGAACCAAATAAAATCCAGCCCTTTGTATCCACTCACAGCTTACATTCCCACCGAGCTTTTTATTATCTATCAATTTCCCTCTTGCAGTTCTATTTCACACCAAGAGATGTCAGTCTCATGCCATTTCACAGCAAGCTGCAGACAAGCTTACTTTACTGCCAGTCTAATACTGTGTTGAGTGGACAAGTATGTGTGTGGTGTGCAGTGTGTGGTATGCAGCAAGGTTAGACTCAAACCAAAGAAGCTGCATCACTCCAAGCGGAAGGGCCGCCCGCGCATCAACACTAGCAGAATTTCTTATCCACAGCTGTTACGTAAGTTTCTAAATTCACTTGATAAAGTCCTTCAAAACACTCCGACAGGGGATGCAGAGACCAAGTGGGCCCACATCAGAGTTGCCATCTATGACTCAGCTATGATCACCGAAGGCAAACGTGTGAAGCAGAATGCAGACTGGTTTCAATCACACTTTGAAGAGCTGGAACCTGTCATAGCCGCTAAGCGCATTGCACTCTTGAACTACAAGAAAGCCCCCAGCGAGTTAACATCCGTAGCTCTTAAAGCAGCCAGAAGCGCTGCACAAAGAACAGCCAGGCACTGTGCAAATGACTACTGGCAACACCTATACAGTCATATTCAGCTGGCCTCTGACACCGGAAACATCCGAGGAATGTATGATGGCATTAAGAGAGCTTTTGGGCCAAACATCAAGAAGATCGCCCCCCTCAAATCTAAATCAGGGGACACAATCACTGACCAACGGAAGTAAATGGACTGTTGGTTGGAGCACTACCGAGAACTGTACTCCAGGGAAAATGTTGTCACTGAGACCGCCCTCAATGCAGCCCAGTCTCTGCCAGTCATGGATGAGCTGGACGTACAGCCAACAAAATCGGAACTTAGTGATGCCATTCATTCTCTAGCCAGCAGAAAAGCACCTGGGAAGCACAGCATTACCCTGAAATAATCAAGAGTACCAAGCCTGCTATACTTCCAGCACTCTACGAACTGCTTTGCCTGTGCTGGCACGAGGGAGCAGTACCACAGGACATGCGCGATGGCAATATCATCACCCTCTATAAGAACAAGGGTGACCGTGGTGACTGCAACAATTACCGTGGAATCTCCCTGTCCAGGATAGTGGGGAAAGTCTTCACTCGATTCGCTTTAAACGGGCTCCAGAAGCTGGCTGAGCGTGTCTACCCTGAGGCACAGTGTAGCTTTCGAGCAGAGAGATCCAACATTGACATGCTGTTCTCCCTTTACCAGCTACAGGAGAAATGCCGTGAACAACAGATGCCCCTCTACGTTGCTTTCATAGATCTCACCAAAGCCTTTGACCTCGTCAGCAGACGTGATCTCTTCAGACTACTAGAAAAGATTGGATGTCCACCAAAGCTACTAAGTATCATCACCTCATTCCATGACAATATGAAAGCACAATTTAGCATAACGGCACCTCATCAGACCCCTTTCCTATCCTGAGTGGCATGAAACAGGGCTGTGTTCTCGCACCTACATTGTTTGGGATCTTCTTCTCCCTGCTGCTCTCACATGCGTTCAAGCCTTCAGAAGAAGGAATTTTCCTCCACACAAGATCAGGTGGCAGGTTGCCCGTCTAAGAGCGAAGACCAAAGTACGGAAAGTCCTCATCAGGGAACTCCTCTTTGCTGACGATGCTGCATTAATATCTCACACTGAAGAGTGGCTGCAGAGTCTCATCGACAGGTTTGCGGCTGCCTGCAACGAATATGGCCCAACCATCAGCCTCACGAAAAAGAACATCATGGGACAGGACGTCAGAAATGCTCCATCCATCAATATCGGCGACCACGCTCTGGAAGTGGTTCAAGAGTTCACCTACCTAGGCTCAACTATCACCAGTAACCTGTCTCTCGATGCAGAAATCAACAAGTGCATGGGAAAGGCTTCCACTGCTATGTCCAGACTGGCCAAGTGAGTGTGGGAAAATGGCGCACTGACACGGAACACAAAAGTCCGAATATATCAAGCCTGTGTCCTCAGTACCTTGCTCTATGGCAGCGAGGCCTGGACAACGTATGTCAGCCAAGAGCGACGTCTCAATTCATTCCATCTTCGCAGCCTCCGGAGAATCCTTGGCATCAGGTGGCAGGACCGTATCTCCAACACATCCCCAGCATATGCACCCTAGTGAGCCAGTGGCACTTGAGATGGCTTGGCCATGTGAGCCACATGGAAGATGGCAGGATCCCCAAGGACACATTGTACAGCGAGCTCATCACTGGTATCAGACTCACCAGCTGTCCATGTCTCCGCTTAAAAGACGTCTGCAAACGCGATATGAAGTCCTGTGACATTGATCACAAGTCGTGGGAGTCAGTTGCCAGTGATCGCCAGAGCTGGCGGGCAGCCATAAAGGTGGGGCTAAAATGTGGCGAGTCGAAGAGACTTCGCAGTTGGCAGGAAATAAGACAGAAGCGCAAGGGGAGAGCCAACTGTGTAACAGCCCTGACAACCAATTTTATCTGCAGCACCTGTGGAAGAGTCTATCACTCTAGAATTGGCCTTTATAGCCACTCCAGGTGCTGCTTCACAAACCACTGACCACCTCCAGGTGCTTACCCATTGTCTCTCGAGACAAGGAGGCCAAAGAAGAAGATTCTTCCACCTCTCTGAGATTTGCCTACATATTTTCTCCTCTATCTCTTCCTGTCTGTTTAGAGGCCTGTAGTACACTCCCACCCAAGTGATTGTCCCCTTTTTGTTTTTAAGTTCTACCCATATGGCCTCATTTGAGGAATTTCTAAGATATCATCCTTCCTTACTGCAGTAATTGACTCCTTGATCAACAGTACAATGCCACCTCCTCTTTTACTCCCTCACCTGTCTTGCCTGTAGATTCTGTACCCTGGAATACTGAGCTGCCCGTCCAGCCCCTCCCTCAACCATGTCTCTGTGATAGGAATAAGATCATAATCCCATGTGCTAATCATCGCCCTCAATTCATCTGCCTTATTAGTAAGACTCCTTGCATTAAAATAGATGCAATCCAGCCTTGCATTTTTCACTTGTGCCGTAACAGGTCTATATTTGCTCTGCCTTCCAGACTGACTCAGTTTCTCTTTTAAATTTGACTGTGTTTAACCCCCTACTGTACCTCCACTCTGTATCCGACCCCCCTGCCAAATTAGTTTAAACCCCCCCTCCCCCCAAGACAGCACTAGCAAACCTCCCAGCAAGTATGTTGGTCCCGTTCCAGTTCAGGTGCAACCCGTCCAACTTGTATAGGTCCCACCTTTGCCAGAAACAGACCCAGTGGTCGAGGAAATTAAGGCCCTCCCTCCTGCACCATATCCTCAGCCATGCATTCATCTGCTCTACCCTCTTATTCCTATACTCATTAGCATGTGGCATTGGGAGTAATCCAGAGATTACAACCTTTGAGGTCCTGCTTTTTAATCTGCTATCTAGCTCCCTAAATTCTGGTTGCAGGACCTCATCCCTCTTTCTACCTATGTCATTGGTGCCAATGTGTACCATGACCTCTGACTGTTCACCCTCCCCCTTGTCCTGCAGCCACTCTGTGACATCCTTGACCCATGCACCAGGGTGGCAACATACCATCCTGGAGTCACGTTTGCAGCCACAGAAAAGCCTATCTGTCCCTCTTACGATAGAATCCCCTATCACTATAGCTCTTCTACTCCTTTTCCTCCCCTCCTGTGCAGCTGATCCACCTGTGGTGCCACAGACTTGGTTCTTGCTGCATTCCCCTGAGAAGCCATCTCCCCCAATAGTATTCAAAGTGGAAAATCTGTTAGAAAGGGAGATGGATCCAGGGGACTCCTTCACTACCTGCCTAGTTCTTCTACTCTGCCTGGTGGTGACCCATTCCCTTTCTACCTGAGCAGTCTTTACCTGCGATGTGACCACCTCCCTTTACGTGCTATCCATGATGATCTCAGCCTCGCGGATGCTCCACAGTATCTCCAGCCGCCGCTCCAGATCCGAAACGTGGATTTCGAGTAGCTGCAGCTGGAGACACTTCCTGCACACGTGTTCGTCCTGGATACTTGAAGTGTCCCTGACTTCCCACAATGCACAGGAGGATCACTCCACATTGCTGAGCTGCCCTGCCATGACTTACCCTTAATTTATCCCCTTAAAGTACCCAAAAATTAAATTATTTACACTAGGGACCTTGATTCTCCCCCAAAAAACACGACCTCCTTTATTGAAAAAACTGTAGACCTTTCCCTTTACTTTTAGTTACTTCCCCAGCTATTTAGAGTAACTCCTTAACAGCAGATACTCACCAACCAATCACCTTGCAGCCTTCCTGTGACATCACAGCTCCTTTGTTTTCAAACTCCGGCGTGCCTGGACTGCTCTCCGCTTCTCACCTGGAAGGTGAGTGACTAGGCCGCGATCCTCAGGCTCAATTTATCGGCTCCACTCTCGGTGTTCTCCCCACAGGTCCGCTCCACTCCCGGAAGGTGAGTGACAGGGCCACGATCCTCGGGCTCAATTTATCGGCTCCACTCTCGGTGTTCTCCCCACAGGTCCAGTCCTCTCCCGGAAGGTGAGTGACTGGGCCGCGATCCTTGGGCTCAATTTATTGGTTCTGCTCTTCGCGTTCTCCCCACAGGTCCACTCCTCTCCGCTCCGCCCCCGGAAGGAAAGTAAGTCTGGTATCTGTGACGGACAATGAGGAGAAACACAATATAAGGAGAGAGTGAAATACATTTTACTCTTTAGACGATATTATTTATTATATTTCAGCTGTTCCTTGTTTCACAAATATTTTTGCGGGCTTTTCAAATTTGTGAATGGATTTCAGCTCTGACAATTTGCCACTGTCAATCTCCGCCCCATTTTCTCATTGCCCTTTGATGATCGGCGAAATAGCAGCTACCTGATTGGTGACATGAACCAGCCAATGAGACTCAGCAGACAGTAACCAATCAGAAGTAGCCGGACTGCATTCCTCCAGAAGGTAAAACAGGGAAGTGCGGGAGGAATTCCTCACTCTTTGTGAAAGTATTTGTGAGATTGTGGAAATGTCTGGAAGAGGAGCAGGGGAGAGACCATGATCCTGTCTCAGGTAAGTTTTTGAGTAAAATGGCTGTAACCAATTCTGTAACTTCAGGCCAGGGAGTGTGTAACATCGTTCGGGTGGTAGTGAAGGATAATGATGGAGATGCACTGGTTGATCGTACCTTCTTCATTAAGAAAATCCTTATTGATTGCTGTGGATTCCAAGCTGTAAACATCTTCTGCCTGCAGGACTTCCCCAGCAGTGGATATTTTGACGTGACGTCCAAGAACATGGCGGATGCATCAAGTTCCTGAAGGTGTTCAAGGAGAAGGGAAACCAGGCGCCGCTGTCAATCCTCACAGTGGAGCCGCTCTTCACACTGCCATCGCAACGTGACTGGGTGGTGAGAATCCACCTCTACAACCTCCATGTTCCTGTCGTGGATGTACTCACCTTCCTCACCAGGTACGTCGAGGTGGCCGGCGGCAGCACTGATGTCAAGGACCCATTTGGATTTGGACCAGCTAGCGGCAGGTCAAGGTGACCTTGAAGGTCGATGCCAACGGAGCCATCATCCATCCTCCCTCCAGCTTCGCTTTCGGGGGAAGTCGAGGCTTCATGGTCTATGCGGAGCAGCCCAGAGTTTGTCGTACCTGCGGCAAATCTGGTCACGTGGCAGCTAACTGCAGCACAGTCGTCTGCAAGAACTGCAAGAAGGAAGGCCATCAGACCAAGGACTGTAATCATTGTAAGTACTGCAACCTGTGAGGTGGGGCAGGCCACCTCTACAAAACCTGCCCAAACGCTGCCTCAGTTATGCTCAGGCAGCAAGGATCAAGGAAAGACCGGGTTAAGGAACGGTGAACATGTCTGGTGCTGGGAGGGAAACAAGCAATCCTCCCCACAGCGATGAAAGTCTATCTGAGAAAGAGAAGAAAGGGGAGGCAGCTGCAACCAGTGACCCAACACCTACTCCGTGCCTGGAAACTCCTCCTCCACAGACAGAATTAATGGAGGAGGAGGCAGCAGATGGACAAACAGGTCAGTGGCAGGTGGTACAAAGGAAGACCACAAAGAAAAAAGCTCCAAAAAAAGAACAGGTCAACACCCAACCAATGGCAAGAGGAGGCTACCGTCTGAGACAGACTACAGCAGCTCCTCCTCACTGGACGAGGAAGGGCCGGAACGATGGCACCTCCAAAAGAAGCAGCAGAACTCAAAGGAGCTGGAAGATAAAGCCCACCAGCTCCGGGGCACTGGAAGCTGTGACACGCCCAGCGCACCCCAAACCAAAAGCATGGAACCCAAGGAGATGCTCAGTGCACCCCAGCTCCGGGAGCCCGAGAGCAGCGAAGTATCCTGCGCACTCCAGCTCCAGCTCCGGGAAGTCAGGAACAGTGATGTCTTCGAGGAGGGACCGAGGGGAAAGACAACAACAATAGAGGACAACCCAAGCCTTGCTGCCTACAAGACCCGCCCCCCCACCCGCCGATGTCACCCCAGTGGAACAAAACCCTCATGAATAACCATGAGGGGTTTCTGGGCTCAACGAATGTGAAACAGCTTGCGTACACTTTGGGTATGCAGGAACATACTCAAGGACCGGGACTAGCAAGGACACCTGGTGTGGTAAGCAACACCCAACTTTATAGTGGATATAAAGATTGCTTCGATTAACATGCATTGTGTTAAATCCACCACGTGATGTGTTTCAACGTTGGATGACTTCGCAAAGGTCAAAGCTGGCGTACTGTTTCGTCAGGAGTGTGGAATCCTGCACCGCAGCACTTACAGGCAATGGTCACGATGGTGATCCCATGGGTCATCGATCTGGTCCAGAGGAAATGGTTCCTGTTCTTCCGGCCTGGGGATTCTGCTGCGGGAAGGCAACTTAACCATCTCTGAAGTTAAGATGCTGGTGGGCGGTCGCCTTCTCGTAGCAGATGTAATGTACAACAATGCTCCGCTCCAGTTAAGCAACGTATATGCCCCGGTCCAATACAGCGAGTGGCTGACCATCCTCCAGCAACTCACACTGCTGCTGGCGACATCCAGGCCGATCATTCTTGGAGGTGACTTCAACTGCATCATTGATGACAAGGAAAATACCTACCCAGGAGTCCTCGCTGCCGACCAGCTTCCGGTTCCTCCGGCGCCAAAAGAAACTCAAAGACAAGGAAAACAGTAAGTAAAACAGTAAGTACTTACTTTTAAAACACAGCTCCTGATGCCTTCACTCACCCACCGAAGAGTCGCTACCTTCTCCTGCTGCTCCGCCGGGAAATGAGGCCGAGTCCACGGAGCTCCGCACCTTTAAGGAAAATACCTACCCAGGAGTCCTCGCTGCCGACCAGCTTCCGGTTCCTCCGGCGCCAAAAGAAACTCAAAGACAAGGAAAACAGTAAGTAAAACAGTAAGTACTTACTTTTAAAACACAGCTCCTGATGCCTTCACTCACCCACCGAAGAGTCGCTACCTTCTCCTGCTGCTCCGCCGGGAAATGACCCGGGTTCAATTCCAGGTACTGCCTGTGTGGAGTTTGCAAGTTCTCCCTGTGTCTGCGTGGGTTTTCTCCGGGTGCTCCGGTTTCCTCCCACAAGCCAAAAGACTTGCAGGTTGATAGGTAAATTGGCCATTATGAATTGTCACTAGTATAGGTAGGTGGTAGGGAAATATAGGGACAGGTGGGGATGTTTGGTAGGAATATGGGATTAGTGTAGGATTAGTATAAATGGGTGGTTGATGTTCGGCACAGACTCGGTGGGCCGAAGGGCCTGTTTCAGTGCTGTATCTCTAATCTAATCATACCGGGGCTGGGACACAGTGCATCTTTTCACATTTAATCACAATAATATCCACAGTCAGGAGCTGAAAATGATGAAAAACCGAATAGCAAGAGCAAAATTAAGAAATGTAAGTAATTATGGATTAGCTGATCAGCTTTCACTGTGTTACCTGGTAGTCTACTGTTTTATATTCAATGCTGTCTCCACTGTGGCCAGGGAATGATTTCTTCTCAAAGGCTGAACATTAACAAAACTGCTTGTAATTTAAAATCTTTTAAAAGTAATTCCATGGAGCGAATGGGGCAAAGTCAAATAACTGCACCAATTATAGGAGAGCTGGTTGGTGATGACGTGGATGTGTTTGCAGTGTGCAGGACCAGACTGTTTCTATAGATTCACAATGAATGTTCCATCTTTATTTATAACAGTAAAACTGATAGTGGACAATGGCTATTCTGGTTGCAGCAACCTGAAGCTTTAACTCATTAACACCCTACTTTCGGGTAATTTAGAAAGCACAACATGCAGCTCTGTCAGTTAGTATGTTTGTTTGTTAACCCACAATTTGATGGTTCAAGCACATAAATGGATGAGGCTTTATTAACTTAAACTCTTCTACATCTGCTACATTACTCATGCTGTTGATTTTTCAAAGATAAGGTTCATCAAGTCTTTCTTTATGAAATCCATGCTGACTGTTTTATTATTTTTCATTTCCATCTGTATTTTCTACTTTGGAGGATTACAGGATATTATCATTTTTTTAATTCATTCATGGGAGGTGGGTGTCGCTGGCTCGGCCAGCATTTATTATCCATCCCTAATTGCCTTGAGAAGGTGGTGCTGAGCTGCCTTCTTGAACCACTGCAGTCCATGTGCTGCTGTTATGAAGAGAGTTCCAGGATTTTGACCCAGCAACAGTGAAGGAACGGTGATACAGTTACAATTCAGGATGGTGTGTGGCTTGGAGGGGAACCTGCAGGTTGTGGTGTTCCCATGCATCTGCTGCCCTTGTCCTTCTAGGTGATAAAGGTCGCGGGTTTGGAAGGTGCTGTCTCAGGAGCCTTGGCACATTGCTGCAGTGCATCTTGTGGATGGTACACACTGTGTGCCAGTGATGGAGGGCATGAATGTTGTAAATGGGGTGCCAATCAAGCGGGCTGCTTTGTCCTGTTGAGTTTCTTGAGTATTGTTGGAGCTGCACCCAGCCAGACAAGTGGAGAGCATTCCATCATACCCCTGACTAATGTCCAGGCTTTGGGGAGTCAGGAGGTGAGTTACTTGCCGCAGGATTCCTAGTCTCCGACCTGCTCTTGTAGCCATAATATTTATATGGCTACTGCAGTTCAGTTTCTGCTCAATGGTAACCCCCAGGTTGTTGAGAGTGGGGGATTCAGCGATGGTAATGCCATTGAATGTCAAAGGGAGATGGTTAGATTCTCTCTTGTTTGGGATGGTCATTGTCTGGCAGTTGTGTGGTGAGAATCTTATACATCTTTATTGTAGGGTACTCTATTGTACTGTTGAGTGACTACACTTTAAAAGTCCTTCCTTCATTGGCTGTAAAAGGGTTTGCAATGTCCTGTGGTCGTGAAATGCAAGTCTTGCTTTTTCCATTGTTATCAGTGTCATTGTGATCAAAGATAGGATTCATGAGCACAAAGTTTAAATCAATTTTGTTTAAAATAATGTAAAAGCATCTATATTTTTGCACTGTACTTAATAATCTCCATCTTCCTATCCTTACCAAGTACAATGTCTTTGACCCTGAAATTGATTCCACAATCGCAGTCCCTCAGACAATTTCAGCTCAGTTCTGATGAAAGGTCACAGATCTGAAACGTTAACTCTGTCTCTCTCTCCACAAATGCTGCCAGACCTGCTGAGTATTTCCAGCATTTTCTGTTTTTATTTCAGATTTCCAGTATCAGCAGTATTTTGCTTCTGTGTTACTTTGAAAGTTAAAACTGACCCACCTGTCTACAATTCACACTGGGGTCTCCCATGAAATGATTCTGTATCATGTTGATGTAATGAATACAGACTCCGAGCACAGAGCTTCCTGTGGGGAATTGGGGATATGAAAACCAGCAGACTCTGCAGGAATTTCCACTGGGAGCACAAATTCACAAAATCTACCTTTTATATATCGATTCATTTTGATTGTCCTTCTGGAAAATTATTTTGAAACAATTTAAACATCAACCCACAGCTCCATGACTGGGTCAATTATGAGGTCATCCTCTGACAGGTCACATGACAGCTGGAGTCACAAGACATCAGAACCAGATTTGTGACTGGATTAAAACCCGGAATCCTGTCAAAATGGCTTTTCAAATAAAGCTGTTGCTGTTTGAAAACACAGCAGTTAAACTTTCTGCCTGACCATGGGCTAGGGAGAAATTTACAAAACTAAATCCTTTTACAAAATAGTTCAAAAATCATTCACTGAAAAATCATGTGAGGATTCATATGCAGTAGAGAAACAAGCAGAATACAGAAAGTACAGAGGAGAGCTGAAAAAGTAAATGAGATCAGCAAGAGAATGTATGAGAAAAGATTAGCAGGTCACATAACTGGGAACACTGAAGTCTTTTACCAACATATGGACAGTCAATGAAAGGGTGGGTCAATTAGGAGATCCTGTGGAGGAAGAGGGTGTGGCTGAGGTACTAATTAAGTACATTTCTTCTGTCATCACAAAACAAACGGGTTCTGCAAATGTCACAGTAAAGGAGGAGGAAGTGGAGAATTTGGAGGTGATGAAAATAGATAAAGAGGAGACAATTACAAGGTTAGCAGTGCTCACACCTGTCTACAGGTCACCCGGTCTGGATGGGCTGCATCCTGGGTTGCTGAGGGAAGTCAGGGTGGAAATAGCAGAGACTCGAACCACAATCTTTCAATCCTCCTTGAATATGGGAATGATGCCAGAGGACTGGAGGATGGAGGTAAGCTTGGGTAGTTCGATCTCAGTTCAACTTGACCATTTTTATCATGTATCCATTGTCATAACTAACAACGTTAAGAAAGCCATTTTATAATGAACACATGACCAAAGGAACCATTTTGTGTTCAGTACTAACGTTTATCTCCTGTATAATTAATGAGTAGCTACCCATCCTGAGACAGATGATTGTAAAATTAATGAACCTTGATTGAGTTATAATTAATGAATCAATAAACATTTTAGAGAGAATGGGTTTTCATTTAAAGTTAGTTCAATCTAATTACTGTGAGTTTCTGTGTCTGTGTGGGAAAGGACAGTTTCAGCTAAATGTATTCAAACAATGGACCTTTCTCGGACCCCTGATAAAACCAATGGTATGGGACATCGTGACCTTCAAGACTCTAGATTTAATGAACAGGAAAATTGTTTCAGATCAGATTGGGAGACAGTGTGAAACCACTCCATTGTACTCATGTCTGAGATTCTGAGGACAGGTGACTGTTAGTGGAAGACATTATTAAGAACGAATTAAATGTACCTAGCAACAGCTAGGACCAATTATTATTTTACATGGTGGTGTGATGGCCATCCAGGGGTTAAAAGTAGGGATCTTGTAAGGTTTCAGTGTGCAGGAACACTAGAAGATCTCAGGGGTAAAGACTCAGATCATCAACCAAGTTCTCCATCTGACGAGGGATCTAGACTGGACAAAGAGGACCGTGACACTCTGAGACCAAGCTCGACCAGTCCCCAGAGCTGTAAAGTTATATTCCCCAAGTTTGTTAAGTATAATTTTACTTTCAATTATTAAGTACTATTTTACTCTGAATAAAAGTTCTGGACTTATTAATCAAGTATCCTGTTGCTTTAATTGGTTAAAGGCATGCCCAAAGTGATTGTCTACAATAGACTTTCCAGAATTAAAAGATGAGTCTGCAAGGGTTGTGAATATTTCAGCCCTGTTTAAAAAGAGAGATAAACCCAGGAACTACAGACCAATTAGTCTAATGTCGGTGGTGGGGAAACTTTAGAGACAATTATCCAGGAGGAAATTAACTGTCACTTGGTAGAACATGGGCTAATAAATGACAGCCAGTACAGATTGGTTAACAGAAGATTGTGTCTGAAATAATTAATGAATTAATTTCTTTGATTAAGTTTCAGAGAGTGTTGACGAGGGTGGTGAGGTTGATGGTACGTGTCTGGACATCAAAATTGTGTTTGAAAACATACCATGAACTAGACTTGTGGCAGCACAATGACACAGTGGCTGACACTGCAATCTCACAGCTCTCGCAACCCAGGTTCAGTTCTGGGTACTGCCTGTGCAGAGTTTGCAAGTTCTCCCTGTGACTGTGTGTGTTTCTGCTGGGTGCTCCGGTTTCCTCCCACAAGCAAAGACTGCAGGTTGATAGGTAAATTGGCTGTTGTAAATTGCTCCTCGTGTAGGTAAGAGAATGGTGGGGACGTGGTAGGGAATATCGGATTATGGTGTAGGATTACTATAAATGGGTGGTGGTTGGTCAGCACAGACTCAGTGGGCCGTAGGGCCTGTTTCAGTTTTGCATGTCTCTATGACTTGCTAACAAAATTCAAGCAGACGGGATTAAAGGGGCAGTGGCAGTGTAGATCCAAAATTGGCTGCAGGGTAAAAAGTAGGGTGAATGCTTGTTTTTCAGAATGGAGGGAGTAATACAGTAATGTCCTTGTTGTTGCAATATGTTCAATGTCAGACCCCGAGCTGTCCGAGGGATGGGGCAATTTGTGATGTTCCTGTGGTTGCAATATTTGCAGTGTCTGACCTTGATCTGTCACAGGGACGTGGCATTTATGAGGTCCCTGTGGGGTGCTGTTTGTTTGGTGTATCACACTGACCTGTCCCAGAGAGCGGGAAGGTTGCGATGTCCTTGTGGGTTGCAATCTGTTCAGTGTCTGACTCTGATCTGTACCAGAGATGGGGCAGTGTGTGATATCCTTGTGCATGTCATACAGGCCCACTGGTGTGTGGTTCCATCCTGATGCCAAGAAACAGAGCCCCATCTCTGGGCAAAAAGTCTCACTTCTCAAGGGGTGTCTTGAGAAGACACAGTGGCGCAGTGGTTAGCACCGCAGCCTCACACCTCTAGCGACCCGCGTTCGATTCTGGTTACTGCCTGTGCAGAGTTTACAAGTTCTCCCTGTGACTGCGTGGGTTTCTGCCGGGTGCTCTGGTTTCCTCCCACAGCCAAAGACTTGCAGGTTGATAGGTAAATTGGCCATTGTAAATTTCCCCTAGTGTAGGTAGGTGGTAGGGGAATTGAGGGGATGTGGTAGGAATATGGGATTAATGTAGGATTAGTATAAATGGGTGGTTGATGGTCGGCACAGACTCGGTGGGCTGGAAGGGCCTGTTTCAGTACTGTATCTCTAAATAAATAAATAAGAAGGCTGAGGCAGTAAACCTGGACAGTAAATCCGGAGTGGAGTCCTGGAGGCAGTCACCTGTTACTTATCAGGCAGTTTGCCAGCAACTCCTACAGCAGAACTGGTAACAAACAGTACTGGTTTTTCCTTTCCTTTGGACAATACGAGCAATGCTGAGAGGGGGTCCTGATGCTCAGGGTCTCCATACTGTTTGCCCAGGCCTGTGCCCTAGAGAGGACACTCCAGCTTCGTGGTTAAACATGAGCACAACCCGGGAATAAACAGTTGCTGAGTATAAGCTCTCATTCAATTGGTGTAGAGTATGAGCGCCAGAGGTTACTTCGGACAGTGGGAGAGCTCTTAGTGCCTCATTGGATAGCTACCATTCACTCCAAGCTGGGCAGCCCCCAGTCAGTTAGGTGCTGTAAAGCCACGACCTGCTTGCTTCAATGGGTGCTTGGAGCTTAGAGAGTCATCTCTCAACAGGCGGATCGATAATCTATGCACCAAGAAAAACAAACTCAACAAAGAAGACACCAGTCCTTCGCATCACAAGCTGGAATGTAAGGACCATGTGTCCTGGCCTTACCGACAACCTTCTGCAGGTTGATGACACACACAAGACAGTTGTGATCGACAAGGAACTCACAAGGCTCAATGTGGACATTGCTGTGCTGCAAGAAACTAGACTCGTTCAAAGTGGATCCCTCAAAGAGAAACACTACACCTTCTTCTGGCAGGGGAAAGCCCAAGAGGCAACTCGTGAGCATGGAGTGGGTTTCACAGTAAAATACACGCCACTTGAGATGAGTGAACCAGCCACAGTAGGCTCAGAGAGATTTCTTACTCTTCACTTGTCAACAAGTGTGGGCCCAGTTAATCTCATGTGCATCGATGTCCCGACACTCACCTCCACCCCAGATGTCAAGGATCAATTCTATGTGACACTTGACACTGCCATCAGTAGAATTCCTAGCACTGAGGGACTGTACCTTCTAGGAAACTTCAACACAAGCTTGGGTGATGACTACACAGCTTTGCCAATGTGCATAGAGCACCAGGGGATTTGCAAGATGAACGAAAATGGACAGAGGTTGCTGGAGCAATGCTGTCACCATGGATTCTGTGTGATGAACAGCTACTTCCAGTCAAGCTGTGCTACAAGGTGTCCTGGAGACATCCGAGATCATGCCATTGGCACCAGCTAGACCTTATCTTCACCAGACATAACACCCTCAGCAGTGTCCTCATCACTCGCAGCTATCACAGCGCTGACTGTGACACTGACCACTCCCTGGTGTGTAACAAGGTCAGGCTTCAGCCAAGGAAGCTTCATCCATCCATGATGAAAGCTCGTCTTCTGATCAACACTTGCCGAACCACTGATCCAGAAAGGACCAAGGAGTTCCTCAACATCCTCGATCAGGCTCTTTCAGACAACAATGCTCAAGGCCTCAGTGCAGTGTCAAAGTGGAATCATCTGCACACCACCATCTATATCTCTGCACTCACTGTGTATAGGAAAAGAGATGGGAGGAATGCTGACTGATTTGAGGCTTATTGGACTGAAATGGAGTCAGTTACTGTAACTAAGAGGAGAGCCCTCATGAACTACAAACAAGTCCCCAGCAAACAACATCTAATTGCTCTCAGAGCTGCCAGAAACAAGTCTCTGCAGACTGCTCGGCACTGCACCAATCAATACTGTTTAAAACTCTGCTGATGAATCCGGGGATGCTAGAGGGATGTATGAAGGAATGACGAAAGCAATGGGCCCAGTAGTAACTAAATCAGCACCTTTTGAAGACAAAGAGAGGGGTGATCATCACTGAACCTAACAAGCAGATGGAAAGGTGAGTGGAGCATTATCTTGAACTCTACATAACGGAGAACATTGTCATTGAAGTAGCTCTCAGTGCCATTCCAGACTTCCCTGTCATGGAGGAACTGGACAGTGAGCCCACCATAGTCCAGCTCAACAAGGGCTCAAACATGCATGATGCAAACATTGTCACCTTGTACAAAATTAAGGGGGATCGCAGTGACTGCAGCAATTATCGGAGCCAGCTGCTCAGTTCCACTCACCTGCTCGATCCCTTTCCTCCTGCAAGTTCCTTTGCTTCAAGTATCCATCCAATTTCCTTTTCAAATCATTGATTGTCTCTACTTCCACCACACTCGTGGGTCAGGACATTACCACTCACAGCATAAAAAAATTCCACCTCACCCAAGGATGGGAAATATTTATATCTTCTATATTTAGCTTATGCTCTATCTCTACGAGAATAGAATGGCAGTCAACATGAAAGGGAACCCAAAAATCTTCGAGCAGTATATAAATAATAAGCAGGTAGTCAGCGGTGAAGTGGGCCCCATTAGGGACAAAGAGGGTAATATATACTTAGAGCTGCAGGGCAATGTTAATCTAGTTAATAAGAACCTTGTACCAATGATCACTAAGGAAGTGGAATTTGACAAAATATCAGGAGAAGTGGAGAGTGTAGAGGCAATGGAGAGGGTACAAATTGAGAGAGGGAGGTACTGAAAAGGCTGGTTATGCTTCAGGAAGATAAATTACCTGGTCCGGATGGCTTTCATCCCAGATTGCGAAAGGAAATGTGGATGCAGATAACAGAAAGGCTTGCTATAATCTTCCAATCTTCCCTGGATACGGGGGAGGTGTCAGAGGATTAAACAGTTGCAAATGTGACACCCTTATTCAAGAAAGGGTGTAAGGACAGTCCGGCTAACTACAGGCCAGTTAGATTAACAGCAGTGGTGGGTAAGGTTTTAGAAAGAACAATCAGGGAAAAAATCAACAGTCACTTGTAGAGGTTTGAGTTAATTAAGGAGAGTGAGCATGGATTTATACATGGGAGTTCATGCTTGACTAATCTAACTGCATTTTTTGATGAACTAACAGAGAAGGTTTATGAAGGGCATGCAGTGGATGTTGTTTCTATGGATTTTATGAAACGACACATAAAAGGGTGATTAACAACATTGAGGTTCATGGAATAGGAGGGTCAGTGTCCAATTGGATAGAAAATTGGCTTAAGGACAGAAAACAGCAAGGCGTAATAAATGATTCATTCTCAGACTGGAAGGTTGTCGACAGTGCTGTTCCCCAAGGGTCACTGCTGGAACCACTGCTTTTTACTTGCGACAGATAAATGACTTGGATCTTGGAATATAGAGTAGAATCTCAAAATATGCCGATAACACCAAACTTGGAGAAGTGGCAAACAGTGAGGATGAAATGAATCACCTGCAACAAGACAGTGATAGGCTAGCAGAATGGGCAGACAGGTGCAGATGGATTTTAATAGTGACTAGTGTGAGGTGATGCATTTTAGCAGAAGGAATAGGGAGAGGCAATATATACTTAATGGCACAGTTCTAAAGAGTGTGCAGGAATAGAGGGACCTGTTCACTGAACAATGAACAACGTGAACAATTACTTATTGTTGTGTGCGCTCAGATTTGTCACCTTCACTGTACTGGAGTGCGGTGACAACTACTGGCAGGAAGCAAGAACTGCAATCAAGCAGCAGAAATTCCATCGTCTGTCAGGGTGAAAGAAACATTGCAATGTGAGGAAATAGTGAATGGGTTTGATTGGGTTGATGGAGACATGATTCCACTTGTGGTGGAGTCCAAAGCAAAGGCCAGAAATATAAAATTGTCATTATTAAAAGATATGAGGAATTCATGATAAATGTATTTAGGTAGTGAGTGGGTGGAATCTCGATAAACTAGAAAGTGAGATTGGGTGGACAGAAGCAGTGTGAAAGGATGGCTCAAACAAAAGTTAAACGCCCTGAAAGGTGAACTCTGTTTCTCTCTCCACAGATGCTGCCAGAGTTTCTGAACATTTCCAACACTTTCTGTTTTTATTTCAGAATTTGCAAGATGTTGCTTTGCTCTGAAAAAAAAATGGATGGTAGGCTTTGGCTGCCAGTGAAATTTCACAGGAGCTACAAGGAAGTGGCATGTTGATCTAGGGGTATAATTCTTGCTTAGAGTGAGTGATTAATTAATGTGTGAGAGATCCTGGGTTCAAATCCTGGACAAGCCCTTCTTCTTTGGCAGTTTTAGTTCAAGGTCATTGCAGAAGGAGGAATTGATTTCCATATGGAGCCGGCTTGAGGACCAGAGAGCTGGATTCAAAGAGCTTGATTAACTAAATGTACAGATAGCCAAGTGGGAATATAAAGTTGTTGCAGTAATTGTGACCTGACTCCAAAAACAACAGGACTGGGTTCTGGACTGGAATGGAATGGAATTCTTCTGTGTTTCTGTTGTTTGGCTTGCATTGACTCATCGATTTTCTTGTTTTTCACTTTGTCGATGCCTTTGAATAATTGTGAATCCTTCTTCAGATTGTCTTCTTTCACCAGGTAGTTCTGACCTCTGATGATGATGATCGTAATGAGCTTCAACTCACTGATAGTTTTGGAACTGAACAGATTTCCTTTGCTTGAGTCTACAACATGGAACTCAGTCTGACATGTGGACCCATGGGAGGATTTGAATGCCACCCCTGCATTGGAGAATACAGTTGCATCCATCCAATAAGAGACCGAGTAGAAGTGACAGTTCAGTCAGTCAAACATTAAACTTTTAATTTCAGGGTGGTGAGTTTGAGTGCCATTTTGTTTTTCCCTTTTTTAAGGCTTCACTTGCAGAGAGTACAAGGAGTGTTTGAAATGAAATTCAGCAAAAGTATGAGAAAGTCTCACTTTGATTCGGGACTCATCTCTCTGCAGCATCTCGCTGTGAAAGATTGAACTTCATCTCATTTCATTCCCAGCTCGGGGTCAGTGCGGCTCAGTGGGACGTCTGGCTGTCTCCTGCTTCACAATCCATCAGTGCTGAGAAAGCAATGGGGAATATTATTCACGGCTCTGTAACCTGAGGACACCGATTTAAGGTGAATGGCAAAAGAACCAAAGGCAACATGAGGAAAAACTTCTTTTGCACAGCGAGTGGTTAAGATCTGATATGCACTGCTTGAGAGTGTGATGGAGGCTGATTCAACCATGGCTTTCAAAATGGTATAAGATAATTATCTGAAGTGGAAAAATTGCATGTTTTCATGGAATACATGAGTCTGTGGCATGAGCTGAGTTGCTCGTGCATAGAAGCAGCACAAGCACAATGAGCTGAATGGCTTCCTTCTGTTCTGTAACTATTCTATGATCTATGATTCTTTTCAGAGTGAAATCAACACTCACATACAAGAAACTGACAGGTACACTGTAAACTTCGCATTACCAGACAAGAAATTGACAGATACAGTGTGAAACCCACAGTCACGTAGCAGCAGTTGGCAGGTAACGTGTAAAAATCTTTCTTTCATATCCCAACTGCAAGGTACAAAGGAAATTAGGTACAAACCCAGGCTCACACTTCAAAGACTGAGAGATACAAAGCAAAACACATATTCACCGACAAGTACAGAGAAGAAGACACACTCAGAGGAGGTGCAGATTAAAGACACATGCATGTAACAGAAACTGATAGGGATAGAATCAAACCCTTTCTCACTTCTCAGAAACTGATAGATATAGAAAAAAGCTGATGCTCACATACAAGTTGTTGAAAGATATGTGGTGAAACTCACAGAGCAATAGCAGAAACAAACAAGTACTGAATAATACCCACAGTCACAGACCAAAAACTGAAATATACTGAGTTAAACACCACTTTCTCACACCAGAAACTCATGGCTACAAAGTGAAGCTGACTCTATCCTCCCAGGCACTGACAGGTGCAAAAGAAAACACTCACGACGATACCAGGTCATGAAATGTACGTAATAAAACCTTTCAGCTGAAAGAATAGCATCAATGACAGGTGTGATACCCAGAATGCTCTGCGGCCTAGAATCCGCCCTATCTGTGACAGGAGCGGGGCGCGCAGGCGCGGTAGAGAGCTTTGTCAGCAGCAAGAGCTGCGGGTTCGGAGTTGGAGCGGGATATTCACAAAGTGCGAGAAGACTTTGCGGGCTCACACAGCTGGAGCAGGGCCTCAGGGCCACAATAAGATGGAACAATCCCATCTGTATCCCTGCGGATGGCGGTGGTGAAGCTTCTCCCGGTGAGGCTTCCCGAAACGGCGTCTATAAATGGGTAAGAATTGGGGACTGGGCAGGGAGCGTCTCTAAATGAATAAAATTTGGGTACTGGTCAGGGAGCGTCTGTAAATGGATAAGAATTGGGGACTGGGCAGGGAGCGTCTGCAAATGGATAAGAATTGGGGGACTGGGCAGGGAGCGTCTCGAACTGAATAAGATTTGGGTACTGGTCAGGAAGCGTCTGTAAATGGATAAGAATTGGGGACTGGGCAGGGAGTGTCTATAATTGAATAAGAGTTGGAGACTGGGCAGGGAGCGTTTCCAAATGAATAAGATTTGGGGACTGGGCAGGGAGCGTCGATAAATGCTGAAGAATTGGGGTCTGGTTCGGGAGCGTTTTTTGATTCGTTCGTGGGATGTGGGCGTCGCTGGCTCGATCTCAGCTCGAGTAATGTGTCCAGTTCTGGGCACCAGACTTTAGAAAGGACATCAAAGCTTCTGAGACAGTTCAGAGGAGATTTACTAGAATGATACCAGAGATGAGGGGTGTCAGTTCTCTGGACAGGCTGGTGAAGCTGGGATTGTTCTCCTCAGAGTAGAGATGGTTAAGGGAAGATTTAATAGAGGTGTTCAGAATCATGAAGGATTTTCATCGGGTAGAGAGGGAGAAACTGTTTCCACTGTCCTGGGGGTCAGTAACCAGAGGACACAGATTTAAAATAATTGGCCAAAAATGTCAAGGGGAGGTGAGGAGAGATCTTTTAACCCAGTAACTGATTCGGATTTGGAATGAATTGTCTGACAGGGTGGTGGAAACAGATTCAATTATAACTTTCATAAAGGAATTGGACAAATATTTCAAAGTGAAATTCTCCAGGATTATGGGGAAATAGGCAGGGGGTTGGACTAATTGCATCTTTTTGTTAGAGAGTCAGCAGAGGCACAATGGGGCCGAATGGCCTCCTTCTGTGCTGTATGATTCTATGAACATAAGAACGAAGAGCCGGAGTCGGCAAGTCAGCCACTCGAGCCTGCTCTGCCATTCAATACAATCATGGCTGATCTCATCACGGCAGTTCTTGTTTCTTGCCAGTAGATGTCGGTTCACTCCAATGCAGTGAAGTTTACAAATCTGAGAGAGACACAACAGGAAAGAATTGTTCACATTATAGTGAATGTGTGGGATTTAGAAATACTAGGAGTGGAGACGAGTTATTACTGGTCTGCTCGATCCCCATAGCCTTGTAAAATTATTTCCTTCAAGTGCCCATTCAAATTCCTTTTGTAATCCTCGATTGTCTCCATTTCCACCGCCCTCGTGGGCAGCGAGTTACAGATCATCACCAATCAGTGCAAACACGTTCTTGCGCACATTCCCCCTGTATCTCCTGTCCAAAACCTTCAATCTGTGTCCCCTAGTCCTTGTACCAATAGTTAACGGGAACAATGTTTCCTTGCCAACTTATTTAAAACTGTCATAGCCGAAAACACATCTATCAATTCTCCCCTCACTCTCCTTTGATGCAGGTAGAACAACCCTAGCTTTTCCAACCTAACCTTGTAACTAAAATCCTCCATCCCTGGATCCATTCTGGTGAATTTCCTCTGCATCCTCTCAAGGACGCTCACATTCTTTCTTAAGTGTGGTAAGAAAAACTGGAAGCAACACGCCAACTGGGGCCGAACCAGAGCTTTATAATGGTTCAGCATAACTTCCCTGCTTTGTGCTCAATGCCTCTTGTTTTCAAGCCCAAGATCCCATATGCTTTGCTAACCACTCTCGCAATATGTCTTGCCACCTTCAAAGATTGATGCACATGAACCCCAAGTCCCTCTATTCCAACACACACTTTAGAATTGTGCCATTAAGTAAATATTGCCTCTCCCTATTCCTTATGCCAAAATACATCACCTCACACTTGTCACTATTAAATTCCATCTGCCACCTGTCTGCCCATTCTGCTAGCCTATCATTGTCCTGTTGCAGGCAGTTCATATCATCCTCACTGTTTGCCGCTCCTCCAGGTTTGGTGTCATCGGCATATTTTGAGATTCTACTCTGCATTCCAAGATCCAAGTCACTTACCTTGAGCAAAAAAAGCAGTGGTTCTAGCACTGACCCTTGGGGAACACCACTGTCGATTATCCTCCAGTCTGACAAAGAATCATTTAATAAGACTCCCTGTTTTCTGTCCTTAAACCAATTTTCTATCCAATTGGACACTGACCCTCCTATACCACGAACCTCAATTTTGTAAACCCCACTTTTATGTGGTACCTTGTCAAACGCTTCCTTAAAATCCATATAAACAACATCCACTGCATTCCCTTCATCAAGCTGCTCTGTTAGTTCATCAAAAAATGCAATTAGATTTGTCAAGCATGAACTCCCATTTATAAATCCATGCTCACTCTACTTAATTAACTCAAACCTCTCCAAGTGACTGTTGATTTTTAACCCTGATTATTCTTTCTAAAACCTTACCCACCGCTGCTGTTAATCTAACTAGCCTGTAGTTAGCCGGACTGTCCTTACACCCTTTCTTGAATAAGGGCGTCGCATTTGCCACTGTTTACTCCTGGCACCTCCCCCGCATCCAGGGAAGATTGGAAGATTATGGCAAACTCTTCCATTATCTGCATCCGCATTTCCTTTCGCAACCTGGGATGCCAGCCATCCAGACCAGGTGATTTATCTTCCCTAAGAACAGCCAGCCTTTTTAGTACCTCCCTCTCTCAATTTGTACCCTCTCCATTGACTCTACTCTCTTCACTTCGACTGATATTTTGTCAAATTCCACTTCCTTAGTGATCACTGATGCAAAGTACTCATTAAGTAGATTAACATTGCCCTGCACCTCTAAGCTTATATTATCCTTTTTGTCCCTAATAGGCCCGACTCAACCTCTTACTACCCACTTATCATTTACATGCTGCTCGAAGATCTTTGGGTTTCCTTTCATGTTGACTGTCAGTCTATTCTCATAGAAATAGAGAATAAGCAAATATAGAAGATGTAAGTATTTCCCATCCTTGATGAGGTGGAACTTTCTTATGTTGTGGGTGGTAATGACTTGGTCCACGAGTGTGGTGGAAGCAGAGACAATCAATGATTTGAAAAGGAAATTAGATGGATACTTGAAGGAAAGAAACTTGCAGGAGGAAAGGGATCGAGCTGGTGAGTGGAACTGACTAGATTGCTCCGGGGAGAGCCAGCATGGACGTGATAGGCCAAACGACCACCTTCGATGCTGTAAATGAATCTGTGTTGTTTCTTAAATTCAATCCACTGGTGCTTGGGAAATAATCTCAAAATAAATTGTGCAACTGGAAAATCAGAACCAAGGCAAGGGGCGCATAAGGAAACAAAATTACTGAAACCCGGGATTGAACCAGGAACCTTCAGATCTTCAGTTTAACGCTCTCCAAACTGAGCTATTTCAGCCCTACATTAGCAGCGGCTTGTTGTCCTTGTTTTGGAAGGAAATACATACATTCAAGTTTTCCAAATAATTAAAGAACACAACATGTGAGTAATATTCCCCATTTCTTTCTCAGTACTGATGGATTGTGAAGCGGGAGACAGCCAGAAGTGCCACTGAGCCGCACAGACCCCGAGCTGAGAATGAAATGAGATCAAATTCAATCTTTCATAGTGAGATGCTGCAGAGAGGTAAGAGTCCTGAATCAAAGCGAGACTTGCTCATTTCAAACACTCCCTGTACTCTCTGCTCATGAAGCCTTAAAAAAGGGAAAAACAGAATGGCACTCAAACTCACAACCCTGCCATTAAAAGTCTCATATTCGACTGACAGAACTGTCACTTCTACTCGGTCTCTTATTGGATGGATGCAACTCCAACGCAGGGATGGCATTCAAATCCTCCCATGGGTCCACATGTCAGACTGAGTTCCATGTTGTAGACTCAAGCAAAGGAAATCTGCTCACTTCCAAAACTATCAGCGAATTGAAGCTGATTGCAATCAACATCATCAGAGGTCAGAACTACCTGGTGAAAGAAGACACCGTGAAGAAGGATCCACAATTATTCAAAGGCATCAACAAAGTGAAAAACAAGAAAATCGATGAGTCAATGCAAGCCAAACAACAGAAACACTGAAGAATTCCATTCCAGTCCAGTCCAGAATCCAGTCCTGTTGTTTTTGGAGTCAGGTCACAATTCCAGCAACAACTTTATATTCCCACTTGGCTATCTGTACATTTAGTTAATTACAATTTTGTCGACAAGCTCTTTGAATCCAGTTGTCTGGTCCTTTAGCCAGCTCCGTGTGGAAGTCAATTCCACCTTCTGCAAGGCTGAAACCAATAGATAACCTTAATCTAAAAACGCCAGCAGACCAGGGCTCATCGGGTACTTGAACCCGGGATTTCTCGCATGTTAATTAACGATACCCCCGAAGCAAGAATCATACCCCTAGACCAACGAGCCACTGACAAGTCAGGCTTTATTAGCTGCTGTGGAATTTCACTGGAACCCCCCAGCCAATCATCCATTTTTTTCAGATCAAAGCAACATCCTGCAAATGCTGAAATAAAAACAGAAAGTGCTGGAAATGTTCAGCAGCTCTAGCAGCATCTGTGCTGAGAGAAACACAGTTAACGTTTCAAGGCACTCACCTTTTGTTTCAGCCATCCTTTCAGACTGCTTCTGTCCATCCAATCTCACTTTCTATTCTATGCACATACTAACCATTCACTACGTTACTACATTTTTCATGAATTCCTCATTTCTTTTATTAATGACAATTTTGTATTTCTGGCCTTTGCTTCAGACACCACCACAAGTGGAATCATGTCTCCATCTACCCAATCAAACCACTTCACTGTATCCTCACATTGCAATGTTTCTTTAACCCTGACAGACTGTGGAGTTTCTGCTGCTTGATTGCAGTTCTTGCTTCCCGCCAGTAGATGTCACCTCACTCCAATACAGTGAAGTTTACAAATCTGAGAGAGACACAACAGGAAATAATTGTTCACATTATAGTGAATGTGTGGGATTTAGAAATACTAGGAGTGGAGACGAGTTATTATTGCACTCTGCTATTACATCTTTTATAACGGACTCCAGCATTTTCCCCACGACTGATGTCAGGCTAACCGGTATATAATTCGCTGTTTTCTTTCTGCCTCTTTTTTTAAATAGGGAGTTACATTAACTACCGTCCAATCCATTTGAACTGTTCCAGAGTCTACAGAATTTTGAAAAAAGACCAGAAATGCATCTGCTATTTCAAGGGCCACCTCCTTAAGTACTCTGGGATGCAGATTATCAGGCCTTGGGGATTTATCGGCCTTCAATCCCATCAATTTCCCAAACATTCCCTGCTAATACAGATTTCATACAGTTCCTCCTTCTCATTAGACCCTATGTTCCCCAACATTTCTGGGAGGTAATTTGTATCGTCCTTTGTGAAGACAGAACCAAAGTATGTATTTAATTGGTCTGCCATTTCTTTGTTCCCCATTATAAATTCCCCCGTTTCTGACTGTAAGGGACCCACAATTGTCTTCACTAATCTTTTTCTCGACACATATCTCGAGAAGCTTTTACAGTCAGTTTTTATGTTCTCTGCTAGCTTACTCTCATACTCTATTTCCCCCTTCTTCATCAATCCATTTGTCCTCCTCTGCTAAATTCCAAACTGCTCACAATCTTCAGGTTTGCTGCTTGTTCTGGCCATTTTATATTTCTCCTCCTTGGATCTAATACTTTCCTTAATTTCTTTTGTAAGCCACAGTTGAGCCACCCTTCCTGTTTTACTTTTGCACAGACAGGAATGAACAATTGTTGTAATTCATCCATGCGCTCTTTAAATGCTAGCCATTGCCTATCCACTGTCAACCCTTTAAGTAACGTTCCCCAATCTATCATCGCCAACTCCCGCCTCATACCTTCATAGTTTCCTTTGTTTAGATTCAGGACCCTAGTCTCGGAATCAACTCTCTCACTCTCCATCTTAATGAAGAATTTTATCATATTATGGGCGCACTTCCCCAAGGGACCCCACACAACAAGATTGTTAACTAATCCTTTCTCATTACACAATACCCAGTCTAGGATGGCCTGTTCTCTAGAGGTGTTATACACCTCTATCAATTCTCCACTCAATCTCCTTTGATATAGGCAGAATAATCCTAGCTTTTCCAACCTAACCTTGTAACTAAAATCCCCCATCCCTGGATCCATTCTGGTAAATCGCCTCTGCATCCTCTCAAGGACCCTCACATTCTTTCTAAAGTCTGCTGAGCAGAACTGGAAGCAACACTCCAATTGGGGCCTAACCAGAGTTTTATAATGGTTCAGCATAACTTCCCTGATTTTGTACTCAATGCCTCTATTTATAAAGCCCAAGATCCCATATGCTTTGCTAACCACTCTCGCAATATGTCTTGCCACCTTCCAAGATCGGTGCACATGAACCCCAAGTCTCTCTATTCCAGCACACTCTTTATAACTGTGCCATGAAGTATATATTGCCTCTCCCTATTCCTTATGCCAAAATACATCACCTCACACTTGTCACTATTAAATTCCATCTGCCACCTGTCTGCCCATTCTGCTAGCCTATCACTGTCCTGTTGCAGGCAGTTCATATCATCCTCACTGTTTGCCACTCCTCCAAGTTTGGTGTCATCGGCATATTTTGAGATTCAACTCTGTATTCCAAGATCCAAGTCACTTACCTTTAGCAAAAAAAGCAGTGGTTCTGGCACTGACCCTTGGGGAACACCACTGTCGACTATCCTCCGGTCTGACCAAGAACCATTTAATATGACTCGTTGTTTTCAGTCTTTAAAACAATTTACTATCCAAATGGACACTGACCCTCCTAATCCATGAACCCCAATTTTGTTAACCACCCTTTTATGTGGAACTTTATAAAATGCTTTCGTAACATCCATATAAACAACATCCACTGCATTCCCTTCATCATTATTCTCAGATAGTTTATCAACAAATGCAGTTAGACTCGTCAAGCATGAACTCCCATTGATAAATCCATGCCCACTCTCCTGAATTAACTCAAACATCTCCAAAGGACTTGATTTTTTTCCCTGACCTGTTGATCTCATGCTGATAGCAAGCTCACCATAGAACATGTATTTGGCAATGTGACCGTCATCCATTTGGCCCAGTCAACAGAGTCACCGCTGACTCAAGAGGGCAAACATGCTGCGGATCCCTGCACGCTGGTGTACTTCCGCATTCGGCACTCTGTCCTGCCAGGAGATGCCCAATATCCATCTGAGGCAGTGGAGGTGGAAGCTGTTCAGCCGCTTTTTTTGGCTTGTATAAGTTGTTGATGCTTCTCTACTATAAAGGAGGGTGCTGAGAACACAAGCCTGGTACACGTGGAGCTTTGTATTTTCGGTCAGTTTGCTGTCGGTTCACACTTGTCTTCTCAACTTTGACATGACAGCTGCAGCATTGGCAATCCTGGTGCTGATTTCAGCATCAAGGGCCAGATTGCTGGTGATTGTTGATTGAAGGTATGTGAAGCTGTTGACAACCTCCAAAGTGAGGTTGTCGATGTTGATGGAAAGTGGAGTCTCTCCGTCCTGGCCCGTAGCTTTCATCTTCCTGATGCTGATTGTCAGTCCAAACTCTTTGCAGGCCAGGGAGAACCGATCTACAAGCTGCTGTGACTGAACTTCATTATGGGATGTCAGCACAGCATCATCAGCAAATAGCAACTCACAGACTAGGAATTTAGCCACTTTGGTCTTGACGCACAGTCTTGCCAAGTTGAACAGCTTGTCGTCAGCTCTGATGTGCAGGTGAACACCGATATCTGAGTAATTGAAAGTGTACAATAGTAGCATGGAGAAGAATATGCCAATTATAAAGGATGTGACAACTAGACAATTCGAAAATGATGACATGATTGGGCAGAGTCAACATAGATTTATGAAAAGGAAAACAGGTTTGAAAAACCTGTTGAGATTTTTGAGGATGTTACCGATAGAACAGATAAAGGAGAACCAGTGGATGTGTGGTATTTGTATTTTCCTTTGGTAAGGTCCCACACAGGAGGTGAGTAAACAAAATTAGAGCACATAGGCTTGGGGATAATATACTGATATGGATTGAGAATTGGTTAACAGACCGAAAACAGAGAGCGGGAATAACTGGTCCTTCTCAGGATGGCAGGCTGTTACTATTGGGGTACTGCAAGGATCAGTGTTGGAGCCACAGCTGTTAACAACCTATATAAATGATTTGGATGTGGGGATTAAATGTAATATTTCCAAGTTTGCAGATGACACAAAGCTCGGTGAAGTGTGAATTGTGAGGAGGATGCAGAGAGGCTTCCAGGAGACCTGGAGAGGCTAAGTGAATGGGCAAGAACATGGAATATAATGTGAATAAGTGTGAAGTTATTCACTTTGGTAGAATAAACAGAAAGACAGAGTATTTCTTAAATGGTGAGAGGTTGGGAAGTGTCGATGTCCAAAGGGACCTGGGTGTCCTTGTTCCTGAGACACTAAAAGCTCTTGTGCAGGTGCAGCAATCAATTAGGAAGGCAAATGATATGTTGTACCCACACGAGGGGTCATGAGTACAGGAGTAAAGATGTCTTGCTGCAATTGTATAGCGCCTTGGTGAATCCGCGCTGGAGTATTGTGTACAGTTTAGTCTCATCTTATGAAGGATACACTTGCCATAGAGGGGGTGAAACAGAGGGTCAACAGACTAATCTTTTTTTTGCATTTATTTCATTTCATCTCAGTTTGTTCAGTTTGCTTACCTACTGTTTTTTTCAGGTTTGTACTTCCTGCTGTTCAATATTCAGTCCATTAACACCTAATCTGTGCGAATGCTCTGTCTTTCAACACACCATTAACATATTGTTTGCCTTTGCTGCATGACCTTTTGGTCAGCTATGTGGCCTTGTCCAATCTACACCTTCTCCTTTGTTATCTCTTGCCCCAGCCCCACCCCACTTGCTTATAACCTGTGACTTTTCTAATATATGTCAGTTCCGAAGATGGGTCACTGACCTGAAACGTTAACTCTGCTTCTCTTTTCACAGATGCTGCCAGACCTGCTGAGTGGTTCTAGTATTTCTTGTTTTAATGTCACCAGACTAATCCCTGGGATGGTGGGATTATCTCATGAGGAAACTGGGCCTGTATTCCTTAAAGTTTCGAAGAATGAGAGGTGATCTGATTGAAACTGACAAAATTCTTACAGGGCGTGACAGTGTGGATGTAGACAGGATGTTTGCCCTGGTTGGTGAGTCTAAAACCAAAGGACATCGTCTCAGAATAAGGAGTAGGCCATTTAAAACTGAGATGGGTGGCATTTCTTCACTCAGACGGTGGTGAATCATTGGAATACTGTGCCCCAGAGGGCTGTGGCAGCTCAATCATTGAGCATGTTCAAGACAGAAATTGATAGAAATCTTGATACTCATGACATCAAGGGATATGGGGATAGAATGGGAAAGGGGCTTTGAGGTAGGTGATCAGCCATGATCGAATTGAATGACAGAGCAGGCTCGACGGGCTGAATAGCTGACTCCTATGTTCCTCTGTTCCTAAGAGAGTTGGCGCCAGCGTGCAGCCCTGCTTTACCCCACTGCTGATCTTGAAAGTGTCTGATGTTGCTCCATTGTAACTGATGGAACTGTGCATGTTCTCGTGGAAAGAAGAGATGATGCCCAAGAGGTCAGGAGGGCAGCCGATGTTCCATTGCAGATTGAAGAGGCCGTCTCTGCTGACAAGATCAAAGGCCTTAGTGATGTTAATAAAAATGTGTGAGGCTCTGTGGCGCAATGGATAGCGTGTTGGACTTCTAAATTATAATTAAGATGATATTCAAAGGTTGTGGGTTCAAGTCCCACCAGAGTCAGATTTTGGACCAGAAACAGAGGAGCACAACGGAACAACAAATGAAGAAATGTGCCAAAAGCACAGACTCGGTGACAGAGCGAGAGAGAGAGGAGCAGAGCAGGGGAAAAAAAATCGAGGAGTGACGTCACAATGGAGAGTGAGAGCAGGGAAACAGAGAGCCGCTGGGGTGAGGAGACAGGATTTGGTTCTTTCTTCGTTGCAGTGGAAGGAGCTGTTTGGTGAGGATCTGGTAAGCTGTGACATCACAGGCAAGCAGGTAGTTGATTGGTTTGGAAGAACCGACCTGCTTGATGCGCATCTGGTAAGTGATTAAGATCCATTTTAGTCCTAACGTTTAAAATAGTAAACAAACTAGTGGTAAGTTTAATAAAATATGCAATAAAATGAATAATTGAATAAAATATTTAAGTAGTTAATTGAAACACGTTAAGGATGACAGGACAGGTGATGCGTCACAGCTGCAGCATGTGGGAGTTCCTGGATGCCAGTGTGATCCAGGGCAAACACGTCTGCAGTAAGTGTTTGTGGCTCAAAGAGGGAGAAAAAAGGAATGTAGTGGTAGTAGGGGACAGTATAGTAAGGTGGATTGACTCTGTTCTCTGCAGCAAAAGCAAGAGTCCAGACGGCTGTGTTGCCTGCCGGTGCCAGGATTCAGGACATCTGCTCAGGGCTGGAGCGAAACATACAATGGGAGGGGGAGGATCCAGTCGTCGTGGTCCATGTCAGTACCAAAGACATAGGCAGGACAAGGATAGAGGTTCTTCAAAGTCAGTATGAGGAACTAGGCACCAAATTAAGAAGCAGAACCTCAAAGTTAATCATCTCTGGATTATTACCTGAGCCATGTGCAAATTGGCATAGGACAAATAAGATTAGAGAAAGTAATGTGCGGCTGAAAGACTGGTGTGGTAGTAGTGGGTTCTGGTTTGTGGGGCATTGGCACCAGTACTGGGGAAAGAGGTGGCTGTACCGTTGGGACGGTCTACACCTGAACCGTGCTGGTGCCGGTGTTCTAGCGAGCCACATAACGAGGGACGTAGAGACGGTTTTAAACTGAATAGTAGGGGCAAGGGATCAAATTTGGGAAGATATGGTGAATCAAGGAGGAGAGACAAGGCAAGAGAGAAAGGTATAAATATGGGAAATGATAAAGAGACCGAGACAGGAAGGGACAGAATGTACAAATCTAAGAGTAAATCGACAGATAAGGCTAGAGGTGACAAAAATAATAAAAGGACAAAACTAAATGCTCTGTATCTGAATGCATAGAGCATTTGAAACAAAACAGATGAACTGGGAGCACAAATAGAATAAATAAGTACGATCTGATAGTCATTACAGAGACATGGCTGCAGGGCGACATAGATTGGGATGAGAATATTGGAGGTGACATGGCATTTTGGAAGGACAGGAAGCTAGGAAAAGGTGGTGGGGTAGCTCTGTTAATTAATGATGGTATTAGCGTAATAGAGAGGGATGACCTGAGTTCTGGAGATCAGGATGCAGAAGCAGTTTGAGTACAAATGAGAAATCATAAAGGCAAGAAGTCACTTGTGGGAGTGGTGTACAGGCCACCTAACATTAACCACACTGTCGGATGGGAGATAAAGGAAGAAATAATGGCAGCTTGTCAGAAAGGTACTGTGATAATTATGGGGGATTTTAATCTACATATAGATTGGAAAATTCAGATGGGCAGAGGTAGCCTAGATGAGGAATACATAGAATGTTTTGGGGATAATTTCTTGGAACAATACATTCTGGAGCCAACCAGAGAGCAGGCTATACTGGACCTGGCATTGTGCAACGAGATAGGATTAATTAATGACCTCATAGTTAAGGTGCCGCTAGGTAGTAGCGATCATAATATGATTGAATTTTACATTCAGTTTGAGGGAGAGAAGAGTGGGTCCCAGACTAGTATTTTAAATTTAAATAAGGGCAATTATAAGGTCATGAAAGCAGAGCTAGCTAAAGTGAACTGGCAAATTGGGTTAAGGGATAAGTCAATGGAGATGCAGTGGCAGACATTTAAGGGGATATTTCAGAATACACATAATAGATACATTTCAACGAGAAAGAAAAGTTCCAAAGGTGGGACTCACCATCCATGGTTCACGAAAACAGTTAAAGATACTATCAAACTTAAAGAAAAAGCCTATAATTGTGCAAAGGTGGGAGGCAGGTCAGAAGATTGGACAGAATATAAAAAAAACAGCAAAGAATGACTAAAAGATTGATAAGGAAGGTAAAATTAGAGTATGAGAGAAAGCTCGCAAGAAATTTCAAGACAACTAGTAAGAGTTTCGATAGATATTTTAAAAAGAAAAGAGTTAACAAAGCGACTGTTGGTCCAATAGAAAGTGTGTCTGGGGAATTAATAATGGATAATTAAGAGATGGCAGATGAATTGAACAGATACTTTGCTTCGGTCTTCACTATTGAGTTTACAAATAACATCCCAGTATTAGCCGTATATCAGGAAATTGAAGGGATGGAGGAACTCAAGAAAATTACAATCACCAGGGAAGTGGTACTAAACAAATTGTTGGAGCTGCGGGTTGACAAGTCGCCAGGTCCTGAATTGGCTAGTGAGATAGTTGATGCGCTGGTTTTAATATTCCAAAATTCCCTAGATTCGAGAAGGTTCCGTTAGATTGGAAAAGAGTGAATGTAACTCATTTATTCAAAAAGGGAGGGAGACAGAAAGCAGGAAACGACAGGCCAGTTAGCTTAACATTTGTCTGAGGGAAAATGTTTGGAGCTATTACAGAGGATGTTATAGCAGGGCATTTAGAAAAAATTAAGGTAATCAGGCAGAGTCAACATGGTTTTTTGAAAGGGAAATCATGTTTAACCAATTTATTGGAGTTCTTTGAGGGAGTTACATGTGCTGTGGATAAAGGGGAACCAGTGGATGTATTGTATTTTGATTTCCAGAAGGATAAGGTGCCATATCAAAGGTTATTGCAGAAAATAAAAGCTCATGGTGTCGGGGGTAACATATTGGCATGGATAGAAGATTGGCTAGCTGACAGGAAACAGAGAGTCAGCATAAATGTGTCATTTTCTGGTTGGCAAAAAGTAACGAGTGGTGTGCCACAGGGATCTGTGCTGGGGCCTCAACTTTTTACAATTTATATAAATGACTTAGATGAAGGGACCGAAGGTATTGTTGCTAAATTTGCTGATCACAAAGATAGGTAGGAAAGTAGGTTGTGAAGAGGACATAAGGGGGCTACAAAGGGATATAGATAGGTTAAGTGATTGGGCAAAGACCTGGCAAATGGAGTATAATGTGGGAAAGTCGGAAATTGTCCACTATGGCAGGAAGGATAAAAAAGCATATTATCTAAATGGTGAGAGATTGCAGCGCTCTGAGATGCAGAGGGATCTGGGTGTCCGAGGGCATGAATTGCAAAAGGTTAGTATGCAGGTCCAGCACGTAATTAGGAAAGCTAATCGAATGTTATCATTTATCACCATGGGAATTGAATACAATAGTAGGGAGGTTATGCTTCACCTATGCAGGATATTGGTGAGACCTCTTCTGCAGTACTGAGTACTGTACTGGTCTCCTTATTTGCGGAAGGATGTAAATGCATTGGAGGTAGTACAGAGAAAGTTTACGAGACTAATACATGGAATGGGTGGGCTGTCTTACGAGGAAAGATTGGACAAGCTAGGCTTGTCTCCGCCAGAGTTTAGAAGAGAAAGAGGCGACATGATTTGTTATTTAATTTATTAATTAACAAATTAGCTATCCTCCAGTCTTCCGGTACCTCACCCGTGGCTAACGATGATACAAAAATCTCTGCCAGCGCCCCAGCAATCTCCTCCCTTGATTCCCATAGCATCCTAGGATACATCTGATCAGGCCCTGGGGATTTATGCACCTTAATGCGCTTCAAAACCTCCAACACCTCCTCCTTTGTAATGTTGATATGCTGCAGGATATCTCTGTTCCCTCCCTTGAACTCACTAGCTTCCATGACCTTCTCCACGGTAAATACAGACGAGAAATATTAATTTAAGACCTCGCCCATTTCGCGTGGCTTCACACATAGATTGCCACACTGATCCTTAAGGGGACCTACACTCTCCCTAGCTACCCTTTTACTCTTAATACACTTATAGAATCTTTTAGGATTCTCCTTTATCTTATCTGCCAGGGAAATCTCATGGCCCCTTTTCGCCCTCCTAATTTCCTTCTTAAGTATACTCCTATATCCCCTATACTTCTCGAGGGACTCGCTCGATCCCAGCTGCCTATACCTGACGTATGCCTTCTTCTTTGTCCTGACCATACCCTCAATATCCCTCGTCAACCAAGGTTCCCTAAACTTGCCAGCCTTGCCCTTCCATCTAACAGGAACATGCTGGCCCTGAACTCTTCCTATCTCACTTTTAAAAGCCTCCCACTTGCCAGACGTCCCTTTACCTGTAAACAGCCTCTCCCATTCAACTTTTGAGAGTTCCTGTCTGATGCCATGGAAATTAGCCTTCCCCCAATTTAGGACTTCAACCTGAGGACCAGTCCTATTCTTTTTCATAACTATCTTGAAGCTAATAGAGTTATGGTCACTGGTCCCAAAGTGCTCCCCCACTGCCATATCAACTACCTGCCCATCCTCATTTCCTAAGAGGAGATCGAGTGTAGCCCCTTCTCTAGTCGGGCCATCCACGTACTGCTTCAGAAAACTATCCTGGACTCACTTAACAAATTCTTCCCCATCTGATCCCTTAGCACTAAGGCAGTCCCAGTCAATATTAGGGAAGTTAAAATCACCTACTATTACAACCCTATAATTCCTATACCTATCTGTGATTTCCCTACATATATGCTCCTCCACTTCCCTCTGACTATTGGGGGGCCTATAGTATAATCCCATCAAAGGGATCACCCTTTTATTATTTCTAAGTTCTACCAGTATGGCCTCACTGGACATTCACCACGGGATATCCTCTCTAAGTACTGCCGTGATGTCCTCCCTAATCAATAGTGCAACTCCCCCTCCTCTCTTACCTCCACCTCTGTCACGCCAGAAGGATCAGTACCGCGGAACATTGAGCTGCCAGTCCTGCCCATCCCTCAACCACGTTTCCGTAATAGCTACAATACCACAATCCCATGTACCGATCCATGCTCTGAGTTCATCTGCCTTACCTGTAAGGATACTTGCATTAAAGTAAATGCAGTTTAGCCCACCAGACCTTCCACGCTCCCTGTCCTGCCCCTGCCTGGCCTGCCTACTGGACTTGCTTGCTTTAACCTCTCCATTTGCCTCAACTATCTCATCGGAGAGACTACTACTTTGGGTCCCACCCCCGCTGCAAGACTAGTTTAAACCCTCCAGTGTATTACTATAAAATCTCCCTGCAAGGATATTGGTCCCCTTCCAGTTCAGATGCAATCCGTGCCTCTTGTACAGGTCACCTCTGCACCAGAAGAGATCCCAATGATCCAAGTACCTGAAGCCCTCCCGCCTTCGCCAGTCTTCAGCAATGCATTCATTTGCCGAATCCTCCTATTCCTACCCGCACTAGCACGTGTCACAGGGAGTAATCCTGAGATTACAACCCTAGAGGTCCTGCTCTTTAACCTTCTGCCTAACTCCCCATATTCACTTTGCAGAACCTCATCTCTCTTCCTGCCTATGTCGTTCGTACCAATATGGACCACGATCTCTGGCTGCACACCCTCCCCTTTCAGAATTTCCGGCAGCTGCTCCGAAACATCCTTGACCCGAGTATTAGGGAGGCAACATACCATCCTGGAGTCTCGTTTGCGGCCACAGAAACGCCTATCTGCACCCCTTATGATAGAATCCCCTTTCACAATAGCTCTTCCTCCCCTTTTCATCCCCTGCTGTGCAGCAGAGCCCTCCGTGGTGCCACGGACCGCGCTGTTGCTCTTTTCCCCTGGGAGGTCTTCCCCCCAACAGGAGCCAAAGCGGTGTATCTGTTTGAGAGGGGGCTGGCCACAGGGGACTCCTGCAATACCTGCCTGCTCCTACTATTCCATCTGGTGGTCACCCATCCCTTTTCTGCCTGTGCATCCATTACCTGCGGTGCGACCACCTCACTAAACATGCAATCCATGACACCTTCAGCTTCGTGGATGCTCCACAGTGAAACCACCCGCAGTTCCAGCTCCATAATGCGAGTAGCCAGTAGCTGCAGCTGGATACACTTCCTGCACACATGGTCGTCATGGAGACTGGGAGGGTTCCTGAATCCCCACATAGCGCAGGAGGAGCATATCACGGGGCTGAGCTCTCCTGCCATGACTTACCCTTAGATTAATTAGTTACTACCTTAATTAAAAAATACTAATGACACTATGGGCCTTGTTCTACCCACTACAATCTAAAGTCCTTCATAAGCTACACTGAATAAAAAAAACACTTTAGTAGTACTCATCTTATCAGCAGAGGTTTTTTTTCGAGCAAAAAACTTTGCCCTTTTCTTTAAGATATTTAAATACACTAACAGCAGTGACTCACCAACCAATCACCTTGCAGCTCTCCTCTGACATCACAGTTGGCTTCTTTTTTTTCAAAACTCCAGCACACTGGAAGATCTCCACTCCACTCCTGGAAGGTAAGAGACTGGGCCTCGATCCTCGGATTGGATTTATAGGCTCCGCTCTCAACATTCTCCTCATATCGGTCCATATCGGTCTGCTCCGCTCCGCTCCTCTCCGCTCCCGGAAGGTAATTCACCAGCTTTTGCAGAAAAGTAGGTCTTAAGCTGTTGCAGTACCTGTTAGAAAGATAGTCTAAGCTATTCTGAAGTCATCTTCCAATGTCATCTACATGAAAGCAGGATTTTAAAGGATAAGATGTAGTTTTTAAAAGTCACTTCAATCTTGTTAATAAAAAGTCAGATGTAAATTTAAGAACTCTGATCAGGCTATGCTAAAAAGTTACATACAATTAAGAAATAAAATACAACATTTAAAATGTCTGAACTCCCTCTGAAAGTTGACAACTGCTGCTGCCGGTGTCTTCCTGGAATAGTGGAGCTGTTCTGTCAACAGAAAAGTACTTCCCGAGCAGCCCTGAGCCTGTTGGTACCGGCTTTAATCCAACCCAGGTAAAAATCAGGGTACATTGTGGGCAATGAGCCCAAATTGCTGAACTACAGGTCCCTGGCACTTTAAAGAGTGGGCTGGTGCGATTATGATCAGAGGCTCCTTCTAAGCACATTTCTCACCACCACAACTTCCAGATGCTGGTGTTAGTGTGTGCATGTACTGGCAGTTGCAGTGCTGTTCAGACCCTCAATAGCAGTGAAAGTCTCAGAGTTCACCGCTATTGGGGCTTTAAAATCCAGGCCAATATCTCACAGTCCTGTTAGATTTGCTCTCCCTCTGTACAAAATCAAACTCCACACATTGTCTTTCACTCACTCCTGTTTCCAGCCCTGATGGTGCAGAAATCCCCTCTCAAAGGTACACAATCCAGTTGATTTCTGATCAAATACCTCCTTCCTCATTCAATAGAGGAAACAGAGACATGAACAGGAGTCAGGTGCAAGAAAGTTTCACCAACAGAGCAAAGAAAGGCACCAACAAAAGTCACACCTACTTTCCAAATCATTTCACTGGAATATTCTTTCACTTGTTTTGTCGGATGACTGCAATAAATCTGAAAATGAGCACCATGAGGTTTGTGTTCACTAGTCACTTGTTCTCCTGTGTTTGTCTGTCAGGTTTGTAATTCGGTTTGTATTGGATATTGAAGAGAATCTCTTTTCAAGATGATTGCACATCGCACTGTGTTTAAAGCAACCAACTTGTAAAATGGCAGAAAATGAATGTTTCAATACCTGTGTGACCAGATTCTTCCAATGCTTTTCAACAGTTAGATTGATGATGCTTGTAATCTGTATCCTGTGGAGAATGGGAGAGGAGAATAAAAACATGGTGCATGAACAGGACAGACTGTGTAAAATGGGAGCACAGAAATACTGCCACCTCATTGAAAGTTAATGAGATTTATTCGAAGTCAGACACCTGTCCACAATGAACAAGTGAATACATTAATTGTCCACTTTCAATCTAAATGGGACTGAGGTTCCAACAGAGAAGTTTTCCGGAAAATACCTGCTGCAGTTTTAAAATTGATGAACTGGAACATCTTATACTAACTTTCAAATAACTGTCGTGATTGTATAGTTCCCATAGTGGAGAGAAGGAGTTGTTTATAAATATAAGCAGAAAGACACATTTGTGGATTGGCGAATGATCTTTATCTTTCTGAAATGTATTTGTCCATTGGTTGCAGGTCACTGGAAATTCTTTTTTACATTTCAATTGTAGCAGCAGCAGTTAGCAGCAAAATGTCTGATTAATCAGAGTAGTGGGTCTGGGAAACACTTAAACAGCCGAGACCCTGTAAAACAGAACTCCAAGTAATAGTTTAAATAAGGCACTGAACTGACAGAGCAGTAAAGGCCTGCTCAGGTCAGGAAAAAAAATCCGACCCGAACCTGACAGAACCACATTGGACCCGAGCCTGACCCGGCCCGAGTATCTCCATTTATTCCCACGCCCAAACTAACCCGAGCCTTACCCGACCACCGGAATGTTCACTTCATCTACCTCCCGATTCCGAATCTACAGGAAGCTGCAGCATGAGCGCAATGACGTCATAGAGATGCTCACTTGCTCACTGCGCAGACTCAGAGTTTCCCTCCTTAATGACCCGGACTCCCGGCTTTGGTTGGCTTTTCAACTTTTGACACTTATTAAACTCAACTTCCCAGCAAAGTTAAATGTAATACTTACTGTGTGTGTCCGACACGGACTCAGACCAACCTGGACCCAGCCTGACCTGAACCTGACCCAACCTGACCCGAGCCCGAAAGCCAGAACCGGAAGAGCGACCCGACATGACCCGAACCCGACACAGGTCGTCGGGTTCAGGTCGGATTGCAGGCCTTCACAGAGTGGAGGTCAGATGAGGATTGAATTAATTTCAATCACTGAATCTAAACAAGAAGTAAATCTGTCAGGAATGGAACACTTCGCTTTTTCTGTGAGCTTGTGGCACAACGGTAGCGCGTCTGACTCCAGATCACAGGGTTGCGTGTTCAAATCACATCAGGCTCAGTTGTGTTATACAGCAGCTCAAGTTCCTGGATTTTATATCAGAAGAGAGTTCGATCTCTTGGAATGTTCAGTGAATGGTTGAATTTCAAGATCAACTTTAATGGATTAAAGTCCTGATTTCTGGTTCCGTTCCATTTCCATGCTCAGTTCTTATTTCACACTGTTTTATATCAGAACAATGTTTCAGGGATGTGATGTGCCCATTGTTTGTACAATCGCTCTGTCACCCAGTGTGAGAAATAAAACACAAACCGCCCAGCGTGCGGCTCAAACCCATACCTGGCTCTGTCTATAGGCCGCTTAGTTCAGTTGGTTAGGACGCAGTGTTGATAACAACAAGGCTGTGGATTTGATCCCCATGTGCGCTGTCACATGGTCAGTCAATAATTTGACACATTTTTGTTACACTTAAAATCCAACTTTTGGATGCAAACAAGTTTACATAAAATGTCAAAGGGAATTTATTTTGATGAACATCCATCGTATCTTTGTCACTGATCTGGAGTAACACAGAATTCTTTCCAATTATCGTCCGTTTGCTGATAAACGTTGAACTCGTGGCCTGTTCTCGTTAATGGTCACGAGCAACAAAAACAGACAGAGCGAGTCTGACCACCCAGAGATGTGGAAAAGACTTCAGTTTGGGACAAATGCAGCAAATTAAATGTTCACCCGGCCCCGAAAGATTCAAAAACTGGGGAAAAGGACACATGGAGATAGAGAATAACCTAAAGCAGACAATGTAAATATTTCAAATCCTTGATATCTCTCTATTCCAATCCAACCTTCAGAGTTGGGTAAATAATTTCAGTGTAAATTGTGCAGCTCAAGAGTCAAAACCAAAGGGTGATGCAGAATAAAGGAGAACTGCCAAAACCCCAGATTGAACCAGGGATCTTCAGTCTAGCACACTCCCAACTGAGCTATTTCAATCTCACTGGCTTGGGATGATAAGTGGCAAGTAACATTCGCACCACACAAGTGCCAGGCAATGAATATCTCCAACAAGAGAGAATCTAACCATCTCCCCTTGACATTCAATAGCATTACAATCACTGAATCCCCCACCATACACATCATGGAGGTTACCATGGGTAGCCATACAAATAATGTGACTAGAAGAGCAGGTCAGAGGCTTGGAATCCTGAGGTGAGTAATTACAGTGCAGCTGTTGGCTCCACCCCAGGGGCTGAATTTGTTCTGTAAACCATGAAGCAGCTTCCTCTCAAATCCCAGGTTTATTAATAAATCCTTTTACAAAAGCCCCAAAGTGTGATATATTCCTCTCACTCATCCATGACTCCTGACTCCTCAAAGCCTGTCCACCATCCACAAGGCACAAGTCAAGAGTGTGATGGAATATTCTCCACTTGCCTGGATGGGTGCAATTCCAACTCAGGAATCTCAACACCGCCAGGACAAAGCAGCCCGCTTGATTGGCACCCCATCTGCAAACATTCACTCCCTCCACCATCGACGCACAGTTGCAGAGTGTGTACCGTCTACAAAATCCACTGCAGCAGTGCACCACAACTCCTTAGACAGCACCTTCCAAACCAGTGACCTTTATCACCTAGAAGGGCAAGGGCAGCATATACAGGGGATACCACCACATGCAAGTTCCCCTCCAAGCCACACACCATCCAGACTTGGAACTATATCGCCGTTCCTTCACTGTCGCTGGGTCAAAATCCTGGAACTCCCTTTCTCACAGCACTGTGGGTGTACCTACCCCACATGGACTGCAATGGTTCAAGAAGGCAGCTCACCACCACCTTCTCATGGGCAATAAATGCTGGCCTAGCCAGCGATGCCCACATCGCATGAATGAATGAATAAAAAAGTGAAGTATCCCTTGTGTCATTGTTTTGGTAGAAAATATAACCCTGGTGGAATTGCCCCTCCCAATCACACCTCACTTCATAGAACATAGAAAATGGAGAAAATTTATGGCACAGACTGAGACCATTTAGCAATCGTGTCTGTGCCAGCTGAAAAAGAGTGATCCAGCCCAATCCCACTTTCCAGGTCTTGGGAATGGGATCTGAACAGATCTCAGAGCTCACATTATGTGAATGTTCTGTTGAAGTATTGGTGAGCTGATATACCAGGGGAGATTCACACTGTTAGACACAGTGTGAAATACATTCAAGTATTTATAAAACATTACAACATGTGAGTAATATTCCCCATTGATTTCTCAGCACTGATGGATTGTGAAGTGGGAGACAGCCAGAAGTCCCAGTGATCCACACTGACCATGAGCTGAGAATGAAATGAGATAAAGTTCAATCTTCAGCAGCGAGATGCTGCAGAGAGGTAAGAGTCCTGAATCAAGGAGAGACTTTCTCATACTGCTGTTGAATCTCATTTCAAACACTCCTTGAACTCTCTGCCGAGGAATTCAGAGCTGGAGAATGGCTGTAAAATCAGCCTAAAAAGGAAATAAAAGACACCCACCGTGAGGCTCAAACTCAAAAACTTGAGATTCAGAGTTTCATGCTTTCATCGACTGAGCTCACCAGGCCTGAGACAGTGTCCCCATCCTGTCTGTTATTGGACGGTGCAGCTGTTGGCTCCACCCCAGGGACTGAATTTGTTCTGTAAACCATGAACCAGCTTCCTCTCAAATCCCAGGTTTATCAGTAAATCCTCTTAAAAAGCCCCAGAGTGTGATATATTCCTCTCACTCAACCAGAATAAAAGTTACATCTTTTGCTCTTTTTACCTTCCAAACATTGACTTCTATTTTTCTCAGCATTTATTTCTCTCTCTTTTTTATATTGTGCATTTCCTAATAAACATTTCATTTCAATTATTTATGAGGGATGAAATGAACAGAAGAGATTTTCTGCAATGGTACCAGGGGTGTGGGACAGAGTGAGTGGTTCGGATCTGGAATACACTGCCTGAGAGTGTGCTGGAGGCAGATTCAATCGTGGCTTTCAAAAGGGAATTGGATAAACACCTGAATAGAGAAAATTTGCAGGGTTACAATGAAAGGGCAGAGGAGTGGAATTAGCTGATTTGCTCTTGCAAAGAGCTGTCATGGACATGATGGACTGAATGGTCTCCTTCTGTACTGTAACCATTTGATTCCTTGATTCTAACTCTGTCAAAGTTGTTCTGAACTTGCTCTGCTCCAAGGAGAACAACCCCAGCTTTTCCAGTGTCTGCACATAACTGAAGTTATGAGGAACCATGGGGAACCTACTGTAAACCTTCCTCCAGACAGAAATACAACTGTTCACCACCACACTGTGACCCAGCTGTTCACAATATATATCAATGATTCGGAGGTGGGAACCAAATGTCGTATTTCCAAGTTCGCAGATGACACAAAACTAGGTGGGAATGTGTGTTGTGAGAAAGATGCAAAGCAGCTTCAAGGGGATTTGGACAGACTTAGTGAGTGGACAAGAAAGTGGCACATGGAATATAATGTGTAAAAATGTGAGGTTATCCACTTTGGTAGGAGAAACAGATGTGCAGATTATTTCTTAAATGGTAAGAGATTAGAAAGTGTAGATGTACAAAGGGGCCTGGATGTCCTTGTCAATAAGCGACTGAAAGCTAACATGGAGGTGCAGCAAGCAATTCAGAAGACGAATGATATGTTAGCCTCTATCACAGGACGATTTGAGTACAGGAGTAGTGAAATCTTGCTTCAATTGTATATAACCTTGGTTGGACTGCACTTTGGAATACTGTGTGCAGTTTTGGTCCCCTTACCTGAGGAAGGATATCATTGCCATCGAGGGAGTGCAATGAAGGTTCACCAGACCTGTTCCCGGGATGGCAGGACTGTCCTATGAAGAGAGATTGGGGAAACTGGGACTGTATTCTCTAGAGTTTCAAAGAATGAGAGGTGATCTCATTGAAACTGACAAAATATTTAAAGGGATAGACAGGGTAGATGACGTTTTTCCTCCGGTTGAGGAATCTAGAACCAGGGGACACAATTTCAACATCAGGGGAAAGCCACTTAGGACAGAGATGAGGAGAAATTTCTTTACTCAGAGGGTTGTGAATCTTTGGAATTCTCTACACCAGGGAGCTGTGGAAGATCAGTCATTGAGTATGTTTAAAGCAGAGATTGACAGATTTCTAAATACAAATGACATAGGGGATATGGAGATAGTGTGGGAAAAAGGCATTGAAGTGGATGATCAGTCATCATCATATTGAATGGTGGGGTGGTCTCGATGGGCTGAATGGCCTACTCCTGCTTCTATGTTCCTATCTGTCTGCAAACTTCATATCCATGCTGTCATTGTCTCTTTTATTCCATGGGCTTCAGTTTTACTGGCAGTCTAGTATGTGACATCATCAAGAAGGTTTTCAATAAGTTAAATAAGGAGAAATTGTTTCCAGTGGCAAAAGGGTCAGTAACCAGAGGATGTATTTATCAGGTAATTGAGAAAAGAACCAGAGGCGAAATGAGGAATGATTTTTTATACAGTGATGTGTTGTGATCTGGAATGCACTGTCTGATCAGGACTTGAAAGCAGATTCAGTCGTAACTTTGAAAAGCAATTGGGATAAATACTGGAAGGAAAAATGTACAGATTACAGGAAAAAGCTGAGCAGCAGTTCTAATTGGGTAACATAACCAAAGAGACAGCACTGACACAATGGACCAAATGGTCTCCTTCTATGGGTATCATTCTATGGTTTTATGAACATAATGTTGATACAATTCGCTGAGTTGGAAGGGAAGTGAACCCAGATTCCGGGTATTCTGAACACCAGACCCAAACCAACTGAACAAGCCTGTTGTTTAATCTCTGTTTTTCACACCAGCTTCTCCTCGCTCTTTCTGTGTTTCCTGCCTGGTCTGTTCCTCTGACCTTCATTCCTGACACTCTATTGAGAATGGCCAACTCACTGCGCCTCTCACTCACACCATCACTCCACCCCTTCACCCACATCCAAACCTCTCTGTTGAACAGCAACTCACATCTGCTCCTCTGCTCCATTAATATAACAGGAAAACATTTTCAAACAGACATTTCCAGACAGTGAACGTTCCAGTAAGACAAGGTAAAGATCAGATTCATTCACTTTAAACACAGAGAGAGCAGCTCTCCCTGTTCAGTCTAAGGAGCAGATGTAGTTTCACTCCCATTAGTCTTAGAGATATGGGCCAGAATTATAAGGGACCGTTGGAGACGGGAATGGAGGCTGGGGAGGGGGAGGGGGGGTGTATAAAATCGGGAGGGAAAACGTCGGACCGGATTTTTCTGTCGGCGGCTGACATGGAGGGCAGACTTCGCACATCCACTCGGCAAGAAGGCATTTAAAGTATTTATGAGTTCAATTGTCAGCAATTTTATTCACTGGATCCAATTGAACTAATAGTGCACGGGAACCACGGGGCTTCAGAGCCTCGCCTGGTTAAAGGAGGTGACTGGGAGGTGGGAGCTGAGTGTTGGCTTCACTGGGAAGCTATCGGGTGAGGCAGCGTAACTTGGCAGTAAGGGTGGAGGGGGAAAGGGCATCGGGAAACACTGTCAGGAGTGGGGGCCAATGTGCCAGCTCTGCAGGGGGAGCCGCACCAGGGTACCATTGGGGCAGTGCCACCTCATTGAGGGTGACAAGTGAGGTAAATGTGGCTGGGTGTTGTTTACTGTGAAGGCCTTGCACTCAGGGAGGGGCAACCTGTCATGGGCCTCATTCAAGGCTCACATTGAGGAGGAGGAGGAGTAGAGAGGAAGGGAGGGAGGCGCAGGCACCAGCAGGGGCACCACAGCAGCTTGGGGGCCCACAGGAAGGCCAGCCTCGAACAGGAGGCTGGAGAAGGAGGCAGAGGAACACGTCAGCTGAGGTTCAACTACCTGCAGATGTCCGAGTGACAGTGTCTCCACAGACTGCGCCTCTGCACGGAGGTCGTCACTGATCTCTCTGCCATGATGCAGCTGTGCCCCATGGGACTTGGTGGGCACCTGATACCAGTGTCACTGAAGGTCACTGTGCCACTGAACTTCTGCACCAGCAGATCATTGCAGGGATCCACTGGAGATATGTGTGGAATCTCACAGTCTTTGGTGAATCAGTGCATCAAGGAGGTCACCAATGTCCTCTTCAGGAGGGCCGGTGACTATGTGCACATCGATCCAAACAGTCAAGCTGAGAGGACTATAGGATTCGGGGCCATCACTGGATTCACCCCATGTGACCATCAAGGCTCCTGCAGACCAGCCAGCAGCCTTCAACAGGAAGGGCTTCCACTTGCTCAGTGTGCAATTGGTCTGCAACCACTGCAAATGGATCCCATAGGTGTGTGCACAAATCCCGGGAAGCAGCCACAACGCCTGCATACCAAGGCACTCCCAGGTGCCAGAACCTTTCCGCGGCCCCATCCGCTTTCAGAGATGGATCCTTGGAGACAAGGGCTACCCACTGAGGACATGACTACTGACGTCTGTGATGAACCCACGCACGGATGCAGAGGAGAGGTACAACACCTGCTGCGGGTCAACCCGAGCGACCATCAAGGAGGCCATTGGTCTCCTGAAGATGAGATTCAGGTGCCTAGATCGATCCAGTGGAGCCCTTCAGTATGTCCCGGCGAGGGTCTCACATATCGTGGTGGTTTGCTGTGCACAGCACAATCTGGCATTACAGAGGGGTGAGGTGTTGACAAGTGAGGATATCGTGGAGTGTGATGTCTCCTCTGATGATGAGGATGTGGAGGAGGATGCTGCCCAAGCAGTGCCTGATGAAGAACCTCAGGCACAGCAGGAAAGGGGCAATGAGATACACACAAGGGAGACATGAGACACCCTTATACATTCAAGTTTCCTTTGAGCCTTACCACCTTCTGGAACCACAGCAATATAGTCTTAGCTTTAAGCAGCCCTGTTGTCGCCTGCTTCCTTCTGCACTGCAGCGTCCAGGTACACATCGCACAGTGACAAGACCGAAGCTTTGTGAACTCAGGGCTTGGTCCCTCACTTCCAGCCCCTTGGGAGGAAGGGTTTAAATGAAGTCCCAAAGGGCATCAACAATAGGAAGGAGACATAGTGAGAGAACATCATTTCTTTCTTCCGTGTGACATCAAATGCAACCCTATCCATCTGGAATGCACATTCACCATGAACCCAAGTGAATCTAGGTGCTCTTCTGAAATATTTTCCGCATGCTCCTACGTGGTGCTCCCCCTGCTCTGTCAGCTGAGGTGGAGACAGGCTGCTGACCTTGCTGCCCCATGGCTTGGGATGACATTGGTGGACGTCCTCTTGCTGCCTGAGGCCCGGAGGGTCCCGGCACACTGAGGGCCTCCTGCACAGGTACAGGGACCCCCCCTCTGTCATCGAGGGTGATGGAGGCAGGCACTGGCATCACTTGTGTCACTCGCAGAGGGGCTTTGGAGCTGCTGTCCACACCAGGAGCACCCTGAGAGGAGACCCCAGATGTAGCAGCCAGCTGCTCCTCCCCCTTATAAGACACACTTGTACCTCGCTGCTGACCTGAGAGGGATGTGGACCTGGTGAAGAGTTCAGGTGCCTCGTCCCCCCTCTCGCCTTGTCACCGCTGGATGGAGCTCATGGACAAAGCGATGGAGTGCAGGTCTGCACACATCTCCGGCAGCCACTGATTGGTCGGCTGGATCTGGCTCTCCATCAGAGTCACCAATCTCTCAAGGAAGGAAGCCAGACACACCCCCATCAGAGACAGTGCAGCATGCAAGGCCTGGATGGACTCCTCCATCATCCGAACTTGGGTACACATAACCTCCGGCAACTCTGCCTGATGTTGCCTGACCTCTTGCTGCAGCTGCAGCATTTCCCGTGTTGCTGGTGACACCAGAGGCAAGTCATCAGCCTGGGACTCAGCATGGGCCTGGCCTCCCACAGACTTCCAACTGCCAGTGGCCTCGGCTGTCACAGCCTCCGTCAGCTGCCCGGGCCTGTCTGTGACGTGCTCACCAGCTTGTGTGCCCAAATCTAACAGCGAGTGGATACCCACCGAGTGAGGGTTTCTGTGCTGGTGGAGGGTGCAGGGGAATGATGTGACGGTGCACCCTCTGAGGCTCCCTCCTCCTCTTCAGAGGTGTCTGGCTGTCCCCCAGTCTCTCCAGCTCTTCGCTCCTGTCGTTCATCCTAGCCTGCATGTGAAAACAGGGACATTGAAGGGTTAGAGTCTGCCCATCGTGACATTCCAACCACCCCGACTGTGCAGCTCCATTGATGCAGTGGTGAACAGATGAGCAGTGTGGCTCCTTTGCAGCAGATGCACCCTTGTGCCCCAGGAGATGTTCACTCACTCTCTTAGGTAGGTGTCCCTGTCTCTCCATCAGCTATGGAGCAGCTGCTTTGCTGCCCGGCCTGTTCCATGGCCTCCTCCTCCATCGGGATGAGGACATGGAGATAAGGCATCCACTGCCAGTCTTGACACGCTCTTTCCGATTGTGGGCTGTCTTCTATTGCAGCCACTATGATCAACAAAGTTCGTCTCCCAGCGGGGACAAGCCCAACATCTCTGATGGTGATAATCCAGCAGTCCATGATGTGGACACACATATTCCTCCTGCATGTGGCCCCTCTCGAGGGACTGTGTGAGTTTAGACAATGACTGACGTGCACCTCCCACCGAGATGCAGCCAAGCCTCAGGCAGCGTGTCCTGCTGCCCTTCCCCAATACACATGACTGGGTGGTCACTCCCTTTCCACCAAACACTCCCTCTCACTCTGCCATGCGCAATGTCCAAAGGGTCCAAAGTGTTTTGAGTTTGTGCCTGAGCAGCCTGGATCCGGTCATTGACCCACTTCGTGCACTGGATCCATGTCTTGGGGTTGACCCCACGGCTGCTGACTTCACCTACTATCTCAAAGCAGCTTTGCTTGGTCAGGTGGACAGGTCTCCACCTCCCATCCCTGGGGAAGAGGATCTTCCACCTATCTGTTGTCACCTGGAGGCGAACCTGCAGGAAGGCATCGCCAAACCATTGGACCATGGTCACTGCAGGCTCGCATTCAGCTCCTTACCTCTCAGGCAGCAGAGACAGCAGAACGGGTCCTGGGGCATCAGTGACAGCAGAACGGGTCCTGGGGCATCAGTGACAGCAGAACGGGTCCTGGGCAGCAGAGGCAGCAGAACAGGTCCTGGGGCAGCAGATGCAGCAGAACAGGTCCTGGGGCAGCAGATGCAGCAGAACTGGTCCTGGGGCAGCAGAGGCAGCAGAACAGGTCCTGGGGCAGCAGATGCAGCCGAACTGGTCCTGGGGCAGCAGAGGCAACAGAACAGGTTCTGGGGCAGCAGAGGCAGCAGAACGGGTCCTGGGGCAGCAGAGGCAGCAGAACGGGTCCTGGGGCAGCAGAACGGGTCCTGGAGCAGCAGAGGCAGCAGAACGGGTCCTGGGGCAGCAGAACGGGTCCTGGGGCATCAGTGGCAGCAGAAAGGGTCTTGGGGCAGCAGAACGGGTCCTGGGGCGGCAGATGCAGCAGAACGGGTCCTGGAGCAGCAGAACGGGTCCTGGGGCAGCAGAGGCAACAGAACAGGTTCTGGGGCAGCAGAGGCAGCAGAACGGGTCCTGGGGCAGCAGAGGCAGCAGAACGGGTCCTGGGGCAGCAGAACGGGTCCGGGAGCAGCAGAGGCAGCAGAACGGGTCCTGGGGCAGCAGAACGGGTCCTGGGGCATCAGAGGCAGCAGAACGGGTCTTGGGGCAGCAGAACGGGTCCGGGAGCAGCAGAGGCAGCAGAACGGGTCTTGGGGCAGCAGAACGGGTCCTGGGACAGCAGAGGCAGCAGAACGGATCCTGGGACAGCAGAGGCAGCAGAACAGGTCCTGGGGCAGTAGAGGGCTCTCAGGAAGACACTCCTTTAAACCAGGCAGCAGTGAATGCAGGTCTGGCAGTCCTTTCAATATGGTGCCAGCACCTGCCGTTGTGTCAGATGTCGGTGCCATCGGTGCCTCGTTCCCTACCTCTGGTCCTTGTTCACATGGGCCTCACGCCTCCCCTTCATTAATTGGTCGGCTGCTCCGTGATCGGGGTCGGCCGGCCACATTTCACTCGTGTGGTGATGACACCCGCTTCCGGTGCCTCTGCCGAGAGCCGCACCGTTAGTTTAAAATTCAGCCCATGGGGTCAAGAGTGGAAAATCTCCCCTCTGATTCTCTCTACTTAAACTGATGGAGACACCAAATTAAAACTGATGAAACCAGGGATTGTATCCTGGTTCTTCAATCTCGTGTTCTCCCAACTGAGCTATTCCATCCTCACTGTGAACGCATCTTCATTGGAGACAAATATAACTCCAGGTGGAATTTCCCCACCCGTTCATTCCTCACTTCAGGGGAATGGGACCCAACCAGATCGCGGAACTCAGATTATGTTAATGTTCTGCTCTTGATATCTTAATATTATCTTGCGTTTGAGACACTTTTAATCAGGTTCACGGACAAATTCTTCCATCATCCCTTCTCCCACATTCTCTCTCTCTCATTCATTCTTTATTCCTCACAGTCCAGAAAGGGTTAGGAATCAGAGCTCACCCCCAAACCCTCTGCACACAGACCTCTGTCTGTTACCCTGTTTGATCCAAGAGACCAGTCAATAAATTACACTCTTTATAAACACAGAAAGCTGCCTCACAGTGTTGGACAGAGATAAATACACTGAAGTCTTTTGAAAAAAGTTCATCTTACGGGTTGTTACTGAGCCCACAGAGCAGGACGGGCCCAGGCTCCAGCCCCAGCCTGTGCTGTGTTAGCTGATGCCACCTGGTGTGATACTGAGCCACACGGAGCAGGAAAGGGCCAGGTTGTATTCATGGCCTGTGTTGAGTTAACTGATCCCACTCAGTGTGGTCGGAGCCACACAGAACAGAATGGGCCCAGGCTCCTTCCTCAGCCTGAGGGATGATAGTTCTTCTCACACGTTGTTGCACAGAGCCCCACACAGAACAGGGAAATCTCAGGCTCCATCCCCGGCCTGTGGTATTTTACTTCATCACACCTGGTATGGTACGGAGTCCCAAGAGCAGGAAAGGTCCAGCTTCCATCTCCGGCCTGTGCTGAATTAGCTGATCTGACCTGGTTGGCACTGAACCGCAATCGGGGAAGGATGGGCCGAGGCTCCATGGCCTGTGGTGTGTTAGTTATTCTCATTTGGTGAGGTACTGAGCACTATATAGAGCAGGATGGGCCTGTGCTCAGTGAGCTGATCTCACCTTGTGTGGTTCTGAGACCCACACACAAAGCAGGACAGGCCTAGGCCTCATCCCCGGCCTGTGTTCAATTAGCAGATCTCAGCCAAAAGATTTTGATAAGGTTCCACACAAGACGCTTCTCTATAAGATTAAAGTCCCTGGTATCAGTGGTAATATATTGATCTGGATTGGGAACTGACTGGCAGATGTAGGCAGAAAGTAGTTACAGATGGATCTGGATCTGTTTGGAGACCAGTTACCAGTGGTGTCCCACAGGGATCGGTGTTGGGTCTGTTGCTCTTTACTATTTTTATTAATGATCTGGATGTAGGTGTAGGGCGCACCATCTGTAAATTTACAGATGATTTGAAGATCTGTGCGAGTGTTTAGACTGTAGACGATGCTCGACTGTTTCAGGCTGATCTTAATGTGTTGGGAGATTGGGTTCATGATGTTTAATTTGGGTAAGTGCAGTGTTATTCATGTGGACAGGGCGAATGCTCAACATTCATACACCCTTCAGGGAAAAAACATTAAAGCAGGTGGAAAAAAGAAAATAATTTTGAGCAGAGATCTGGATGTTCTAGTGCACAGATCTCTAAAGTTACAGCAGCAATGCTGTGAAGTGATAGTTGGAGCAAATAGAGGGTTGGGCTGCATTCAGAAGACAATTGAGTATAAAATGAGGCATATTCTTTCATGGGATGTGAGCGACACTGGCAAGGCCAGAATTTGTTACCCATCCCTAATTGTCCTTGACATGGTGGCGGTGTGCTCCTTTCTTGAATTGCTGCACTCCATGTGGTGTAGGTACACCCACAGTGCTGTTAGGAAGGGAGATCCAGGATTTTGACCCAACATCAGTGAATGAACAGCGATATATTTGCAGATCAGATGGTGTGTGACTTGGAAGGGAGCTTGCACATGGTGGTGTTTCCATGCATCTGCAGCCCTTGTCCTTCAAGGTGGTGGAGGTCTTCGGTTTGGAAGGTGCTGTCTGCGGAGCCTTGGTGAGTTGCAGCAGTGCATCTGGTAGATGGTACACACTACTGCCACTGTGGGTCAGTGATGAAGGGAGTGAATGTTTAAGGTGGTGAATGGGGTGACAATCAAGGTGGCTGCTTTGTCCTGAACAGTGTCGAGTTTCTAGAGTATTGTTAGTGCTGCACTCATCCTGGTTTGTGCCTTGTAGATGGTTGACAAGTTTTGGAGAGTCAAAAATCACAAAATTATTGCAGTGCAGAAGGAGGCCATTCGGCCCATTGTGTCTGCATAGAACATAGAAAGGTTACAGCACAGGCAGGCCAAAAAACGAGCCACCCAGCTGAATCCCATTGTCCAGCATTTGGACCGTAGCCCTGCAGGTTCAGGTACTTGAGGTGCACATCCAGACACCTTTTAAATGAGTTGAGGGTTTCTGCCTCAGCTACCCTTACAGGCAGTGAGTTCCAGACTCCCACAGCCCTCTGGGGGAAAAAACCTTTCCTCATCTCCCCTCTAATTGTTCAACACATCACTTTAAATCTATGCCCCCTAGTCACTGACCTCCCTACTAAGGTAAATAGACCCTTCCCATCCATTCTATCCAGACCCCTCACAATTTTGTACATTTCAATCAAATCTCCCCTCAGCCTCTTCTATTCCAAGGAGAACAACCCCAGTCTATCCAATCTTTCCTCATAGCTGCATTTTTCCAGTCCTGGCAACATCCTCGTAAATCTCCTCTGTAACCTCTCTAGTGCAATTCCATCCTTTCTGGAATGAGGTGACCAGAACTGCACACAGAACTCAAGTTGTGGCCTAACGAATGATTGATACAGTTCCAGCATAACCTCCCTGCTCTTATATTCTATACATCGGCTAATAAAGGAAAGGATTCCATAAGCCTTCTCAACCAACTTATCAACCTGTCCTGCTACTTTCAGGGATTTGTGGACATTCACTTCAAGGTCCCTCACTTCCTCTACACCTCTCAGCATTCACCCATTAATTGTGCATTCCTTTGCTGTGTTTGACCTCACCAAAGGCATCACCTCACACTTCTCCAAGTTGAGTTCCATTTGCCACTTTTCTGCCCACCTGACCAGTTCATTTCTCCAGCTCTCCTAATGAGCATTTCACCACGTGCCTTGAGCTGAGTTACTCATCACAGAATTCCCACTATCTGATTTACTCTTGTAGCCAGAGTATGTATATGAATGGTCCAGTTAAGCTTTTGTCAATGGTAACCCCCAGGATGTTGATGGTGGGGGGATTCAGCGATGGTAATGCTGTTGATCGTCAAAGGGAGATGGTTACATTCTCTCTTGTTGGAGATGGTCATTGCCTGGTACTTATGTGGTGTGAATGTTAATTGCCACTTAGCAGCCCAAGTCTGAATGTTGTCCAGGTCTTGCTGCTTCTGGACACGGACTCCTTCAGTATCTGAGATGTCCCGAATTTGTCCTTTTATGAAACCTTGGTCAGGACTCACTTGGAATATTGTATCCAGTCTTGGTCTCCTCACATGATGGGTGATATTGAGGCTTTGGAAAGGGTACAGAGGAGAGACATTCGACGAATTCCCAGTATAAGACATCTTGGTTATCAAGTTAGACTAAAAGAGTTGGACCCTACACCTTAGAGAAACCTAGACTGAGGGGTGATCCGATTGAGGTTGATAAATAATGAAGGGTCCAATTTAGCATGGGAGAGGAGTCATAACTTTATATTGGAAAAGGCCAGATGGCACCCGGATCACATTAAGTTTCATTTTCAGTGGTGGGTTAATGCACCAGGATGGCCGAGTGGTTAAGGCGTTGGACTTAAAATCCACTAGACATGTGTCTGTGTGGGTTCAAACTCCACTCCTGGTATATGTGCTTACAAAATGTTACTTATTCTTTCCCTGACTTTTGCCTTGCACCATCATCTCTTCTGTCATTTAATCACTCTTGCCTTCCAACTGATCACAGCTTCCTATTATTTGATCTGCCCCAGCACCGTTCCTTGGCTCTGCGCTTGCTTATAAACTGGTAAATCTTTAACTTAATCTCCTCTGTACCCTGACAATGACCTTCTCATCCTTCCTGGATTGTGGTTCCTCACAGGATCCGCTGCCTCTCCGACTCCCCTCCAGGTAACGGAAGGCCCTGAGCCTTGGTCTCGCTTTATATGCTAGCTGGTAGTTGATTCCTTGCAGGTCTGCCACCGCTCAGGAGAAGCTCAAGACCCAGATCAAGCAAAGTATCAAGAGGAATGTGAACAAAGGCTCCCTGGTGCAGAGCAAGGGACAGGGCGCCTCCGGCTCCTTCAAAATCAGCAAGAAGAAAAACCCAGGGAAAAGTGGGAAAGAAGGTGAAGAAACCAGCAGCCAAGAAATCTTTAGTGAAGAAACCAGCAGACAAGAAATCTTCAGTGAAGAAACCAGCAGACAAGAAATCTTTAGTGAAGAAACCAGCAGACAAGAAAGTGACAACAAAGAAAGTAACAGCCAAGAAAACGAGCAGCAAGGCGGCGGCAACGCCAAATAAGGCGGTGAAGAAAGCAGTGCTTCAGAAAAAGTCTCCTGCGAAGAAGGTCAAAAAAGGCAAGAGTGCGGCGGGCGGAAAGGCGCTGAAGAAAGTGCAGACATGGAAGAGCAAGGTCAAGCCGAAAGCAGCGAAGTCTCAGAAAGCAGGGTCTGGAAAGAAGTGAAAGCGCGGGAAACTTGTAAACATCTGAACACAAAGGCTCTTCTCAGAGCCACCCACATCTCTCAGGAAAGAGCTGATCCCCTGATCAAATGATCCCTGTCCCGGCCCCGCCTGCAGATTCCACATGGAAATGATTTGGAGTAAATCCAGGATCCCTGGTGACTCCCCTCCACCCAGCCCTTTCCCCACTCTCTGTAATAAAACAGAGGGATATCCGGCCCTCACTCTAACTGGGGATGTGTTCGGTGCAGTCTCAGTTCACAAATTCAGGGGGAGAGTCTGTAAGACAGTAACACTGGCGGAGAAACCCCACCTCACAACTCAAACCCCAACACATGAGTTTCTCCAATTCAGCTGGAGTCGGGTGACAACAGGAGCTGGGATAGGCTGTGATCGGGAATGTTAGGAATGGATTTGTTCAGGGAGGAATGTACCTGGAATCTCCGAATATAATAGTTCCTTATTTCCCCAGATGACACATTCTGCAGTGAGAGTGAAAAGTCTCTTCACTGCTTCACATTTACTAATTGTTTGGTTCTGGATGAATAATGAGTCAGAGAGTAATGACAGGATCTGAAGCTTCTCTCACACCAGCCCTTGAATGACTCAGTGTGAAGTGTCCAATGTGTGAAGCTACTGCCAGGGTTTGTCAATCTGAACAGTTTCAGCTCAGTTACTGGGGGCCTGGAATCCCCACAGTTTGACTCTGTCTCTGATTGTTCAGCCGCTTCTCAATCCAATTCTTAACCAATAGGAGAATCACATATAAGTAAATAGAAGTTCTCATTGGCTTAGAATTTCCAATTGGAAAAAGCCCGGCAATTCCAGAGCAGGAAGGAATTGAAGTGATGGAAAATTTCAATTTTCAGGCAACAATTTTAAAACCTCTCATTTTATGTTCTGTTTTACTGTTTTTACCGTCACAAAATCCTGACGCGATTTTAGGAATCGTTTTCATTTGTCAATCTGTTAACTGTAAGCGGCGGGAGGAAGGTCCGGTTCAGCAATTTAAAACGGGACAAATATCAGCTTCCACTCTGTAAAAGGAACAAATTAGCGACTAACCGCTTCTCACAGGCTTCTCGGGGACTGACAGAAACGAGCGGTTTCTGATCTTTTCTCCTGAAAGAGGCGGATAATGCTGCAGGGAGCAATGAACTGCCCTTCACTTTCTGGCTGCTAATACACCACTGACTTTAAACAGTTCAAACAGCGACTGATGCTTCTGCCGGAAAATGAGCAGATTCACCAGAATGATCCCGGTCCATCATGGCCGAAGACATCCAGCTGGCCCGCCGCATCCGCGGGGAACGCACCTAAAACCCAGCTTCAGTAACAAGTGTAACAAGGGCTCTTTTCAGAGCCACCAAATCAGCAAAGGAAAGAGCTGCCATCTCTGTTCATCATCAAACCCATTAGATTGGAGAGGCGGCCACATGCTTTCTGTTTTGTCACATCACTTTCCCGAAAGGCCTGTCGGACTGAGAGCTGATCTGGAATTTAGAAAGCAGCATTACCGGAGACTCATTGCTGCTTAGCACAATCTCAACCCCGCTCCTGGGATCCGTTAGCTGGCATTTGGGGAAAAGAAATGGATCCCAGTTTTATTTGGAAGGCATTAATGGAGCCGGGTCCGTTCACATGAGGGTTATTTACAAACATTACCCAATGAGTTCACTAATATTTGAATCCATTGGAGATTAGTACACAGGATATGTAAGGCAGCTCCGTCACTCTGACTGAAACCGCCAGTTCCCCGGGGTTGCAGACCCTGACACTGCGGGGAGAGAATCCCCGACTCTCTCCCGCCGCCGGGGGAAACAGACAGCTCTGTGTCCGGAGAATAGGGAGGGCCGGGGAGAAGGTACATATTAAAGCGCTGCAGTAGACTCAGCTCCTGTGTGTGCACAACTCGCACTGATTCCGTCCTCTGGGAACAGTGCGGTCTAAACAGATCAGGTTAGGAGAGAAACACACAGCCCGAGAATGGCCTCTTCCTTCCTGCATTTACTCTGTTCCGGGAGCAGATTCTCATTGAGAAGCGGCGCTCAGATCACCAGAGAGAAAAAAAAAACACAATTCAAACTGTCCAAATGAAAAACAGAGAATTAACCCAGACACTTCCATTATTAAATTAATTCATCAGCTACGAACCAGTTCCCGTTAAAGTGCCGGGATAATCTCGGGATTTATCAAATCGAAGGCAGCGGGATTTATTAAATTGTTGATTCTGACACCCTGTAGTTCACTTCTTCACTTAACTAGAGGGGGAGATGTGTGAGCAGAGAAACAGAGCGAAATCCAGAGAGGGAACTGAAAACACACCTGGACAGATGTGAAACAGGTCAATCCACTGTTCCAATAACTCCATCTCTGACTCCCTCCTGACAGTAACCAGCCCTTTCACAGAGACTGTGAGTGGCTCTGAAAAGAGCCTTTGGTTTATTAGATGACATTTTGGCCGCTTTACTTTTTCTGGGAGCTCTTGAGTGCTGGTTTTCTTGGGCATCAGCACGGCCTGGATATTAGGCAGCACCCCGCCCTGAGCGATGGTCACTCCTCCCAGCAGCTTGTTGAGCTCCTCGTCGTTGCGGACGGCCAGCTGCAGGTGTCTGGGGATGATGCGGGTCTTCTTGTTGTCCCGGGCCGCGTTACCGGCCAGCTCGAGGATTTCAGCGGTCAGATACTCGAGCACAGCAGCCAGATCGACCGGGGCTCCGGCACCCACACGCTCAGCATAGTTACCCTTTCTCAGGAGCCTGTGAACACGGCCCACCGGGAACTGCAGTCCTGCCCGGGAGGAGTGAGACTTGGCCTTGGCCCGAGCTTTCCAGCTGGTCTTTCCTCTTCCAGACATTTCCACAATCTCACAAATACTTTCACAAAGAATGAATAATTTCCTTACCATTGATAGCGCATCGCAGGCAGTCAGGATGGCCGAGCAGTCTGAGGTGCTGCGTTCAGGTTGCAGTCTCCAGTGGAGGCGTGGGTTCGAATCTCACTTCTGACAAGTTGTGTTTTGACTGCACTGGAGGCGTTTGGGAGCAGCGGCAAAAAGCAAAGAAAAAGCAGGAAAGAACATGGACAAACAAAATAACAATGGACCCAAAGATGCTGCATTAAAACATTAGAGTAAGAGGCAACAATACAAACAGCAGAGCACATAAAAGATCAAAAATGTAACCTTTGTATCGGGGTGGAAGATGTTGCCAATATCCTTAATGAATAATTTACTGTTTTCCCTAATGAGAGGGTGATGCAGATATTGTTATTAAGGAGGAGGAGTGTGAAGTATTGGACGTGATAACTTAAGGAGAGAGGAAGTCTTAATGGGATGAGCATCCTTGAATGTGGATAATTCATCCGAAGTTCCGAAGAAGGGTCACTGACCCGAAACGTTAACTCTGCTTCTCGTTCCACAGATGCTGCCAGACCTGCTGAGTGAATCCGACATTTCTTGTTTTTGTTTCAGATTTCCAGCATCCGCAGTATTTTGCTTTTAAGAAATAGTGGAAGGTCTGACCATCATTTTCCAATCCCTCACTGGATACAGGTGTGGTGCCAGAGGATTGGAGGTCTTGTAACGTTGCAATAAAAGCAAAATACGAGGCAGATCAAGCATGGCTGATCCTTTCGAGTAGAGAAACAGGGCTGAATTCCCTGAACCAGTGCTGCAGCTTTCAGAATAGAAGGAGCCTATACACACCTGATGGGTTCCACTTAAACAAAAGAGCTGGAGGTGTTGACGGTCAGAACAGATAAAATGTGGAGGAGTGTTTGAAGCAGATTCTGTGTGGTTACTGTAGTTGTACTATGGAGTTATTTCAAGGAGGTGATTCTGAATGTAATGGATCAACGTGGACCCGTCCAAGGCAAAGGTTCGAAGCTTCCCTGTGGTCCAGCCTGGTTGAATGGAACTGAAGCAAACAAATCATCCAGAAGAGGAAAAGATATGTAAGGCCATGAAAGCACATAATTCAGATGGATGCAATACCAGATGGTATGGCAAGAGTGTAAAACAGCAACAGACTGGTGAATAAAACTTTCCCATTGAATGAGACAAGAGAAAAGAAGGGTAATAATAGTGTCAGGTGAGTTGTGACACTATTCACATTCCACCTTGATCTGAATAGGACTGTTGAAGGGAGTGATTGAGAAGAATCGTGGAGAAATGAAAAGAAAGGAGAAATAAACAAAATATCTTTTGATTTTAGAATGCTTGTTTTTGGAAATGACAGACTGTAAAGTGTGTGTGTCAGAAGATATAGAGCGAAGTTGGGTGCGACAAGATCACAGGAAAGTTGTGCCCTGAGACAAGGTGTGTGTTGACAGGAAAGCTGCTCTCTTTTGCACAATATGTATTTTATTCATATAATTTGTGCAACTACATTGCAAAGCAGTTCAAATTTAATATTACATAAGGTACAATACAGATCAGTTTCCTTCAATAATGTACATGATGTATCTCACTATCCCTGCCTGCACAGGTTATATTTACAGTATTTACATTACACATCAAACATTCTCTGGTGCAAACAGCCCGAGGGGTTTTACACAGGTTCCAGCCCCTCACTGTACTATGGCCTACTAGGGCCTCAGACTGCAGCCTTTCCCCATTGAGTCTCCATGGTGGCTTCCCCAAGCTTTAATGCCGTCCCACAGCACATAGACCTGGACGTTGCAATGTGCCAGTCTGCAACACTCGGTCATGGACAGCTCTTTGCACTGGAATACCTGTCCCACGGCCGGGCTCGTTCTCAATAGAGATCATTTCAAATGAACATTTCCTAAATCCGTGCTTTCTCTCTCGCAATAAAGAGAACAGGATGTCTGGCAGATTCAGTGTGAGACGATAACACTGCCGGGTAAAGGCCGCTTTCCAACTCCAATCTTAACACAGGAGATTCCCCAAACAGCTGCAGTAAGGTCTTTGTAAACTGCAGGACGCGGATGTGTGAGGAAATGGTGATGTTACTGAGGAGGTTTCTTAGAAAAGAATGGACTGTGTTTAGGTGGGAATATTACTGAGTGTTAATTGCATCGGGACCATATTTAAAAGCTCCGGCTTTCTGGAAAGCCTTGACTATGAAGGCCGAGTCTGGAAGGGTTTGTGTGGAGAGCTGGGTTTTGGTTCTACTGTTAATAAAGGGTTTGAAATTGGCAGCCTGGAGGAAACTGGAGGTGGAGCTGAAAGATGAGGGGCCGTTCTCTCTCTGTCTGTCACTCTGGGTGTCTTCTCCATCTAGCTCTCTGTTTAATCTTCACTCTTGTCTCCTCCCCTCCCTGCTCTCACTCTGCCTTTCTCAGCCAGGTCCAGGTGGCCTGTATAAAAAGGAGCCTGACAGAATCAGTCTCTTTTTTTGTGCACTGATTTGAGGAAAGAATCAACATGTCTGCCAGTAAACAAGAGTATGCTCCAGGCTGGCAGCATGTTAGAATCCATGAGGAAAGGCATCATCACCCTCATCGACAAGCAGAAGGGGGAGAGGACAGAAATCAGAAATTGGTGGCCCAATTTCTGCTTAATGCTGACGACAAGATTCTGTCAAAAGACATAGCCAGTCGATTCAAGTCTGCTCTGGAGTTGGTGATTCACCCTGATCAGACCTATACTATACCAGGCAGGACAATCTCTGATAGCTTTGCGCTACTCAGGGATATGATCACCTATGTACGGGACAGGAGGGTGGACACCTGCCTCATCAGCCTGGACCAGGAGAAGGCTTTTGACAGGATATCGCACACTAACATGATGGATGTGCATTCCAAAATGGGGTTTGGGGAGGGAATCTGCAATTGGATCAAACTACTCTACACAAACATCAGTAGTGCAGTCTCAATCAATGGGTGGGAATCAGAAAGTTTCCCGATCCAATCTGGAGTCAGACAGGGCTGTCCTCTCTCCCCTGTCTTGTTTGTTTGCAGTATTGAACCCTTTGCTGAGTCTATTAGGAAGAATGCGAGCATCAGAGGGGTGACAATCCCAGGCAGCGGAGGCACTCAGATTAAAACCTCCCTGTACATGGATGACGTCGCCGTTTTATGCTCGGATCCACTGTCTGTGCGCAGAGTGATGAGCATCTGCGACCAGCTCGAACTGGCCTTGGGAGCCAATGTTAAACACGGCAAGAGCGAGGCCATGTTCTTTGGGAACTCGGCTGACCGATCCTTTGTCCCCTTCACCGTTCGGTCAGATTACCTGAAGGTGCTGGGGATATGGTTTGGAAGGGCTGAGACGTGCACCAAAACCTGGAAGCAGCGAGTAGCCAGGGTACAACATAAGCTGAGCATGTGGGAGCAGCGATCTCTCTCCATTATGGGTAAGAACCTGGTCATCAGGTGCGAGGCGCTCACATTGCTGTACGTGGTGCAGGTCTGGCCCATACCGCATTCCTGCGCTGTGGCGATCACCTGAGCCATTTCCCGCTTCATCTGGGGATCCAAAATGGTCCGAGTCCGGAGGGACACGATGTTCAAACCTCTGGATAAGGGCGGGAAAAATGTACCCAACGTCGCCTTCATCCTTATGGCTACCTTTGTGTGCGGCTGCATCAAGCTGTGTGTAGATCCCCAGTTTGCAAACTTCAAGTGTCACTACGTGCTGTGGTTCTATCTGTCCCCAGTGTTGCAAAGGATGGGCCTGGTCATATTGCCGCGGAATGCTCCATCCAGTTGGACTGTGCCGTACTGCCTATCCTTCATGGAAAAGTTTCTGTGGAAAAACACCTTTGACCACCAATCCATCAGGCAGTGGTCTGCACGGAATATCCTCAAGGCCTTACGGGAAAAGGAGATGGTGGATCCTGTCGGATGGTCCCCTGAGCAGAAGTCCAAAGTCATTTGGCAGAATGCCTCATCACCAGAACTTTCAAACAAGCACAAAGATGTAGCCTGGCTGATGGTGAGAAGAGCCCTCCCTGTCAGATCCTTCCTGCACACCCGAAGTCTCACCCCATCCACACGCGGCCCTCGAGGTGGCTGTGGTGGAAAAGAGACGTTGCCCACCTCTTTCTGGAATGTGTCTTTGCAAAGCAGGTGTGGAAGAGATGCAGTGGTTTTTGTCGAGGTTCATCCCAAGCAGCTCTGTAGCACAGGAGTCTGTGCTCTATGGGCTGTTCCCAGGGACGCACACCGAGATAAACATCAACTGCTGCTGGAGGACTATTAATTCGTTGAAAGACGCTCTTTGGTCTGCCCGAAACTTGCTAGTCTTCCAGCACAAAGAGTTGTCCATGACCGAATGTTGCAGACTGGCACATTCCAAGGTCCAGGACTACGTGCTGAGGGACGCACTAAAACTTGGGGCAGCCGCAGCAAAGGCTCAATGTGGAAAGACCACAGTGTAAGGTCCCCTCACCAAGCTGAACGGAGGAGCTGGATCCATGGGAAACCACTCGAACTGTAGCCAGAAAATATTTGTTTGCTGTAAAATGTACATGGCATGACAATGAAATGGAAGGGTTGTGAGGTAACTCACTCCTGTATTGAAGGAAAGTGATCTCCTTTGCACTCTTTGTATTGTTTGACTTGGTGCTTTTTGGAACTGTTTTGTAATGTACTTTTTTAAAAAGATTTTTATGAATAAAGTATATTTTGGAAATTAATAAAAGAAAGTCTGGCAGAGGTAAAGGAGGGAAAGGACTGGGCAAAGGCGGAGCAAAGCGGCACCGCAAAGTGCTTCCTGATAATATCCAGGGCATCACCAAACCAGCAATCCGCCGCCTGGCTCGCCGTGGCGGGATCAAGCGGATCTCGGGTTTGATCGATGAGGAGACTCGCGGGGTGCTGAAGGTTTTCCTGGAGAATGTGATCAGGGATGCGGTCACCTACACTGAACACGCCAAGCGCAAGACGGTCACTGCCATGGATGTGGTGTACGCTCTGAAACGGCAGGGCCGCACTCTCTGCGGATTCAGCGGCTGAACAACTCGACCCTTTCCAGCAAACACAACAAAGGCTCTTCTAAGAGCCACCCACCGTCTCACAGAGAGAGCAGTGACCTGGAAACGGGAGCTGGGATAGGCTGTTTAGAACTGTCTGGAATAAATCTGTGATGTGTTCGAGATACAAAACTAGAATCCCCAAATTTGACATTTCATTTGCAGCAAGGATGTGCAGTGGATTTGATTTTCTAAACGGGCTGTGTAAACAGTGCCCGAGGCTCCACAGTTAGTTATTTCCCCAGTCCACACATACCCTCAGTGAAAAGCCACATCACTCCTCCAGAATCACTCATTGTTTTCATAGAATTTCAAAATGATTTCGCTGCAATGAGGGAATCCGGGAGTTTTGCAGCAGCCGTTAAATCGGTCACTGGAACCAGACCCACTTGTGATGTTATTTCCCCCGAGACGGTGTGTCCTGCACTGAAACTGACAGGGTTTGTGAAACTGATCAGTTTCAGCTCATTCATTCAGGGACCTGGAATTCCCGCAGTTTGAGCCCGCGCTATCCAGAGCCCACTTCTGATTGGTCACCCTCTTCCCATTCGCATGTCTTAACCAATTGCCGAGCCTCGAATTAGAAAATACAGCAATTCATTGGCTTAAATTGTCGTCCTGGCAGAAAGGTTGAATTCAAAAAAGCCGCCAATTTCAGTGTTGGGCAGAATCGAATTACTCAACGAATCTCAATAACGAATTGGCAGCACATTTTATACTTTCCCCGATTTTGCTTTCCATCGATTGGGGTGCTAATTCACTCGGGTGCGTTTGCTAATACTAACTGTAATCCTCAGATCCATTTAACATTTCAGTAGTCCTATTAAATACAAAAGGAATTTTATGATTGAATTTCCATTGGAAGATAGTGAATTAGCACCCCGATCGATGGAAAGGAAAATCGGGCAGAGGATAAAATGTGCTGCCAATTCGTTATTGTGATTTGTTTATATAACTGACCAGGACTGACTTCACCCGAACGCAGCTACTAGCTCCCACCCCACTGACCGCTCTCCCCCCTCTGCAACTCGCTTTCTCCCCCTCCTCCCTACTGGCGAAATTCCGCACTCTGGCTGTTCGCTCTCCGCACCCCCACCCCCCACCCTGTCCCAGCCCAGCCCACAGCTGCTAGCTCTGGCCGTGACACTCGCTCCCACATTTCTTCACCAGGCGCCACCTGTAGAAGCAGGAGGGCCGCAAGGAGTGACAGGGCGACGTTGGAGTGTGTGGCTGAGAGGAGAGATGCGGCACGGCCTGGAGCGAGTGGCCAGAGAGTGGGGTGGTGCGAAGCGAGGAACAACTGGCCAGGGGAGTGGGGGGGGGGGTGGGGGAGCAGCGAGGTCTGGAGCGAGCGGCTGAGGGGGGGAATCGTCGAGGCCTGGAGTGAGTTGCCGAGGGGGGAGAGCTACAGCTTCAAAATCTCCCATTCAGCCACTTCCTCCAGCCAAGTGGTGGGGGGATGGGGTGGCTAGATACCCAATGACGCTTTCTCACGCATGCACGAAGATGGATTTGTTGCGGAAATGTGATGGTGTTGGCGCTGCAAAATGCTCGAGTATCTGACCGCTGAAATCGTCGAGCTGGCCGGTAACGTGGCCCGGGACAACATGAAGACCCGCATCATCCCCAGACACCTGCAGCTGGCCGTCCGCAACAACGAGGAGCTCATCAAGCTGCTGGGAGACGTGACCATCGCTCAGGGCGGGGTGCTGCCTAATATCCAGGCCTTGCTGCTGCCCAAGGAAACCAGCGCTCAGAGCTCCCAGAAAAAGTAAAGCAGCCAAAATGTCATCTACTAAACCAAAGGCTCTTTTCAGAGCCACCCACAGTCTCTGTGAAAGGACTGGTTACTGTCAGGAGGGAGTCAGTGATGGAGTTATTGTAACAGTGGATTGACCTGTTGCACATCTGTCCAGCTGTGTTTTTTAATTTGCTCTGTTTTTCTGCTCACACATCTCCCCCTCTAGTTAAGTGAAGAACTGAACTACAGGGTGTAGAATCAACAATTCCCAGGATCGGGGGTGAGATTGTGCTGAGCAGCAATGAGCCTCCAGTAATGCTGCTTTCTAAATTCCAGATCAGCTCTCAGTCCAACAGGCCTTTCGTACTTTAAATATCACAACAGAGCTGAGCGGGGGTGAGCGCAGCCTCAGCTGCACCGAGTCTCAGGGGCTCTCAGGACCCCAATCAGAGCCGCCATGCCTGGCGGACGTGCAGCAAGGACCCCGGGGGAGGGAGGGTGCACCATTAAAGTGATGGTGCAGCACCTCCCCCATATTCGCCGCCACTTCCCGGTTTCTTCTCCCGTTTATCTCAACATTAAGAAGACGCTTTTGCTCTGGACTACACTGGTTATAAAGTAAGACCCAACTTTGTATCTGAAAGTGATGAATAGCAGCAACAACAGCAGAATCCAACCCCTGCAGTTACATGTGAACTTGCTGATGTTGCAGCAGATTGAATGACTGAGTGAATCCCTTCCCACACACATGGCAGGGGAACGGCCTCTCCCCAGAGTGAATGTGTTGGTGTTTCAGCAGATCATTACTGCTTTTCAAGCTCTTCTCACAGTCAGGACATTGAAAAGGTCTCTGATCAGTGTGAACAAGTTGATGTTCAGTGAGGTTGGATGACTGAGTGAACCCCTTCCCACACACGGAGCAGGTAAATGATCTCTCCCCAGTGTGAACTCACTGGTGTTTCAGCAGGTTGACTCTGGCTGGGTTCAGTTCTACACTCACTGGTTCCTCTCTCTCTCCTCCCCTGAAGGTGCTGATTCTGACTGTATGTACGTGCTCTCTCCCCCTCCGACCCTCCCTGTCCAATGCAGTATCTCCCAGTTTTGGTGATGTGCTCTCCCTGACCTGTCTCCATTTCTCCTTCTTATACAGACTTGCCCTGACTGTCACTATTTCATAGAATCATACAGCACAGAAGGAGGCCAATCGGTCTTTTGTGCCTGTGCTGAATCTGTGAAAAAAATGATGCAATTAGTCCAACCCCCTGCCTATTTCCCCATAGTCCTGGAGAAATTCACTTTTAAATATTTGTCCAATTCCTTTATTAAAGTTATAATTGCATCTGTTTCCAGCACCCTGTCAGACAATTCATTCCAAATCCGAATCAGTTACTGGGTAAAAAGATCTCTCCTCACCTCCCCTTGACATTTTTGGCCAACAATCCCAGCTTCACCACCCTGTCCAGAGAACTGAAACCCCTCATCTCTGGTATCATTCTCGTAAATCTCCTCCGAACTGTCTCAAAAGCTTTGATGTCCTTTCTAAAACCTGGTGCCCAGAACTGGACACATTACTGCAGCTGAGATCGAGCCAGCGACGCCCACATCCCACGAACGGATAAAAAAACGCTCCCTGCCAAATCCCCAATTCTTATCCATTTACAGACGCTCCTTGCCCAGTCCCCAAATCTTATTCATTTAGAGACGCTCCCTGCCCAATCCCCAATTCCTATCCATTTCCAGACGCTCTCTGACCAGTTGACATTGCTGGCGGGCAGTTTCGGGACGCCTCACAGGGAAAAGCTTCACCGCCACCTGCAGGGACACAAACGGGATTGTTCCATCCTATTGTGGCTTTGACGCTCTGCTCCAGCTGTGTGCACCCGCTACGGGCGCGGTCTCCCTGCACTTTGTGAATATTCCACTCCAGCTGCAGATGGAGGTCAGCCACTACCGCGCCTGCTCCTGATCAGAGACAAGGCAAATTCTGGAGCGCAGAGCATTCTGCGTACCACAACTGTCATTAATGCCAATCTCTGACATGATAATCAGGTTTTATTTCCTGCACTTCATTTCCTGGTATGTTAGTGCGTGTTTTCTTTTGTACCTGTCAGTGCCTGGGAGGAGAGAGTCAGCTTCACTTTGTAGCCGTGAATTTCTGGTGTGAGAATGTGGGTTCTTACGCTCTATGTTTCAGTTTTTGGTTTGTGACTGTTTCTGCTATTGCTATGTGAGTTAACTTTGTGGAAAGAGATGCAGTGGTTTTTGTCGATGTTCATCCCAAGCAGCTCTGTAGCACAGGAGTCTGTGCTCTACGGGCTATTCCCAGGGACGCACACCGAGACAAACATCAACTGCTGCTGGAGGACTATCAATTCGGTGAAAGACGCCCTTTGGTCTGCCCAAAGCTTGCTGGTCTTCCAGCGAAAAGAGTTGTCCACCACCGAATGTTGCAGACTGGCACATTCCAAGGTCCAGGACTACGTGCTGAGGGACGCACTAAAGCTTGGGGCAGCCGCAGCAAAGGCTCAATGGGGAAAGACCACAGTGTAAGGTCCCCCCACCAAGCTGAACTGAGGGGCTGGATCCATGGGAAACCCCTCGAACTGTATCGGAGAAATTTTGTGTGCTGTAAATGTAAAAATGTATATGGCATGACAATGAAATGGAAGGGTTGTGAGGCAACCCATGATTGTACAGAAGGTAACTGATCACCTTTGCACTGTTTGTATTCTTTGACTTGATGCTGTTTTAAACTGTTTGGGAATGTAATTTTTACAGATTTTTATGAATAAAGTATATTTTGGAAATTAAAAAAAATGTGAGTTTCACCACATATCTGTCAACAACTTTATGTGAACATCAGCTTTTGTCCAGATCTATCAGTTTCTGATATAGAGTCATAGAGTTATACAGCACAGAAACAGGCCCTTCAGCCCATTGTGTCTGTGCTGGCCATCAAGCACCTAACTATTCTAATCCCATTTTCCAGTATTTGGCCCGTAGCCTTGTATGCTATAGCATTTCAAGTGCTCATCTAAATACTTCTTAAATGTTGTGAGGGTTCCGGCCTCTACCACCTCTTCAGGGAGTGCGTTCCAGATTCCAACCACCCTCTGGGTAAATTTTTTTTCCTCAAATCCCATCTAAACCTCCTGCCCCTTACCTTAAATCTATGCCACCTGGTTATTGACCCCTCCGCTAAGGTAAAATGTTTCTTCCTATCTAACCCATCAATGCCCCTCATAATTTTGTAGACCTCAATCTTATCTCCCCTCAGCCTTCTCTGCTCTAAGGAAAACAACCCTAGCCTTTTCAGTCTCTCTTCATAGCTGAAATGCTCCAGCCCAGGCAACATCCTGGTGACTCTCTTCTGCACCCTCTCCAGTGCAATCACATCCTTCCTATAGTGTGGTGCCCAGAACAGTACACAGTACTCCAGCTGTGGCCTAACTAGCATTTCATACAGCTCCGTCATAACCTCCCTGCTCTTATATTCTCTGCCTCGGACGATCTATATTGGCCTGTAATCTAAGGCTTTCCTCCTCACTATTTACGACACCACCAATTTTCGTGTCATGTGTGAGAAAGGGTTTGATTCTATCCCTATCAGTATCCGTTACATGCATGTGTTTTTAATCTGCACCCCCTCTATTTTATTCTCTGCACTTGTCAGCCTCTTGTAGGTGAGTCTGTGTTTTGCTCCTTATCTCTCAGTCTTCGAAGTATGAGCCTGGGTTTGGACCTAATTTTCTTTGTACCTTGCAGTATGGATATTGAAGAGAGGTTTTTACACATTAACTGCCAAATCCTGATAAGTGATTTTTGGGTTTCACACAGTATCTGTCAGTTTCTTGTCTAGGACTGTTGGTTTTACTCTGTCCCTGGCATTTGCTGGTTTGTTAGTGTGGGGTTTACACTGTACCTGTCAGTTTCTCAGATGTGAGTGTTGGTTTCACTTTGTATAGAATCATAGATCACAGAATACTTACAGCACAAAGGGAGGTTTCAGCTCATCGTGCTTGTGCTGCCTCTCTGCACAAGCAACTCAGCTCATGCCACATCCTCATGTATTCCATGAAAACCTGATTTTTTTTTCCCTTCAGATAATTATCATATATCCTTTTGAAAGCTATGGTTGAATCTTCCTCCGTCACACTCTCAGGCAGTGCATATCAGATCTTAACCATTTGCTGCATAAAAAGGTTTTTCCTCATGTTGCCTTTGGTTCTTTTCCCATTCACCTTAAATCGGTGTCCTCTGCTTACTCAGCCATGAGTAATATTTCCCATTGCTTTCTCAGCACTGATGGATTGTGAGGTGGGAGACAGCCAGAAGTCCCACTGAGCCGCACTGACTCCCAGCTGAAAAAGAAATGAGATAAAGTTCAATCTTTCACAGCGAGATGCTGCAGAGATTTCAGAGTCCCGAATGAAAGAGAGCGTTTCTCATACTGTTGTTGAATTTCATTTCAAACACTCCTTGTACTCTCTGCTAATGAAGCCTAAAAAATGGAAAAACTAAATGGCGCTCAAACTCACAACCCTGAGATTAAAAGTCCCATGATCGACAGACTGAACTGAATATGTCACTTCTACTGTACCTCTGTTTGGATGGAGGCAACTGTATGCAAGGGCAGCTTTCAAATCCTCCCATGGGTCCACACGTCAGACTAAGTTCCATGTTGTAAACTCAAGCAAAGGAAATCTGCTCACTTCCAAAACTATCAGCAAATTGAAGCTGATTACGATCAACATCATCAGAGGTCAGAACTACCTGGTGAAAGAAGACACCCTGAAGAAGAATCCACAATTATTCAAAGGCATCGACAAAGTGAAAAACAAGAAAATCAATGAGTCAATCCAAGCTAAACAGAAACACTGAAGAATTCCATTCCAGACCAGAACACAATTAGAGGCATTTTTTGTATTCAAAGCTGGGCATTAGTATTTAATAGTTGATATATAATTTTGAATATATTTGAATTTCTTTATTCATTTGGCACTGCTGAACATGAAGCAGTCTTAAATCATTTAATTTTTTTTGTAAAATCTGACTTACCAGATTAAAATATTAGATCAAGGGAGAAATTTCAAAGATTACTGGACCAGTAATCCAGAGGCCTGGACTCAAGATCCAGTGACAGCCAGGACGTCAAGGCGGGAAACACTCCGCACTAGTCTGCAGTGAGCGATTCCATCGAAGGTAGAGCACAATCTCTTTAATATAAGAATGTATATTTTATAATAATTAATCACTCAAGACCTTCCTGGTCTCTGCATCTCACCTGCTCTCTGGATAAACTTGCAGAAACTATTTCAACCTGTAAAGCAGGAGTCTAGGGAATGTATAATGATATTTTCTAGCCTTCGGGCAATATTTTAATCAATACAGTGTGGGACAACCTGTCTGGGCACAACTCCATGACTTTCTCTTTAACTAGTGACCTCACAATCACGAACGTCTATGGTAACAATCTTCAGCTCATCACCTCCGGTACGTAGCTCTAATCTTAATGCACATTTAAACAACCTTTCAAGTCCAGTTGCAGTTTTTGTTGCCTTACCTGCACAAGCTTAAAAAGTGAAAAACGGAAGCAAGTTTAACTGAACACTCTGGTGGTCAGTTCGGGCACGGGAAAAAAAATGAAAGGACTCGGACCAGGTCAGATGTGGTGCTGTCAGGCTTGGGTCGGGTTTCATTTGCTGACCCGAGCAGGCCTTTAGTTACTGTTGCAACCTTATATTCCCACTTGACAATCTGTATATTTTGTTCATTTCAATTTTGTCGACAAGCTCTTTGAATCCAGTTCCCCTGTCCTCAAGCAGGCTCAGTTTGGAAATCGATTCCGCTTTCTGGAAGGCTGAAAGCAATCGATGACCTTAAACTAAAAATGGCAACAGAGAAGGGCTCATCTGGGATTTGAACCCAGGACCTCTCACATATTAATCAGTTATATACCCAAAACGAGAATCATACCCCTAGACCAACGAGCCACCGTTGGCATGGTTTTTATTCGCTCCTGTGGAATTTCACTGGCACCCACAGCCGATCATGCATTTTTTTCAGATCAAAACAATATCCTGCAAAGCTGAAATAAAAACAGAAAGTGCTGGACATACTCAGCACCTCTGACAGCATCTGTGGAGAGAGAAACAGAGTTAACATTGCAGGGTTTTCACCTTTTGTTTGAGCCATCTTTTCAGACTGCTTCTGTCCATCCAATCTCACTTTTTACTCTATCCACATTCTAAGGGTGGTGCAGTGGTGAGCACTGTAGCTTCACGACTTCAATGACCCCGATTCAGTTCTGTATACTGCCTGTGTGGAGTTTGCAAGTTGTTTATGTGGGCTTCCACAAGGTACTCTGGTTTCCTCCCACAACGAAAGACTTGTGGGTTGATAGATAAATTGACTGTTGTAAATTGGCCCCAGGGTAGGTGATAGGAGAAATGTGGGGATGTGGTAGGGAATTCTGGGTCAACATAGGATTAGTATAAATGGGTGGTTGATGGTCAGTGCAGACTCAGTGGGCCAAAGGGCCTATATCAGTGCTGTATATCTCTATAACCATTCTCGAAGCAAATGCATTTTTCATGAATTCCTCATTTCTTTTATTAATGACAATTTTATATTTCCGGCCCTTGCTTCATACGATACCACAAGTGGAATCATGTTTCCATCAACCCGATCAAACCCCTTCACTATTTCCTCATATTGCAATGTTTCTTTAACCCTGACAGACTGTGGAGTTTCTGCTGCTTGATTGCAGTTCTTGCTTCCCGCCAGTAGATGTCACCTCACTCCAATATTGTGAAGTTTACAAATGTGAGAGAGACACAACAGGAAATAATTGTTCACATTATAGTGAATGTGTGGGATTTAGAAATACTAGGAGTGGAGACGAGTTATTATTGAATTTGTCAATCCAAACATATGTTATAATGTTGTGTTAAATCTGTCACTCTGTTGTCTTGATTCTGAGAGTGACATAGACTCATCGAGTCATTGGGTCATTTGTGGTATAGAAGGAGGCCATTCGCCCCATCGAGTACAGGCCAGCTCTCCATGGAGCGATCCACTCAGTCCCACTCGTCTGCTCGATCCCCCTAGCCCTGTAAATTTATTTCCTTCAAATGCCCATCGAAATTCCTTTTGTAACCAACGATTGTCTCCACTTCCTCCGCCTTCGGGGGCAGCGAGTTACAGATCATCACCAATCACTGTGTAAAAAAGCTCTTCCGCACATTCCCCCTGCGTCTCTTGTCCAAAACCTTCAATCTGAATCCCCTAGTCCTTGTACCAATAGTTAATGGGAACAATTTTTCCTTGCCAACTTATCTAAAACTGTCATAGCCTTCGACACCTCTATCCATTCTCCCCTCAATCTCCTTTGATACAGGCAGAAAAAACCCTGTTTTTCTAACCTAACCTTGAAACTAAAACCCTCCATCCCTGGAACTATTCTGGTAAATCTCCTCTGCATCCTCTCAAGAATCCGCACATCCTTTCGAAAGATTGATGAGCAGATCTGGATGCAACACTCCAATTGGGGCCTAACCAGAGTTCAGCATAACAACCCTGCTTTTGTACTCAATGTCTCTATTTATAAAGCCCAAGATCCCACATGCTTTGCTAACCACTCTCGCAATATGTCTTGCCAACTTCAAAGAATGATGGACATGCACTCCAGGTCCCTCTATTCCAGCACACTCTTCAGAACTGCAGCATTGAGTATATATTGCCTCTCCCTATTTCTTCTGCTAAAATGCATCACCTCACACTTGTCACTATTAAATTCCATCTGCCACCTGTCTGCCCATCCTACTAGCCGATAACTATCCTGTTTCAGGCAGTTCATATCATCCTCACTGTTTGCCACTCCTCCAAGTTTGGTGTCATCGGCATATTTTGAGATTCTACTCGATATTCCAAGATCCAAGTCATTAATCTGTAGCAAAAAAAAGCAATGGTTCTAGCACTGACCCTTGGGGAACACCACTGTCGACTATCCTCCGGTCTGACCAAGAACCATTTCATATGACTCGCTGTTTTCTGTCCTTAAACCAATTTCCTATCCAAATGGACACTGACCCTCCTAATCCATGAACCTCAATTTTGTTAACCACCCTTTTATGTGGTACTTTATAAAATGCTTTTGTAAAATCCATATAAACAACATCCACTGCATTCCCTTCATCAACTTTCTCAGATAGTTTATCAAAAAATGCAGTTAGATTCATCAAGCATGAACTTCCATTTATAAATCCATGCCCACTCTCCTTAATTAACTCAAACCTCTCCAAATGACTTGATTTTTTCCCTGACCTGTTGGTCTTGTGCTTATAGCAAGCTCACCACAGAGCATGTATTTGGCAATGTGACTGTCATTCATTTGGCCCAGTCAACAGAGCCGCCTCTGACTCAAGAGGGCAAACATGCTGCGGATCCCTGCACGCTGGTGTGCTTCCTCATTCGGCACTCTGTCCTGCCAGGAGATGCCCAATATCCATCTGAGGCAGTGGAGGTGGAAGATGTTCAGCTGCTTTTCTTGGCTTGTATAAGTTGTTGATGCTTCTCTGCTATAAAGGAGGGTGCTGAGAACACAAGCCTGGTACACATGGAATTTTGTATTTTCGGTCAGTTTGCAGTCGGTTCACACCCGTCTTCTCAACTTTGACATGACTGCTGCAGCATTGGCAATCCTGGTGCTGATTTCAGCATCAAGGGACAAATTGCTGGTGATTGTTGATCCAAGGTATGTGAACTGTTGACAACCTCCAAAGTGAGGTTGTCAATGTTGATGGAAAGTGGAGTCTCTACGTCCAAGTCTCTACGTCCAAGTGGAGTCTTGCCAAGATGAACAGCTTGTCGTCAGCTCTGATATACAGGTGAACACCCCCATCTGAGTGACTGAAAGTGTACAATAGCAGCATGGAGAAGAATACACCAATTATAAAGGATGTGATAACTAGACAGTTAGAAAATAATGATATGATTGGGCAGAGTCAACATAGATATATGAAAAGGAAAACAGGCTTGAAAAAACCCGTTGAGTTTTTTGAGGATGTTACCTGTAGAATAGATAAAGGAGAACCAGTGGATGCTTTGGTAATGTCCCACACAGGAGGTGAGTAAACAAAATTAGAGCACATAGGATTGGGGATAATATACTGGTGTGGATTGAGAATTGGTTAACAGACCGAAAACAGGGAGCAGGAATAACGGGTCCTCCTCAGGATGGCAGGCTGTTACTATTGGGGTACTGCAAGGATCAGTGTTGGAGCCGCAGCTGTTAACAACCGAAATAAATGATTTGGATGTGGGGATTAAATGTAATATTTTCAAGTTTGCAGATGACACAAAGCTAGGTGAAGTGTGAGCTGTGAGAAGGATGCAGAGAGGCTTCCAGGGAACCTGGAGAGGCTAAGTGAATGGGAAAGAACATGGCAGATGGAATATAATGTGAATAAGTGTGAATAAGTGCAGTTGGCTGCCATGTGACCAGATTTGCCACAGGTGCGGCAAACTCTGGGCTGCCCAGCGTAGACCAAGAAGCCTCGATACCGGAAACCCCTCCACTTCCACTTTGGTGGAATAAGCAGAAAGACAGAGTATTTCTTAAATGGTGAGAGGTTGGGAAGTGTTGATGTCCAAAGGGACCTGGGTGTCCTTGTTCATGAGACACTAAAAGCTCTTGTGCAGGTGCAGCAATCAATTAGGAAGGCAAATGGTATGTTGGCCTTCACACGAGGGGTCTTGAGTACGGGAGTAAAGATGTCTTGTTGCAATTGTATAGAGCCTTGGTAAAACCGCGCTGGAGTATTGTGTATAGTTTGGTCTCCTCATCTAAGGAAGGATATACTTGCCACAGAGGGAGTGAAACAGAGGGTCACCAGACTAATCCCTGGGATGGTGGGACTGAAACTGGGCCTGTATTCCTTAAAGTTTCGAAGAATGAGAGGTGATCTCATTGAAACTGATAAAATTCTTACAGGGTGTGACAGTGTGGATGTAGATAGGATGTTTGCCCTGGTTGGTGAGTCTAAAATCAGGGGACCAAGTCTCAGAATAAGGAGTAGGCCATTTAAAACTGAGATAGGGTTGAATTTCGACACTCAGACGGTGGTGAATCATTGGAATTCTCTACCCCAGAGAGCTGTGGCAGTTCAATCATTGAGCATGTTCAAGACAGAAATTGTTAGAAATCTTGATACTCATGACATCAAGGGATAAGGGGATAGCACGGGAAAGGGGCAGATAGAGGTAGATGATCAGCCATGATCATCAGGCTCGATGGGCTGAATGGCCTCCTGCTATGTTCCTCTGTTCCTAAGAGAGTTGGCGCCAGCGCGCAGCCCTGCTTTACCCCACTGCTGATCTTGAAAGTGTCTGATGTTGCTCCATTGTAACTGATGGAACTGTGCATGTTCTCGTGGAAAGAAGAGATGATGCCCAAGAGTTCAGGAGGGCAGCCGAGTTTCCATCGCAGTTTGAAGAGTCAGTCTCTGCTGACAGGATCAAAGGCCTTGGTGATGTCATTCAAAATATGTGTGGCTCTGTGGCACATTGGGTAGCGTGTTGGATTTCTAAATAATGATAGAGAAGGCATTCAAAGGTTGTGGATTCAAATCCCACCAGAGTCAAATTTTGGACCAGAGACAGAAGAGCACAACGGAACAGAGAGTTAACAAGTATGTCAAAAGCACCGACTCAGAGAAAGAGCGAGAGAGAGAGGAGCACGGCAGGAGCGGAGCAGGGGTAAAAAAATCAAGGAGTGACATCACAATGGAGAGTGAGAGCAGGGAAACAGAGAGCCGCTGGGGTGAGTTTCCAGGATTTGGTTCTTGCTTCGGTGCAGTGGAAGGAGCTGTTTGGTGAGGATCTGGTGAGCTGTGACATCACAGGCAAGCAGGTAGTTGATTGGTTTGGAAAAAGCTGCATGTTTGATGAGTATCTGGCAAGTGATTCAGGTCCATGTTCGTCCTAATGTTTAAAATAGTAAACAAACTAGTAGTAAGCATAATAAAATATACAATAAAATAAACAATTGAATAAAATAATTAAGTAGTTAATTGAAACACGTTAAGGATGACAGGACAGGTGATGTGTCACAGCTGCAGCATGTGGGAGCTCCTGGATGCCAGTGTGATCCAGAGCAAACACATCTGCAGCAAGTGTAGTATCTGTTCTTATCAGTGCTTATTTGATTGAGAAGAGACCATGATCATTGCCTTTTGATCCTGGGGGAACTTTGAGTAAAATGGCTATAACCAATCTTCGAGTTTCGGGCCAGGGAGTGCGCAACACTGTTCGGGTGGTCGTGAAGGACAAGGAAGGAGATGCACCGGTCGATCGCACCTTCTTCATCAAGAAATTTCTCTTCGATTGCTGCGGATTTCAAGCGACGGACGTCTTCTGCCTGCAGGATTTCCCCAGCAGTGGATACTTCGACGTGACGTTCCGGAACGTGGCGGGATGCATCAAGTTTCTGAAGGCGTTCAAGTTGAAAGGGGACCGGGCGCCACTGTCGATCCTCACAGCGGAGCCGCTCTTCACGCTTCCGTAACAACGGGACCGGGTGGTGACGATTCACCTCTACAACCCCCATGTTCCGGTGGTGGATGTACTCACCTTTCTCGCCAGGTACGTCGAGGTGGCCGGCAGCAGCACTGATGTCAAGGACCCCTTTGGGATCTGGACCAGCAAGCGGCAGGTCAAGGTGACCTTGAAGGTAGATCCCAGTGGAGCCATCATCCACCCTCCCTCCAGATTCGCTATCGGGGGAAGTCGAGGCTTCTTGGTCTACGCTGGGCAGCCCAGAGTTTGCCGCACCTGTGGCAAATCTGGTCACATGGCAGCCAACTGCAGCACGGTTGTTTGCAGGAACTGCAAGGAGGAAGGCCATCAGACCAAGGACTGTAAGCAGACTAAGTGTTGCAACTTGTGCGGTGCGGCAGGCCATCTCGACAAGACCTGCCCCAAACGTTGCCTCAGCTATGCTCAGGCGGCAAGGTCCAAGGAAAGGCCGGGAGAAGGTTCGACGAAGGCGTCCGCTGTTCGAAAGGAGACCAGCAACCTTCTCCGCAGCGAGGAACTTCAACCTGAGAAGGAAGGGGAGGCAGCTGAAACCAACGACCCAGCACCTATCCAGCGCCCGGAAACCCCTCCTCCACAGACAGAATCAATGGAGGAGGAGGCAGCAGATGGACAAACAGGTCAGTGGCAAGTGGTCCAGAGGAAAACCACAAAGAAAAAACATCCCAAAGCCACCACCCAAACCAGTGGCAAGAGGGGGCTCTCTTCTGAATCAGACTGCAACAACTCCTCTTCACTGGACGGGGAAATGCTGGAGCGACAGCCCCTTCAAAAGAGGCGGCAGAACTCCGAGATGGATGATAGAGCATCCCAGCCCCCGGGCACTGGAAGCTGTGATGGGCCCGGCGTGCCCCAACCCCAATGCCCCACACGTAACGACGTGGCCAACGCATCTCAGCTCCGGGACACCGGGAGCCAAGACACGTCTGGCGCACCTGAGTTCCTGGAGACCGGGAGCTGTGATGTTTTCGAGGAGGAACAGATGGAAGCAGCTGAGGACAACCCAATCCTCTCTGCCTACAAGACCCCCCCCCGATGTCACCCGAGCGGCACAAACCCTGCATGAAAAATCAGGAGGGGTTTCTGAGCCCAACCAACGTGAAACTGCTTGCGCATACGATGGGTATGCAGGAACATCCCGAAGGGGAAGGACTGGGACTAGCGAGGACAAATGGTATGGGAAGCAACAACTAATTTTTAGTAAAAAATGGGTGTACGAATTGCTTCCATTAATGTGCGTAGCATTAAATCTACTACGCGATGTGTTTCAACCTTGGATTACCTTGCCAAGGTCAAAGCTGACCTACTGTTTCTGCAGGAGTGTGGAATACCACACCTCAGCACCTACAGGCAGTGGTCGCGATGGTGGTCCCATGGGCCATCGATCTGGTCGGGGGGTAATGACTGCCGTTCCTCCGGCCTGGGTATTCTGCTGCGGGGAGGTAACTTCACCATCTCCGAAGTTAAGGAGGTGGTGGGCGGCCGCCTCCTCGTAGCAGACGTAATGTACAACAACGCTCCGCTCCGGTTGATCAACGTGTACGCCCCGGTACAACGCAGCGAGCGGCTGACCGTCTTCCAGCAGCTCCCACTGCTGCTGGCGACGTCCAGGCCGGTCATCCTAGGCGGTGACTTCAACTGCATCATCGATGCGGCTGGACGATCCGGCAGTGACGACAGCAAACTGGACGCTTCGTCCAGATTCCTAATAGAAACAGTTAAAGATGCCAAACTGCACGACGTCTTCAGCAAACCTGCAGACGGAGCGCAGCGCAGATACACATGGTCAAATCGGACGGGTCTGCCCGTTCCAGGATTGACTTCCTGTTTGTGTCCCGTGCTGTCACGGTCGGATCCACCGACGTCAAGCCGGTGTTCTTCTCCGACCACTGCCTCTTACTGGCCGACTGTCACTTGCAGGACGACCAGCGGGTTGGCAGAGGGACGTGGAAGCTCAATGCGACACTGCTGACCCCAGAGAACGTTGAGGAACTCAAAAGGGATTACAAAGGTTGGAGGACCGTGAAACCCCTCTTTGAGTCTCCAGTTCACTGGTGGGAAGCGATTAAGGAGAACATCAAGAGGTTCTTCATCCACAAAGGTGTTCAGAAGGCGAGAGAGAGATAGAGGGAACTGTCCCGACTCCAGAAAATTATGCAAAATCTACTCCGGTTGCAGGCAATGGGGGTCGAGGTCAAGGAGGACCTCCAGGAGGTGAAGAGCCAGCAGGCCTCGCTCTTTGCCAAGGAGGCCTCCAAGATCATCTTCCGGTCCAGAGTCTGCTCCATCGAGCAGGATGAGACGTGCTCGCGTTACTTCTTCCAAAAGGTACACAGAGAGAGCTCTGTTATCAGCAGCCTGAAGGAAGAAGATGGCTCAGTAACGTCTTCGCAGTCCGACATACTAAGGATCAGCAAATCCTTTTATGCTGGGCTGTATGACGCGAAGCCAACAGACAGCAGAGCCTCCCAGTCCTTCCTGTCATCTATCACAGAGGTCTTAGATGACAGCAGGAGGGAGAGACTGGACAAGCTGCTAACTCTGGACGAGCTGACAATGGCCGTCGAGTCTTTCGAGACGAGTAAAACTCCCGGGAGCGACGGCTTACCGGTCGAGTTGTACTCGGCCCTGTGGGACTGGGTCGGCCCGGACCTGCTGGAAGTATACGAGAGTGTGCTCCTGGCCGGCAGCATGTCAGAATCCATGAGAAAAGGCATCATCACCCTCATTTACAAGCAGAAGGGGGAGATAGCAGAAATCAGAAATTGGCGGCCCATCTCACTGCTTAATGTTGATTAAAAGATTCTGTCCAAAGTCATAGCCAGTTGAGTCAAGTCTGCTCTGGAGTTGGTGATTCACCCCGATCAGACCTGTACTGTACCCGGCAGGAAGATCTCTGATAGTCTCGCGCTACTCAAGGATACGATCGCCTACGTACGGGACAGGAGGGTGGACACCTGCCTCATCAGCCTGGACCAGGAGAAGGCTTTTGACAGGATATCGCACACCTACATGATGGACGTGCTTTCCAAAATGGGGTTTGGGGAGGGAATCTGCAGTTGGATCCAACTGCTCTGCACAAACATCAGTAGCGCAGTCTCAATCAACGGGTGGGAATCTGAAAGTTTCCCGATCAAATCTGGAGTCAGACAGGGCTGCCCTCTGCCCCCGGTCTTGTTTGTATGCTGTATTGAACCCTTTGCTGAGTATATTAGGAAGGATGCGAGCATAAGAGGGGTGACAATCCCAGGCAGCGGAGGCACTCAGGTCAAAACCTCCCTGTACATGGATGACGTCGCCGTTTTCTGCTCGGATCCGCTGTCCTTGCGCAGACTGATGAGTATCTGCGACCAGTTCGAACTGGCCTCGGGAGCCAAAGTTAACCAAGGCAAGAGCGAGGCCATGTTCTTTGGCAACTGGGCTGACCGATCCTTTGTCCCCTTCACCGTCAGGTCAGACTACCTGAAGGTGCTGGGGATATGGTTCGGAAGGGCCGGGGCGTGCACCAAAACATGGGAGGAGCGAGTAGCCAAGGTACGACAAAAGTTGGGCATGTGGGGGCAGCGATCTCTCTCCATTGTGGGTAAGAACCTGGTCATCGGGTGCGAGGCGCTCACGTTGTTGCTCCACGTGGCGCAGGTCTGGCCCATACCCCACTCCTGCGCCGTGGCAGTCACCCGAGCCATTTTCCGCTTCATCTGGGGATCTAAAATGGACCGGGTCCGGAGGGACACGATGTTCAAATCTCTGGACAAGGGCGGGAAAAATGTACCCAACGTGGCCCTCATCCTGATGACCACCTTCGTGTGCGGCTGCATCAAGCTGTGTGTAGATCCCCAGTACGCAAACTCCAAGTGTCACTACGTGCTGAGGTTCTATCTGTCCCTGGTGTTGCGAAGGATGGGCCCGGTCACATTGCCGCGGAACGCTCCGTGCAGTTGGGCGGTGCCGTACCACCTATCCTTCGTGGAGCAGTTTCTGCAGGAAAACACCTTTGACCACCGGTCCATCAGGCAGTGGTCTGCACGGAATGTCCTCAAGGCCCTACGGGAAAAGGAAACAGTGGATCATGTCGGATGGTTCCCCGAGCAGACCGTCAAAGTCATTTGGTGGAATGCCTCATCACCAGAACTTTCAAACAAGCACCAAGACGTAGCTTGGCTGGTGGTGAGAAGGGCCCTCCCCGTCAGATCCTTCACGCACACCCGAAGTCTCGCCCCCTCCGCACAGTGCCCCCGCATTGGCTGTGGTGGGGAAGAGACGGTCGCCCACCTCCTCCTGGAATGTGCCTTTGCAAAGCAGTTGTGGAAAGAGATGCAGTGGTTTTTGTCAAGGTTCATCCCAAGCAGCTCTGTAACACAGGAGTCTGTGCTCTACGGGCTGTACCCAGGGACGCACACCGAGACAAACATCAACTGCTGCTGGAGGACTATCAATTCGGTGAAAGACGCCCTTTGGTCTGCCCGAAACTTGCTGGTCTTCCAGCGCAAAGGGTTGTCCACCACCGAATGTTGCAGACTGGCACATTCCAAGGTCCAGGACTACGTGCTGAGGGACACGCTAAAGCTTGGGCAGCCGCAGCAAAGGCTCAATGGGGAAAGACCACAGTGTAAGGTTCCCCCACCAAGCTGGACTGAGGGGCTGGATCCATGGGAAACCCCTCGAACTGTATCGTTAATATTCTCAATTGCTGTAAATGTAAAACTGTAATTGACATGACAATTGTGAAACGGAAGGGTTGGGAAGAAGCTCATGACAGTATTGAAGGAAACTGATCTCCCTTGAAATGTTTGTATTTTTTGATGCTGTTATAAACTGTTTGGCAATGTAATTGTTACAGGTTTTTATGAATAAAGTATATTTTGGAAATAAAAAAAAAAATGTTTGCGGCTCAAAGAGTGATAAAAAAGGAATGTAGTGGTAGTAGGGGACAGTATAGTAAGGTGGATTGACACTGTTCTCTGCAGCAAAGAGCAAGAGTCCAGACGGCTGTGTTGATTCAGGACGTCTGCTCAGGGCTGGAGAGAAACATACAATGGGAGGGGGAGGATCCAGTCGTCGTGGTCCATGTCGGTACCAATGACATAGGCAGGACAAGGTTAGAGGTTCTGCAAAGTCAGTATGAGGAACTAGGCAGCAAATTAAGTAGCAGAACCTCAAAGTTAATCATCTCTGGATTATTACCTGAGCCATGTGCAAATTGGCATAGGACAAATAAGATTAGAGAAATTGATGCGTGGCTCAAAGACTGGTGTGGTAGTAGTGGGTTCTGGTTCGTGGGGCATTGGCACCAGTACTGGGGAAAGTGGTGGCTGTACCGTTGGGACGGTCTACACCTGAACCGTGCTGGTGCCGGTGTTCTAGCGAGCCACATAACGAGGCAAGTAGAGACAGTTTTAAACTGAATAGCGGGGGCAAGGGATCAAATTTGGGAAGATATGGTGAATCAAGGAGGAGAGACAAGGCAAGAGAGAAAGGTATAAATATGGGAAATGATAAACAGACTGTGACAGGAAGGGACAGAGCAGACAAATCTAAGAGTAAATCAACAGATAAGGCTAGAGGTTACAAAAATAATAAAAGGACAAAACTAAATGCTCTGTATCTGAATGCATGGAGCATTCGAAACAAAACAGATGAACTGAGAGCACAAATAGAATGTTCGAGGTGAGGGAAACCTCCGGTGGCCCTGCCGACTTCACCTGCTGGAAGTGCATCCGTCTCCAGCTCCTATCAGACTGTGTTAGGGAATTGGAGCTGGAGCTGGATGAACTGAGGATCATTCGGGAAGCTGAGGGGTTGATAGATAGAAGCTACACGGAGGTCGTTACTCCACAAATCAAAGGCAGCTGGGTAACAGTTAGAGGTGGGAAGAGGTCAGTGCAGGGATCTCCTGTGGTCGTTCCCCTCAACAACAAGTATACAGTTTTAGATACTGTTGGGGGGGACGGCCTATCGGGGGCAGGCTGCAGTGACCGGGCCTCTGGCACGGGGTCCTGCACTGTGGCTCAGAAGGGAAGGAGGGAGAATGGGAGAGCACTAGTCATCGGGGACTCGATGGTGAGGAGTACGGACAGGCGGTTCTGTGGGCGCAGGCGAGACGCACGGATGGTTTGTTGCCTCCCTGGTGCCAGGGTCCGTGATGTTTGTGATCGCGTCTTCAGGATCCTTAAAGGGGAGGGGGAGCAGCCAGAGGTCGTGGTGCACATTGGCACCAACGACGTAGGAAGGAAGGGTGGCACAGATGTTAGAAGTGAGTTTAGGGAGTTAGGCTGGAAGCTGAAAGCTCGGACGGACAGAGTTGTTATCTCTGGTTTGTTGCCGGCGCCACGTGATAGTGAGGCTAGGAATAGGGAGAGAGCACAGCTGAACACGTGGCTGCAGGAATGGTGTAGGAGGGAGGGCTTCCAGTTCTTGGATAATTGGACTGCATTCTGGGGAAGATGGGACCTGTTCAAACAGGACGGGCTGCATCTGAACCAGAGGGGCACCAATATCCTGGGAGGGAGGTTTGCTAGTACTGTTCGGGAGGGTTTTAAACTAGTTTGGGAGGGGGATGGGAACCGGACTTGTAATCCAGGGACCAGTGGGTCCACTCAGAAAGACAAAGAGTGTAGTGAGGTATTGGGGAAGGTAGCACTGTCACAGAGGACAGATGGGCACGGAGAAGGGTTAAAGTGCGTATACTTCAACGCAAGAAGCATCAGGAATAAGGTGAGTGAATTGAAGGCGTGGATGGGCACTTGGGACTACGATGTTGTGGCCATCACTGAAACGTGGATAGGTGAGGGGGAGGAATGGTTTTTGGAGGTACCTGGTTATAGATGTTTTCATAAGATTAGGAATGGTGGTAAAAGAGGTGGGGGGGTGGCATTGTTAGTTAGAAATAGTGTAACAACTGCTGAAAGAATTTTCGAGGAGGATCTGCCGACTGAGGCACTGTGGGTTGAGGTCAGGAACAGGAAAGGAGCAGTCACCTTGATGGGAGTTTTCTATAGGCCCCCCAATAGCAGCAGGGAGGTGGAAGAGCAGATTGGGAAACAGATTTTGGAAAGGAGCAGAAGTCACAGGGTAGTAATTATGGGGGATTTCAACTTCCCAAATATTGATTGGCAACTCTTTAGATCGAATAGTTTGGATGGGGTAGTGTTTGTGCAGTATGTCCAGGAAGCTTTTCTGACTCAGTATGTAGACTGCCCGACCAGAGGGGAGGCAATATTGGATTTGGTACTAGGTAATGAACCAGGGCAAGTGATAGAGCTGTTGGTGGGCGAGCACTTTGGAGATAGTGATCACAATTCTGTAGCATTCACTGTGGTAATGGAGAGGGATAGGTATGTGCAACAGGGCAAGGTTTACAATTGGGGGAAGGGTAGATATGATGCTGTCAGGCAGGAACTGAGGAGCATAAGTTGGGAGCATATGCTGGCAGGGAAGGGCACGGTCGAAATGTGGAACTTTTTCAAGGAGCAGATAGTAGGGGCCATTGATAAGCATGTCCCTGTCAGACAGGGAAGGGATGGTCATGTGAGGGAACCGTGGTTGACAAGAGAGGTTGAGAGTCTTGTTAGGAAGAAGAAGGATGCGTATATAAAGTTGAGGAAAAAGGGCACAGGCATAGCTCTGGAGGGATACAAGATGGCCAGGAAGGATCTGAAGAAAGGGATTAGGAGAGCTAAGAGAGGGCATGAAAAATGCTTGGCGGGTAGGATAAAAGAAAACCCCAAGGCCTTTTACGCGTATGTCAGAAATATGCGGATGACTAGGGGGACCATAGGTCCGGTCAAGGACAATAGCGGGAGACTGTGTGTTGAGCCGGAAGAGATAAGTGAGGTTTTGAATGAGTACTTCTCTTCGGTATTTACGAATGAGAAGGGGTGTATTACTGAAGAGGACGGTGTGAAACAGACTGGTAAGCTCGAGGAAGTGCTCGTTAGGAGGGAAGATGTGTTGGGGTTTTTGAATAACTTGAAGATAGACAAGTCTCCCGGGCCTGACGGGGTATATCCAAGGATGTTATGGGAAGCAAGGGATGAAATTGCAGAGCCGCTGGCAATGATCTTTTCATCTTCTCTGCTGACGGGGGTGGTACCAGGTGATTGGAGGGTGGCAAATGTTGTGCCCCTGTTTAAGAAAGGGAATAGGAACAACCCTGGGAATTACAGGCCAGTTAGTCTTACTTCGGTGGTAGGCAAGTTGATGGAAAAGGTGCTGAGGGATAGGATTTCTGAGCAACTGGAAAGACACTGCTTGATTCGGGACAGTCAGCACGGTTTTGTGAGGGGTAGGTCTTGCCTCACAAGCCTGATTGAATTCTTTGAGCAGGTGACCAAGCAAGTGGATGAGGGTAAACCAGTGGATGTGGTGTACATGGATTTTAGTAAGGCATTTGATAAGGTCCCCCATGGTAGACTTATGGAGAAAGTCAGGAGGCATGGGATAGTGGGGAATGTGGCCAGTTGGATTAAGAATTGGCTAACTGATAGAAGGCAGAGAGTGGTCTTAGATGGTAAATACTCAGCCTGGAGCCCAGTTACCAGTGGCGTGCCGCAGGGATCAGTTCTGGGTCCTCTCCTGTTTGTGATTTTTATTAACGACTTGGATGAGGAAGTCGAAGGGTGGGTCAGTAAATTTGCAGATGATACAAAGGTTGGTGGAGTTGTGGATACCGAGGAGGGCTATTGTCGTCTGCAAAGGGACTTGGATAGGTTGCAGTGCTGGGCTGAAAAGTGGCAGATGGAGTTTAACCCTGAAAAGTGTGAGGTCGTCCATTTTGGAAGGACAAACATGAATGCAAAATACTGGGTTAACGGTAGGGTTCTTGGGCATGTGGAGGAGCAGAGAGACCTTGGGGTCTATGTGCATAGATCATTGAAAGTTGCAACTCAAGTGGATAGGGCTGTGAAGAAGGCATATGGGGTGTTAGCGTTCATTAGCAGAGGGATTGAATTTAAGAGCCGTGAGGTGATGATGCAGCTGTACAGGACCTTGGTAAGGCCTCATTTGGAGTACTGTGTGCAGTTCTGGTCGCCTCATTTTAGGAAGGATGTGGAAGCCTTGGAGAGGGTGCAGAGGAGATTTACCAGGATGTTGCCTGGAATGGAGAATAAGTCTTACGAGGAAAGGCTGAACATTCTAGGCCTCTTCTCATTAGAAAGGAGAAGGATGAGGGGTGACATGATAGAGGTTTATAAGATGATCAGGGGAATAGATAGGGTAGACAGTCAGAAACTTTTTCCCCGGGTGGAGCAAAGCGTTACAAGGGGTCATAAATTTAAGGTGAAGGGTGGGAGATATAAGGGGGATGTCAGGGGAAGGTTCTTTACCCAGAGAGTGGTCGAGGCATGGAATGCCTTGCCCGGGGAAGTTGTTGAGTCAGAAACTTTAGGGACTTTCAAAAGGCTTTTGGATAGGTATATGGATAAAGGAGAATGATGGGGTATAGATTAAATTGTCCTTGACAGAGGACAAAGGATCGGCACAACATTGTGGGCCGAAGGGCCTGTTCTGTGCTGTATGTTCTATGTTCTATGTTCTATGTTCTATAAGTGCGATCTGATAGTCATTACAGAGATCTGGCTGCAGGGCGTCATCGATTGGGATGTGAATATTGGAGGTTCCATGGCATTTAGGAAGGACAGGAAGCTTGGAAAAGGTGGTGGGGTAACTCTGTTATTTAATGATGGTATTAGCGCAATAGAGAGGGATGACCTAAGTTCAGGAGATCACGATGTAGAAGCAGTTTGAGTTGAGGTGAGAAATAATACAGGCAAGAAGTCACTTGTGGGAGTGGTGTACAGGCCACCTAACATTAACCACACTGCAGGATGGGGTATAAAAAAAGTAACAATGGCAGCTTGTCAGAAAGGTACAGCAATAATTATGGTGGATTTTGATATCCATATAGACTGGAAAATTCTGATGGGCAGAGGTAGCCTAGATGAGGAGTCCACCGAATGTTTTTGGGATAATTTCTTGGAAAAATAAGTTCTGGAGCCAACCTGAGAGCAGGCTATACTGGACCTGACATTGTGCAATGAGATAGGATTAATTAATGACCTCATAGTTAAGGTGCCCCGAGGTCGTAGCGATCATAATATGATTGAATTTTACATTCAGTTTGAGGGAGAGAAGAGTGGGTCCCAGACTAGTATTTTAAACTTAAATAAGGGCAATTATAAGGGCATGAAAGCAGAGCTAAGTGAACTGGCAAATTAGGTTAAGGGATAGGTCAATCGAGATGCAGTGGCAGACATTTAAGGAAAATTTCAGAATACACAGAATAGATACATTTCAACGAGAAAGAAAAATTCCAAAGGTGGGACTCACCATCCATGTTTAATGAAAACAGTTAAAGATACTATCAAACTTAAAGAAAAAGCCTATAATTGTGCAAAGGTGGGAGGCAGGTCAGAAGATTGGACAGAATATAAAAAACAGCAAAGAATGACTAAAAGATTGAAAAGTAAGGTAAAATTAGAGTACGAGAGAAAGCTAGCAAGAAATATAAAGACAACTAGTAAGAGTTTGGATAGATATTTTAAAAAGAAAAGAGTTAACAAAGTGAGTGTTGGTCCTATGGAAAGTGTGTCTGGGGAATTAATAATGGATAATTAAGAGATGGCAGATGAACTGAACAGATACTTTGGATTGGTCTTCACTATTGAGGATACAAATAACATCCCAGTATTAGCTGCAAGTCAGGAAATGGAAGGGAGGGAGGAACTCAAGAAAATTACAATCACCAGGGAAGTGGTACTAAACAAATTGTTGGAGCTGCGGGCTGACAAGTCGCCAGGTCCTGAAGTGGCTAGTGAGATAGTTGATGCGCTGGTTTTAATTTTCCAAAATTCCCTCGCTTCGGGAAGGTTCTGTTAGATTGGAAAGTAGCGAATGTAATTCATATATTCAAAAAGGGATGGAGACAGAAAGCAGGAAACGACAGGCCGGTTAGCTTAACATCTGTCTTAGGGAAAATGTTAGGAGCGATTACTGAAGATGTTATAGCAGGGCATTTAGAAAACATTAAGGTAACCAGGCAGAGTCAACATGGTTTTGTGAAAGGGAAATCATGTTTAACCAATTTATTGGAGTTCTTTGAGGGAGTTACATGTGCTGTGGATAAAGGGGAACCGGTGGATGTATTGTACTTCGATTTCCAGAAGGATAAGGTGACATATCAAAGGTTATTGCAGAAAATAAAAGCTCATGGTGTCAGGGGTAACATGTTGGCATGGATAGAAGATTGGCTAGCGAACAGGAAACAGAGAGTCAGCATAAATGGGTCATTTTCTGGTTGGCAAGAAGTAACGAGTGGTCCACAGGGATCTGTGCTGGGGCCTCAACCTTCTACAATTCTCGAAATGACTTTGATGAAGCGACCAAAAGTATGGTTGCTAAATTTGCTGATGACAAGGATAGGTCGGAAAGTAGGTTGTGAAGAGGACATAAGGGGGCTACAAAGGGATATAGATAGGTTAAGTGACTGGGCAAAGACCTGGCAAATGGAGTATAATGTGGGAAAGTGGGAAATTGTCCACTTTGGCAGGAAGAATAAAAAAGCATATTATCTAAATGGTGAGAGATTGCAGAGATCTGAGATGCAGAGGGATCTGGGTGTCTTAGTGCACGAATCGCAAAAGGTTAGTCTACAGATACAGCACGTAATTAGGAAAGCTAATAGAATGTTATCGTTTATCGCCAGGGGAATTGAATACAATAGTAGGGAGGTTATGCTTCAGCTATATAGGGCATTGGTGAGACCTCTTCTGCAATACTGAGTACAGTACTGGTCTCCTTATTTATGGAAGGATGTAAATACATTGGAGGTAGTACAGAGAAGGTTTACTAGACTAATACATGGAATGGGTGGGCTGTCTTACGAGGAAAGATTGTACAGGCTAGGTTCGTATCCACTAGAGTTTAGAAGAGAAAGAGGCGACATGATTGAAACATACAAGATCCTGAGGGGCTTTGACAGGGTGGATGCGGAAAGGATGTTTCCCCTTGTGGGAGAATCTAGAGCTAGGGGTCACTGTTTAAAAATAAGGGGTCACCCATTTAAGACAGAGATGAGGAGGAATTTTCCCCCTCAGAGGATCGTGAGTCTTTGGAATTTTCTTCCTCAAAAGGCGGTGGAAGCAGAGTCTTTGAATATTTTTAAGGGAGAAATGGATGGATTCTTTATCTGCAAGGGGGTGAAAGGTTATCGGAGGTAGATGGAAATGTGGAGTAATCAGTTCAGCCATGAGCTTATTGAATGGTGAAGCAGGCTCGAAGGGACGAGTGGCCCACTCCTGCTCCTAATTCGTATGTTCATATGTAAAGACAATGTAGAGTGGTCTGTACTGTTCACAGTACTTCTCCTGTAACTGCCGAAGTGAGACAATCATGTCGACTGTCGATCTACCAGCTCTGAAGCTGCACTGAGACTCAGGATAGATGTGTGATGCCAGGGTCTGCAATCTGGTCAGAGCAATGCGAGCAAAGACCTTCCCCACAATACCTAGCAAGGAGATGCCTCGCTAATTGCTGCAGTCACTGCGATTCCCCCTTATTGTTGTACAAGGTGACAATGTTTGCATCACGCATGTTTTGAGGTGCAGATCTTTCCTTCCAACAGAGACACAGAAGTTCATGGAGATGCTGCAGTAGAGCCGCTTTTCCACTTTTGATGATTCCAGGTGGAATACCATCATTTCCCGGGGCTTTACCACTGGCAAGATGGTCAATGGCTTTGTTCAGCTCCACTATGGTGGGGTCACTGTCCAGCTCCTCCATGACAGGGAAGTCTGGAATGGCACTGAGAGCCACTTCAATGACAATATTCTCCGTTATGTAGAGTTTAAGGTAATGCTCCACTCACCTTTCCATATGCTTGTTAACAGATGATTCCACTTTGACACCGCACTGAGACCTTGAGCATTGTTGTCTGAAAGAGCCTGATCGAGGATGTTGAGGAACTCCTGGGTCCTTTCTGGATCAGTGGTTCCTCAAGTGTTGATCTGAGGACGACGTTCTTCTTGGATGGATGAAGCTTCCTTGGCTGAAGCCTGACCTTTTTACTCACCAGGGAGTGCTCAGTGTCACAGTCAGCGCTGTGAGAGCTATGAGTGATGAGGCCACTGCTGAGGGTGATATGTCTGGTGATGATAAAGTCTAGCTGGTGCCAGTGGTGTGATCTCAGATGTCTCCAGGACACCCTGTGGCACATCTTGACCTGGAAGTAGCTGTTCATCACACAGAATCCATGGTGACAGCATCGCTCCAGCAACCTCTGTCCATTTTCATTCATCTTGCCAATCCCCTGGTGCTCTATGCTCGTTGGCCAAGCTGTAGTCAGTACCCAAGCTTGTGTTGAAGTCTCCTAGAAGGTACAGTCCCTCAGTGCTGGGAATTCTACTGATGGCAGTATCAAGTGTCACATAGAATTGATCCTTGACATCTGTGGTGGAGGTGAGTGTCGGGACATAGATGCACATGAGATTAACTGGGCCCACGCTTGTTGACAAGTGAAGAGTAAGAAGTCTCTCTGAGCCTACTGTGGGTGGTTCACTCATCTCAAGTAGCGTGTTTTTTACTGTGAAAACCACTCCATGCTCACGAGTTGCCTCTTGGGCTTTCCCCTGCCAGAAGAAGGTGTAGTGTTTCTCTTTGAGGGATCCACTTTGAACGAGTCTAGTTTCTTGCAGCACAGCAATGTCCACATTGAGCCTTGTGAGTTATTTGTCCATCAAAGCTGTCTTGTGTGTGTCATCAACCTGCAGAAGGGTGTCAGTAAGGCCAGGACACATGGTCCTCACATTCCAGCTTGTGATGCGAAGGACTGGTGTCTTCTTTGTTGAGCTTGTTTTTCTTGGTGCATTGATTATCGATCCGCCTGTTGAGAGATGACTCTCTAAGCTCTAAGCTCCAAGCACCCATTGAAGCAAGCAGGTTGTGGCAGGACAGCACCTAACTGACTGGGGGCTACCCAGCTTGGAGTGGGTGGTAGCTATCCAATGAGATGCGATGATCTCTTCAACTGTCAGAAGTAACTCCTGGCGCTCATACTCTGCACCAATTGAGTGAGAGCTTATAATCGGTAACCGTTTCTTCCCGTGTTGTGCTAATGTTTAAGCACAAATAGTGTCCTCTACACGGCACGTTAGTACTGAACACAAAATGGCTCCTTTGGTCATGTGTTAATTATAAAATGGCTTTCTTGACCTTGTTAGTTATTGCAATGGATACATTATAAAAATGGTCAAATTAAACTAAGATCGAACTACCCAAGCTTACCTGCATCCTCCAGTCCTCTGGCAACATTCCCATATTTAAGGAGGATTGAAAGATTGTGGTTCGAGTCTCTGATATTTCCACCCTTACTTCCCTCAGCAACCCAGGATGCAGCTCATTCAAACTGGGTGACTTTTCCACTGTGAGAGCTGCCAACCTTGTAATTGTCTCCACTTTATCTATTTTCATCCTGTCCAATTTCTTCACTTCCTCCTCCTTTACTGTGACATTTGCAGCATCCGCTTATTTTGTGACACTTTATTAGTGCCTCAGCCACACCCTCTGCCTCCACAGGATCTCCTAATTGACTCACGCTTTCATTGACTGTCCATATGTTGGTAAAAGACTTCAGTGTTCCCAGTTATGTGACCTGCTAATCTTTTCTCATACATTCTCTTGCTGATCTCATTTCCTTTTTCAGCTCTCCTCTGTACTTTCTGTATTCTGTTTGCGTCTCTACTGCATATGAATCCTCACATGATTTCGATATTAATGATTTTTGAACTATTTTGTTGAAGGATTGAGTTTTGTAAATTTCTCCCCAGCTCCCCTCATGATCAGGCAGAAAGTTTAACTGCTGTGTTTTCAAACAGCAACAGCTTTATTTGAAAAGCCATTGGGACAGGATTCCGGGTTTTAATCCAGTCACAAATCTGGTTCTGATGTCTTGTGGCTCCAGCTGTCACATGACCTGTCAGAGGATGACCTCATAATTGGTCCTGTCATGGAGCTGTGGGTTGATGTTTAAATTGTTTCAAAATAATTTTCCAGAAGGACAATAAAAATGAATCGATATATAAAAGGTAGATTTTGTGAATTTGTGCTCCCAGTGGAAATCCCTGCAGAGTCTGCTGATTTTCATATCCCCAATTCCCCACAGGAAGCTCTGTGTCGGAATCTGTATTCATTATATCAATATTATACAGAATCATTTCATGGGAGACCCCAGTGTGAATTGTAAACAGGTGGTTCAGTTTTAACTTTCAAAGTAACACAGAAGCAAAATACTGCAGATGCTGGAAATCTGAAATAAAAACAGAAAATGCTGGAAATACTCAGCAGGTCTGGCAGCACCTGTGGAGAGAGAAACAGAGTTAACGTTTCAGATCTGTGACCTTTCATCAGAACTGGGCTGAAATTGTCTGAGGGCCAAGTGGCCTCTTTCTGTGCCTTAAACTTTCTATGAGTCTAAGATTCTCTGAGATTCTGGAATCAATTTCAGGGTCGATGACATTGCACTCTGTAAGGATAGGAAGATGGAGATTATTAAGTACAGTGCAAGAATATAGATGCTTTTACATTATTTTAATCAAAATTGATTTAAACTTTGTGTTCACGAATCCGATCTTTTGATCACAATGACACTGATAACAATGGAAAAAGCAAGACTTGCATTTCACGACCACAGGACGTTGCAAAGCCTTTTACAGCCAATGAAGGACTTTCCAAGTGTAGTCACTGTAGTCATGTAGGAAACATGGTGGCCAATGTGCGCACAGCAAGCTCCCAGAAACAACAACGTGATAAAAACGAGATAATCTGTTTTGAAGTGATGTTGATTCAGGGTTAAACAATGACCAGCATCCCAGAAATAATTCCCCTTCTATTCTCTGAAATAGTGCCATGGTACCTTTAACATCCACCTGAGAGGGCAGAGGGATCCTCAGTTTTCTGTCTCACCTGAAAAACAGCATTTCTTATAGTGCAGCACTGCCTTAGTACTGTACTGGAGTGTCAGCCATTTTTAAAGGGCTGTTAGTCCTGCTGGAAAATATTTAAAGGAAGATTAAATGAAATGAAATAAATACATTGCTTTTGCCTCTCTCCCATCCCCCCAATAACAGTTAAATTAATTATTTGCCCTTCCCTCCCAAAACCTACCTTTACCATCTGACCTTCCGCCCAAAACTGCACAAACTGTAAACTATAACCCTTCCCACCATCCCCTACACCCATGACATTAATTTGACTCCGTCCCCCCACCCCCACACTGGGAAACTTACCTTCTTCCCCCTCCCCACCAGTGTTGCACCTCATTTGCCCGGGTGGGGCTCCGAAGGCACGGCAGTGCCGGCCACTGGGCTGAAGATCGCAGCGGAACATCATGAAGTGATGGGATAATAATTAATGCAGGTTTGTGGTCCCGTTGCAGAGCGGTGGAGGTCCCCCACAAGGCCTCGCCGTCGCCGGCAATATCGAGCCAGGCCCTGCCAGCGTTGAGGTCCGTGGCGGGACTCATCCGGGGCCATCTTCAGGCGGCCCCCACCCCACCCCCACCACAGATCTCGACGTCGAGGGCTCTATAGAATCCAGCCCATTGTTTCTGTCAATCTCAACTCCACAAGGATTTGCCTGTTAATTGTAGAAAAATTAAAGCTCTATAACCTTTTGATAAAAGGGTTCAAATCCATTTCCAAACAAATGATAGTTCTCATTGTATCTATAACATGTTTTCTTACATACAAACATACCAATTAGGAGCAGGAGTAGACCACTCGGCCCCTCGAGCCTGCTCCACCATTCAATAAGATCATGGCTGATATGATTGCAACCTCAACTCCACATTCCCACCTGCCCCGATAACCTTTCACCCCCTTGTTTATCAAGAATCTATCTACCTCTGTCTTAAAATATTTCAGAATTTCTGTCGTCCAGCAACTCTCACTTTATTTCCTGGATTTCACCTAAAAAATGTATTTCCACACTTTGGATATCCTGTACTTCATTCATGTTTTTGCTCTCTGGGGATTTCCCTTTAATTATATTCAGTGCTGGTATTTTACTGCCACACACTGACTGAAAGTGTCCCAACTTTCTGCAGGAAAAACACTCAGCTTCTTTGGCGCGGCAGTTTTCCCACTTGTGTCTCTCTCGGATACACCTACTGCAATTGGTTGCAGCTACCACTAGATGCTCTTCCCGTCTTTCTTGTCTTTTCCCACTAATTTTTCCTTTTGTTTTCTGAACAAATTCAATTGAGTCTGCAACTCTCGAGATCAGACTCTCCCTGTCCCCTCGAACAACGGATTGGTTAAACTTTCTAACCTCTGCTTGGCTGCTCAATTGATACTCTTTCGTTAATGTGAGATCAGCCCTGGACTGTTGATGATCTGAAAGGGTGTTGTCTAATACCTCGAACACAATCCTGTCTCCATTCAGCTCTTCCCTTAAGTTGCCGTATTCACAAACCTCCGTGAGATTGTACAAGTCATTGATAAATGAATGAATACTCTCCCCTTTCTGTTTTGTACGCTTATTAAATTCAAAGTGATTCCTGACAATGCAGCAGCCAGCCGACGTCATCAGAGCGCTCCAAGCTGCGCACATGCACAAACAGTCTCCTGCGCTCTGAGATGCTGTGCATGCTCAGCCTACGTCTTCCAGGAGGAAGTGGCGCATGCACGGGAAAACTCTCTACCCCCTCTCAGCCACTCACTCCAGGCCGCTCACTGCCCGCTCCTCGCTACCCCGCTCCCCCGCCCTCCGGCCGCTTGCTACCCCCCCCCATCCCCGCACTGCCCTCTCTCCGTCCACTCACGCCCCGCTTCCCCCCCCCACGTCCCTCCAGACACTAGCTCTAAGGCATGCTGCTTCCCTCCTCTCGGCCTCTCGCTCCAACATTCGATCATTCTTCACCGCACCACCCGATAAAGCAAGGCGAGCCTCGAGGGGTGATGGGGCAATGTTGGAGCGAGTGGCCGAGAGGAGGGAAGCGGCAGAGCCCATGGCCTGGAGTGTGAGCAGCCAGAGAGCAGGATGGGGGTGGTGGTGGGTGAAGCGGGGAGTGAGCAGTCAGAGAGTGGGATGGGGGGAAGTGGGGAATGATCGTCCGGAGAATGGGATGGCACTGTTTAAAGGGGATTTGAGGAAAAAATGTTTCACCTCGAGGGTGGTTGGAATCTGGAACACATTGCCTGAAGGAGTGGTAGAGGCAGGAACCCTCACAACATTTAAGAAGTATTTCGATGAGAACTCAAAACGCCACAGAATACAAGGCTACGGCCACGTGCTGGAAAATGGGATTAGAATAGATAGGTACTTGATGGCCGGCACGGACACGATGGCCGAAGGGCCTGTTTCTGTGCTGTATAACTCTATGACTCTATGAAACCTCACTGAATTACAGAGGGTGTGCAGCACTGTCAGAGGTGCTGTCCTTCTGATGAGACTTCAAACAGCGCAACGTTCTCCGAGTATCAACCAAAACATGTCCATTGTGTAGATATGTGCCATATTTGCTTATGAAATGACAGTCACTGCTCCGAAAGTAATTCACTTTAGGTGAATTAAGATGACTTGGTACGATATAATGCACAAGAAGGAGCGGGGGACTGTTGGGGGTGGGACGGAGTCGGCGATGGCAACCTTTGAGGGGATTTTTGGGTCGAAGTTGTTTTCTGTGATAAATTGAGGAGCTCCATCTTTAAGCCTGGCAGCTGCCTGAATGTCACAGACAGTGACGTTTCAGTGGAAGAGGCTGCATTTGCGCATGTGCTAGTACAGCGTCACCTGGTGGTTGCGTTGTCAGCAAATGCAGCGTTTTAACTTTGGCTCCACGATGACATTTTTTTCCTCAATTAAAATAGGTTGAGTGCCTGAATAACTTCTTCACATGTTGCCTTCTGTTCTTCATGAGGATGTTGCCTGCACACTCCCTTCATTGCAGACAATAGCGTACTGACCTGTTCCATGTCTGGCTTCTGCACGAGACCCGATGCAGTACGATACCTTGCAAACCTCTGGAACCATCTCGGCCAGTCCTCGGCTTGGTTCAGTCCAGTGACCTTTTCAAAGGTACAGGCAAAGATTTCTCCATCTTCGCTTTGGTTTACTGTGGCCCCCATATAATATTCTGATATATGTCAAGGCTTAGTACAGAATTTATAAGAATCTGACGGTTAAAATAACCTGAGTTTACTCTGCACACCTTGCATTGAAGGTTCCATCTACAACTCTCCATGAGGTGCCGTACAGATTATATTACAGCATTTCCTGTGATGATGCACATAGTCTATTTATATAATCTGCCCAGTAACAACCCAATGTCCACTCATATTATTGTACAGATGTGAGAAAAGCTGAGGATGGGAATGGGATGTCTGAATGAAGATTTCATGATGCTGATGATGTAAATGAGGCTGATCTGTTCCCCATTCCACAATCCCTCTTCATTTCTGTGCATGTTTCTCGATGCTGTTTCAACCAAATTGAAAAAGAATCACAAATCCTCCTCTGGAGCCTCAGGTATTTGTTCAGGAAAGGCATGGTGGCCAGGTGGTAAGGCGTCAGTATAGTAAACTGAAGATCACGGGTTCAATCCCCGTCCATGCCTTATGATTAGTTTATCACTTTAAATGTGATGTTTCCAGAAAAGATGTCCGTTTCATTTGTGTCGGCCATCTGGAAATCAGTGTCATGTTGCACTTTATCCTGGACACTGGGAAGAACATGACGAGAAGCCACATGGTTCCTCGAGCCTTCTCTGCCGTTGATAGAGTGAAAATAACTAAGGTCCAAGCACAGAACCTTATTACTGTGCATTTGCTTGATATTTAACAGAGCTATTCTATTAATCCCACATCCCGCACTCCTGTCCTTTCCCCCATTGCCCTGTCATATTTTCCATGTCAGGTATATATCCAATTCCATTTCGAGTTAACATTGAATCTGCTTCCACTGACCTTTCAGGATTGCATTCCAGACCAGAACAACACACTGCTGAAAAAACAATCTCCTCATCACAACTCGAATTCTTTTGTCAATTACTTTAAATGTGTTTCCTCTGGTTACTGACCCTTCTGTCACTGGCAACACTTTCTCCTTCTTTACTCTATCAAAACTCTTCAGGATTTGCATTTCCTGCTGCCTTTGCTGATATAACAAGGCTGAGCACACATCACCAAAAGGAATATGATTGGCTCTGAATCACATTTATCCTTCCTGTCAATCTGATGTGGACCTTGTATTTTCCCGGAACCAAACAACCTGAGCAACAAGTGTGGGTTCCAGCGATTCCCACCGCTCTGAGAGAGAGAGGATGTGATAATGAGCCAGATAGAAGAAAGGAATGAGATAGAGAGTAAAATAGCCCTGGTCTGTTTCTACTAACCCCCGGCCCCCTACTTAAAATGGCATCATTTTCTCCTGCCTCTCCACATTCTAATCCATTGATTAATGCAATCCTTTCATCTGGAACATAGAACATAGAACAGTACAGCAACGTACAGGCCAGTCGGCCCACGATGTTGTGCCGAACCTTTAACCTACTCTAAGATCAAACTACCTACATACCCTTCATTCTACTATCATCCATGTACCTATCCAAGAGTCGCTTAAATGTCCCTAATGTATCTGCTTCTACTGCCACCGCTGGCAGTGCATTCCACGCACCCACCACTCTCTGTGTAAAGAACCTACCTCTGACATCTCCCCGAAACCTTCCTCCATCACCTTAAAATTATGCCCCCTGGTGATAGCCCTTTCTGCCCTGGGAAAAAGTCTCTGGCTATCCACTCTATCTATGCCTCTCATCATCTTGTACCCCTCTATCAGGTCACCTCTCATCCTTCTTCGTTCCAATGAGAAAAGCCCTAGCACCCTCAACCTTTCTTCGTAAAACATACCCTCCAGTCCAGGCAGCATCCTGGTAAATCTCCTCTGCACCCTCTCTAAAGCCTCCACATCCTTCCTATAATGAGGCGACCAGAACTGAACACAATATTCCAAGTGTGGTCTAACCAGGGCTTTATAGAGCTGCAGCATAACCTCGCGGCTCTTAAACTCAATCCCCCTGTTAATGAAAGCCAAAACACCATACGCCTTCTTAACAACCCTATCAACTTGGGTGGCAACTTTGAGCGATCTATGGACATGGACCCCAAGATCCCTCTGTTCCTCCACACTACCAAGCATCCTGTCTTTAAGCCTGTATTCTGCATTCAAATTCGACCTTCCAAAATGAATCACTTCACACTTTTCCAGGTTGAACTTCATCTGTCCCTTTAATTCCTGTTTCCTAATCCATTGATGTTTCACAATGTACTGAACTGTCCCAATCCATTGAAATAACTCAGTCTATAGAATTTCCCAATCCACTGATATTTTCCAGTCCATTGACTTTCCCAATCCATTAATGGTTCCTGACCATTGACATTCCCAATCCATTTATATTGCCTGTGATTTCAAAGCAACTGTGGAATACAAATAGTATCAGTATTATCAGATACATCGAGACGAGGTGCAATAGCCAAGTGGACAGATGTCAGGTTTATAAAGAAAAAAGCACTGGCTCGATATTTGTCCAGTCTATCACTGGATCTGAACTCTCAACCTACTGTTTTTCTTTGGGTCTGCTGACTTGTAGATGTGAAGAACCATTGGATGTTTCTCAATCCTCTGACTTTTCTCATTCTTGTGCCATATTTGTTCCTTTGGGTTCACCAGTGAAGAAAATTATTCCCTATTACATTTGGTGAAGACTTTAATAACCTCACATCCTTGTGTCTCACCGTCTCAGGTCAAACTCCCAACAGAAACTTTAAACATTTAACTATTCTGCTGGAAACATTTTCAAGGGCACAGACATTCCTTCATTACGCTTCCTTCTTTGACATGTGATTGACAAATATGTGTGTAATGGAGAGAGAGAGAGTGAAAAAAAAAGAGAGAGAGAGAGAGAAAGAAAGTTAGAGGACCAGCTAAAGACAGATAGAGAGAGGGAGGCAGAGAGAGGTAAAGCGATAGACAGAGAGAGAGAGAGAAAGAGAGAGAAGGAGAGAGAGTCATTGAGTCCTGGAGTCACTACAGCACAGGAAGTCATTTTGCCCATCAAGCCCATGTAAATCAATCCATTCAGTCCCATTCCCCCGCTCTATCCCCATCGCCCTGTAAGTTATCTAAACCTGTCATATTTATTATAATCTTGTACATGTCTATCAAATCTCCGCTCAATCTCCTTTGCTGCAAGGAGTACAACCCCAGCTTCTCCAACCTAACCTTACAGCTAATATCCCTCATGTCTGGAACCATTCTGTTAAATCTCCTCCACCCTCTCAAGGACACTCACATCCCTCCAAAAGTGTGTTGACTAGAACTGGATGCAATTCTCTGGTTGTGGCCCAACTAGAAATTTATACAGGTTCAGCATAACTTCCCTACTTTTGGACTCAGTACCTCTATTTATGAAGCCCAATATCGCATATGCTTTGCTAACGACTTTCTCAATGTGTCCTGCCACCTTCAAAGAACTATGCATATGAATTCCCAGGTTTTTATTCCTAAAAATATGCTTTCTTCATATAAATCTGTAAAAAATGCATTATACAACAGTTCAAAACAGCACCAAGTTGACATTCCAAAAAGTGCAAAGGAAATCAGTGTTCTTCAATACAGGAGTGAGTTGCCTCACAACCCTTCCATTCCATTTTACCTGACATGGACATTTTACAGCAAACCCATACCTGGTGTATACAGCACAAGGGTTTCCAATGGGTCCAGCTGCCCAGTTCACTATGGCGGGGGGACCTTACACAGTGGTCTTTCCCCATTGAGCCTTTGCAGTGGCTACCCCAAGCTTTAGTGCGTCCCTCAGCACGTAGTCCTGGACCTTGGAATGTGCCAGTCTGCAAAACTCGGTCGTGGACAACTCCTTGCGCTGCAAGACCAGCAGGTTTCGGGCAGACCAAAGAGTGTCTATCACCAAATTGATGGTCCTCCAGCAGCAGTTAATGTTTATCTCGGTGTGCATCCCTGGGAACAGCCTGTAGAGCACAGACTCCTGTGTTACAGAGCTGCTTGGGATGAACCTCAACAAAAACCACTGCATCTCTTTCCACACCTGCTTTGCAAAGACACATTCCAGAAGGAGGTGGGCAACTGCCTCTTCCCCATCGCAGCCACCTCGAGGGCCGCGTGTGGAGGGGGTGAGACTTCGGGCATGCAGGAAGGATCTGACAGGAAGGGCTCTTCTTAGCACCAACCAAGCGACATCTTGGTGCTTGTTTGAAAGTTCTGGTGATGAGGCATTCTGCCAAATGACTTTGGCAGTCTGCTCGGGGAACCATCCGACCGGATCCACCATCTCCTTTTCCCGTAGGGCCTTGAGGACATTCCGTGCAGACCACTGCCTGATGGATTGGTGGTCAAAGCTGTTTTCCCGCAGAAACATTCCGACGAAGGATAGCTGTTACGGCACAGTCCAACTGGATGAAGCGATCCGCGGCAATGTGACCAGACCCATCCTTCGCAACACCGGGGACAGATAAAACCTCAGCACATAGTGACACTTGGTGTTTGTGCACTGGGGCTCTACACACAGCTTGGTGCAGCTGCACACGAAGGTGGTCATCAGGATGAGGGCGACGTTGGGTACATTTTTCCCGCCCTTGTCCAGAGGTTTGAACATCGTGTCCCTCCCGCCCTGGTCCATTTTAGATCTCCAGATAAAGCGGAAAATGGCTCGGGTGACTGCCACAGTGCAGGAGTGGGGTATGGGCCAGACCTGCGCCACGTACGTCAACAACGAGAGTGCCTCGCACCTGATGACCATTTTCTTACCCACAATGGAGAGAGATCGCTGCTCGCACACACTCAGTTTATTGTGCACCCTGGCCACTCGTTCCAGGTTTTGGAGCAGGCCCCGGCCCTTCCGAACCATATCCCCAGCACCTTCAGGTAGTCTGACCTGATGGTGAAGGGGACAAAGGATCGGTCGGCCCGGTTCCCAAAGAACATGGCCTCACTCTTGCCATAGTTGACTTTGGTTCGAACTGGTCGCAGATGCTCATCTGTCTGCGAGGGGATGGTGGATCCGAGCAGAAGACAGCAACATTGTCCATGTGCAGGGAGGCTTTTACCTGAGTGCGTCCACTGACTGGGATTGTCACCCCTCTTATGCCTGCATCCTTCCTAATGGACTCTGCAAAAGGTTCGATACAGCAATCAGACAAGACAGGGGAGAGAGGACAGCCCTGTCTGACTCCAGATTGGATCAGGAAACTTTATGATTCCCACCCATTGATTGAGACTGCACTACTGATGTTTGTGTAAAGCAGTTTGAACCAATTGCAGATTCCCTCCCCAAACCCCATTTTGGAGAGCACGTCCATCATGAATGTGTGCAATATCCAGTCAAAAATCTTCTCCTGGTCCAAGCTGATGAGGCAGATGTCCATATCCCTGAGCAGTGTGAGACTATCAGAGAGCTTCCTGCTGAGCACAGTGCAGACCTGGTCAGGGTGAATCACCAACTCCAGAGCAGACTTGACTCGACTGGCTATGACTTTGGACAGAATCTTGTAATCAACATTAAGCAGTGAGATGGGCCGCCAATTTCTGATTTCCGCCCTCACCCCCTTCCGCTTGCAGATGAGGGTGATGATGCCTTTCCTCATGGATTCTGACATGCTGCTGGCCAGGAGCATACTGTCGTATACTTCCAGCAGGTCTGGGCCGACCCAGTCCCACAGGGCCGAATACAACTCAACCGGTAAGCCGTCGCTTCCGGGAGATGTACTCGTCTCGATGGACCTGATGGCCTTTGTCAGCTCGTCCAGAGTTAGCGGCTTGTCCAGTCTCTCCCTCATGCTGTCTTCCAAGACCTCTGTGATAGATGACAGGAAGAACTGGGAAGCCGTGCTGTCTGTGGGCTTCGCGTCTTGCAGCCCAGCATTAAAGGATTTGCTGATCCTTAATATTTTTTTAGAGATACAGCACTGAAACAGGCCCTTCGGCCCACCGAGTCTGTGCCGACCATCAACCACCCATTTATACTCATCCCCTATTCTTACCATATCCTCACCTGTTCCTATATTTCCCAACCACCGACCTATACTAGTGGCAATTTATAATGGCCAATTTATCTACCAACCTGCAAGTCTTTTGGCAGGAAGCCGGAGCACCCGGAGAAAACCCACGCAGACACAGGGAGAACTTGCAAACTCCACACAGGCAGTCTCCAGAATTGAACCCGGGTCACTGGAGCTGTGAGGCTGAGGTGCTAACCACTGCGCCACGGTGCCGCTGTGTTGGATTGCAAAGACGTTACTGAGCCATCCTGTTCCTTCAAGCTGCTGATAACAGAGCTCTCTCTGTGTACATTTTGGAAGAATAAACGTGAGCACGTCTCATCCTGCTCAATGGAGAGGACTCTGGACCGGAAGATGATCTTGGAGGCCTCCGTGGCAAAGAGCGAGGCCTGCTCGTTCTTCACCTCTTGGACATCCTCCTTGACCTCGACTCCCATCGACTGCAGCCAGAGCAGATTTTGCATTCTTTTCTGGAGTCGGGACATTTCCCTCTGTCTCTCTCTCGCCCTCTGATCACCTTTGAAGAGAAAGAATCTTTATCTTAACAACCTTAATAAAAGTGCGTCCCTCAGCATGTAGTCCTGGACCTTGGAATGTGCCAGTCTGCAAAACTCGGTCGTGGACAACTTTTTGCGCTGCAAGACCAGCAGATTTCGTGCAGACCAAAGAGTGTCTATCACCAAATTGATGGTCCTCCAGCAGCAGGGAAATGGACCGGGTCCGGAGGGACACGATGTTCAAATCTCTGGACAAGGGCGGGAAAAATGTACCCAACGTGGCCCTCATCCTGATGACCGCCTTCGTGTGCGGCTGCATCAAGCTGTGTGTAGATCCCCAGTACGCAAACTCCAAGTGTCACTACGTGCTGAGGTTCTATCTGTCCCCGGTGTTGCGAAGGATGGGCCTGGTCACATTGCCGCGGAATGCTCCATGCAGTTGGGCGGTGCCGTACCACCTATCCTTCGTGGAGTAGTTTCTGCGGGAAAACACTTTTGACCACCGATCCATCAGGCAGTGGTCTGCACGGAATGTCCTCAAGGCCCTACGGGAAAAGGAAACGGTGGATCATGTCGGATGGTTCCCCGAGCAGACCGTCAAAGTCATTTGGCGGAATGCCTCATCACCAGAACTTTCAAACAAGCACCAAGACGTAGCTTGGCTGGTGGTGAGAAGGGCCCTCCCCGTCAGATCCTTCATGCACACCCGAAGTATCGCCCCTCCGCACAATGCCCCCGCGTTGGCTGTGGTGGGGAAGAGACGGTCGCACACCTCCTCCTGGAATGTGCCTTTGCAAAGCAGGTGTGGAAAGAGATGCAGTGGTTTTTGTCAAGGTTCATCCCAAGCAGCTCTGTAACACAGGAGTCTGTGCTCTACGGGCAGTTCCCAGGGACGCACACCGAGATAAACATCAACTGCTGCTGGAGGACTATCAATTTGGTGAAAGACGCCCTTTGGTCTGCCCGAAACTTGCTGGTCTTCCAGTGCAAAGAGTTGTCCACCACCGAATGTTGCAGACTGGCACATTCCAAGGTCCAGGACTACGTGCTGAGGGACGCACTAATGCTTGGGGCAGCCGCAGCAAAGGCTCAATGGGGAAAGACCACAGTGTTAGGTTCCCCCACCAAGCTGGACTGAGGGGCTGGATCCATGGGAATCCCCTCGAACTGTATCGTTAATATTCTCAATTGCTGTAAATGTAAAACTGTAATTAACATGACAATTGTGAAACAGAAGGGTTGGGAAGAAACTCATGACAGTATTGAAGGAAACTGATCTCCCTTGCAATGTTTGTATTTTTTGGTGCTGTTTGGAAACTGTTTCGCAATGTAATTTTTACAGATTTTTATGAATAAAGAATATTTTGGAAATAAAAAAAAATAAGGTTCCTCCCACCAAGCTGAACTGAGGGGTTGGATCCATGGGAAACTCCTCGAACTGTTTTGTTGATATTTTCTTTTGCTGTAAATGTGAAACTGTAATTGGCATAACAATAGTGAAATGGAAGGGTTGTGAAGAAACTCATGATAGTATAGAAGGAAACTGATCTCCCTTGCAATGTTTGTATTTTTTGGTGCTGTTTGAAACTGTTTGGCAATGTAATTTTTGCAGATTTTTATGAATAAAGTATATTTTGGAAATAAAAAAAAAGTTCAAAGCAATACAGTGGTTTTTGTCATGGTTTATTCCAAGCAGCCTGATAACACAGGAGTCTGTGCTCTATAGACTGTTTCCAGGGACGCACACTGATACAAACATCAACTGCTTGGAGGACGATCAATTCAGCGGGAGATGCCTTTTGGTTTGCCAGAAACGTGCTGCTCTTCCAGTGCAAAGAGTTGTCTGTGACGGAATGTTGCAGACTGGCACGTTTCAAGGTCCAGGACTACGTGCTGAGGGGTGCACTTAAGCTTGGGGCAGCCGCAGCAAAGGCTCAATGGGGAAAGGCCACAGTGTAAGGTCCCCCCACCAAGCTGAACTGAGGGGCTGGATCCATGGGAAACCCCTCGAACTGTATCGGGAAAATTCTGTGTGCTGTAAATGTAAAATGACAATGAAATGGAAGAGTTGTGAGGCAACTCATGATTGTGTAGAAGGAAACTGATCACCTTTGCACTGTTTGTATTTTTTGACTTGATGCTGTTTTAAACTGTTTGGGAATGTAATTTTTACAGATTTTTATGAATAAAGTATATTTTGGAAATAAAGAAAAAAGTTCTCCCAGGATGAGGCTAACCTATTGTACTGTGGGTTTGCTGATGCCTGTGATGTCTTCAAATGTGGGATACTCAACTGCAGAATTTGTGATAGTTGGGGGTCAGCTTTTGCGCTCACCCCTGATTATATGAATCAAAAATAGAATTTACTAGCTGTTGCTGGACAGTGTTTCAGATCCCAATTATTTTTTGCTATAAACACTCGTGCTCGTTTCTTCGCAGCTCCAAGTACGCACTTCTCCACCTCAATGCGTGGACTTAGCTGGCAGGGGAGAGACCGTGATCAGTGGCGTTTGATAATACAGGTGCTGTTTTTGTGTTTTTTTGGGGGTGGGTGGTGGTTTCAGCACCGTATTTAGGGCATTTCGCCCTTTGGGATTGGAGATCTACCGTGGTGGTGGTTTCCCTGTCAGTTGAGGATTTCGTCCTTGTCGCAGGAAAACGTCAAGTAAAAATGGCTGCAACCAACACCAGAGCTCCAGGCCAGGGGGTGTGTAACACTGTTAGGTTGGCGGTGAAAGATAGTGAAAAAGGTGCACCCATCGACTGCGCCTACTTCATTAAGAATTTTGTTTTTCCAAAATATACTTTATTCATAAAAATCTGGAAAAAAACACTGCAGCCTCACAGCTCCAGCGACCCGGGTTCAGTTCTGGGTACTGCCTGTGTGGAGTTTGCAAGTTCTCCCTGTGACCGCGTGGGTTTCCGCCGGGTGCTCTGGTTTCCTCCCACAGCCTAAGACTTGCAGGTTGATCGGTAAATTGGCCATTGTACATTGCCCCGAGAGTAGGTAGTTGGTAGGAGAATTGAGGGAAGGTGGGGATGTGGTAGGGAATATGGGATTAATGTAGGATTAGTGTAAATGGGTGGTTGGTGGTCAGCACAGACTCGGTGGGCCAAAGGGCCTGTTTTAGTGCTGTATCTCTCCATGACTCGATGACATTCCAAAAAGTGTGAAAGAAATCAGTTTTCTTTCATAGAGGAGTGAGTTGCCTCACAACCCTTCCATTCCATTTTACCTGCCATGTACATTTTACAGCAAAACCATATTTGATGTATACAGCCCGAGGGGTTTCCCATGGGTCCAGTTCCTTAGTTCACTATAGCGGGAGGACCTTACACAGTGGTCTTTCCCCATTGAGACTTTGCAGCGGCTACCCCAAGCTTTAGTGCGTCCCTCAGCACGTCGTCCTGGACCTTGGAATGTGCCAGTCTGCAACACTCGGTCGTGGACAACTTTTTGCGCTGTAAGACCAGCAAGTTTCGGGCAGACCAAAGAGTGTCTATCACCGAATTGATGGTCCTCCAGCAGCAGTTGATGTTTATCTCGATGTGCATCCCTGGGAACATCCCGCAGAGCACAGACCCCTGTGTTACAGAGCTGCTTGGGATGAACCTCGACAAAAACCACTGCATCTCTTTCCACACCTGCTTTGCAAAGACACATTCCAGAAGGAGGTGGGCAACTGTCTCTTCCCCACCTACTCAGCAGAGATGACATCTGTTATTGAAGCAAAAAGCAGAACCGACCTGACGCACAACATGAAACCAGCAGCCAGAACATTATATGACTTGAAATTAGCCAAGGCAGTTGTGCAAAAGACAGTGAGACACTGTGCAAATAAACACTGGACAAAATCACAAATGTAACAAGGGTTGGGAAGAAACTCATGACAGTATTGAAGGAAACTGATCCCCCTTGCAATGTTTGTATTTTTTGGTGCTGTTTGGAAACTGTTTGGCAATGTAATTTTTACAGATTTTTATGAATAAAGTATATTTTGGAAATTAAACAAAAATGTGGGAGCAGCGTTCTCTCTCTATTACGGGTAAGAACCTGGTCATCAGGTGCAAGGTGCTCACGTTGTTGCTGTAAGTGGCACAGGTCTGGCCCATACCCCACTCCTGCGCTGTGGCGGTCACCCGAGCCATTTCCCGCTTTATCTGAAGATGCAAAATGGACAGGGTCCAGAGGGACACGATGTTCAAACCTCTGGATAAAGGCGAAAAAATGTACTCAACGTCGCCCTCAACCTGATGGCCGCCTTAGTATGTGGCTGCATCAAGCTGTGCATAGAGCCCCAGTATGCAAACACCAAGTGTCACGACGTGCTGAGGTTCAATCTGACCCCGGTGTTGCGAAGGATGGATCTGGTCACAGTGTCACGGAACGCTCCATCCAGTTGGACTGTGCGTTCGTGGAAATGTTTGTGTGGAAAAACACCTTTGACCACTAATCCATCAGGCAGTGGTCTGCACGGAATGTCCTCAAGTATATTTTTGGAAAAGAAAAGTCTGGAAGAGGAAAGACCGGCGGGAAAGCTCGGTCCAAGGCCAAGTCTCTCTCCTCCCGGGCTGGACTGCAGTTCCCGGTGGGCCGTGTACACAGGCTCCTGAGAAAGGGCAACTATGCTGAGCATGTGGGTGCCGGAGCCCCGGTCTATCTGGCTGCTGTGCTCGAGTATCTGACCGCTGAAATCCTCGAGTTGGCCAGTAACGCAGCCCAGGACAACAAGAAGACCGGCAACATCCTCAGACACCTACAGCTGGCTGTCCAGAATGACAAGGAGCTCACCAAGCTGCTGGGAGCGGTGACCATCACTCATGGCTGGGTGCTGCCTAATATCTAGGCCATGGTGCTACCCAAGAAAACCAGCGCTCCGGGCACCAAAACCAAGTCAATCTGCCAGGATTTTATCAAATACCCAAAGGTTCTTTTCAGAGCGACCCACAGTATCATTCTTGTAAATCTCCTCTGTACTCTCTACTCAGCAATTATGTCCTTTCTGTGATGTGATGACCAGAACTGTACGCAATACTCCAGCTGTGGCCAAACCACCGTTTTAAACAGTTCTCGCATTACATCCCTGCTTTTGTCGACCAAGAAAGGAAAGCATTCCATATGCCTTCTTCACCACTCTAGCTACCTATCCTGTCACTTTCAGGGACCTGTGGACATGCACTACAAAGTCTCTCACTTCGGCTACCCCTCTCAATATCTTCCCGTTTATTGTGTATTCCCTTACTTTGTTTGCAATCCCAAAATGCATTACCTCACACTTCTCCAGATTGATTTCCATTTGCCACTTTTCCGCCCACTCAACTAATCCATTCATATCATTCTTAAGTCGACAGCTATCCTCCTCACCATCAATTACACGGCCAATTTTTGTGTCATCAGCAAATTTCCCAATCATACCTCCCACATTTAATTCCAAATAATTAAAATATACCACAAACAGCAAGGGACCCAACACTGAGCCCTGTGGAATGCCACTAAAAACTGCTTTCCATTCGCAAAAACATCGTTGACTACTATCCTTTGTTTCCTGCCACTGAGTCAATTTTGGATCCAACCTGCCACATTCCCCTGTATCCCATGGGCTTTCATTTTACTGACCAGTCTGCCATGTGGGACCTTATCAAATGCCTTACTAAATTCCATGTAAACTACATCCACCGCACGATCCTCATCAATGCTCCTTGTTACTTCCTCAATAAACTCAATCAAGTTAGTCAGACATGACCTTCCCTTAACAAATCCATGCTGACTATCCCTGATTAATCCATGTCTTTCTAAGTGGTAGTTTATCCTGTCCCTCAGAATTGATTCTAATAATTTACCCACCACCGAGGTCAGACTGACCGGTCTATAACTATTTGGCCTATCCCTCACATCCTTTTAAAATAATAGTACAACGTTCGCAGACCTCCAATCCTCCGGCACCTCCCCCATATCCAGTGAGGATTTGAAGATGATCCTCAGCGCATCCACTATTTCCTCCCTGGCTTCCTTTCACAACCTCAGATGCAAACCATCTGGCCCTGGTGATTTATTCATTTTCAAGGATGTCAGACCCTCTAGTACTTCCACTCTCATTATGCTTATTGTATCTAATATTTCACACTCCTCTTCTTTTACTACAATGTCTGCATCATCCCTCTCCTTTGTGAAGGCAGAGACAAAAAACTCATTAAGAACCCAGCCCACATCTTCTGAATCCACACAGAAGTTCCCTTGTACATCTCTGATAGGTCATACCCTTTCCTTAGTTATCCTCTTGCTCTTAATGGACTGAGAAAACATCCTTGGGGTTTCCTTCAAGTAGTTGTATCCAGTCCACATCCACCAAATCACCTCTCAGTTTTGTAAAATTTGCCTTCCCCCAATTTCGAACTTTTACTTTTCGAGCTGCCCTGCCATTACTTAGCTTTACAAACTCATTATTGCTCGTGTAATAAGTGTAATAAGTAGAATAATTTACCAGTTACTCACCGATCAGCTTCTTCCCCTGTACCATGGAGGCTGAAAAGGCAGAAAAGAAAAGAGAGACCAAAGAGCACCTCTTTCCCCTAGTCAGTGAAGTCCCTCACACATCAACTCACAGCTTTACACTCTGTCCAAACAGCACTTTCTAATTAGTAATTATTAATAAATTACACTAACTAAAACATTAGTAAGCTGACCAATTACAAGGTCGCTATTTGAGGGTTTTTAAACAAAGAGCTTTTTTCCCTATCCCAACGGCTCTTTTCAGATCCACCCACAGTATCTAACAGGGCTGATTACTGTCTGAAGTCTGCTGTACCCACACCTCTGTCTATCCCTCTTCATCTGGAACAACCAGCGTCATCTTCCATTCCTTTCACCATCATGTGTTTAACTCGCTTCTCCTTATAGACAGTCAGATATCAATGTAATAATGAAATGATCTGTGTCAGTGCTGGCCATTTCCCTGTCCTGATTTCAGACCCCACTCTGGACACTTGTTTCTCATTCCAGGACCTTCTTGTATTAATATTCAGCACCACCTGTCAGTCAGAAACTTGTCTCAATGAACCGATCCTTTTACTGAACTTCCAACTGCTGCTGTCTATTTCTCGAGGGAAAGAGCAGCTCACTGTGGAAGGATGTGAGGGGAATGTAACCCGGCTGCTGGTGAGAAGGTCCCATCTTCTCAATTAAAAGCCTTTTATTTTACTACAGTGATTCCTAGATTCCCAGCTGGTCTGTTGAGGATTTTGTTTTCACAGAAATAACTTGTTAAATACAAATCTGATTCCAACACGTCAGTAGCAGGACAGAATGGGAACCTTTTAAAAGAATGAAGCAACTATTTCAGTGGCTTCTCACTGTCCCCCTGAAGCCTGTGTGAAGGGGAATTACCAATAGTCTGTAATTTATTACTTCCACACCGAGTTTGAGTTATTTGTCGCGTGAAAGATTGCTGAACGGAGTCTTTTACTGTCAGTTACGGATGAGAAGTTGACAAAAATTGGCAAAATAAAGCTGTTCATAAAATAGCACCAGCAATTTGAGTCGGTAAAAGCAAAATTGTGTTTTAAAAGTTTATTTAAACCGCTACGGGAAAATAGATTTTCATGTACTTTTCCAGTCGATCACTTCTTTTCCACAGTGAAATTGGCGGCTATCACAAATTCAAATATTCTGCCAGGTTGACAGGTTCAACCAATGATTTTTTGTATTTTGTGCTTCGAGGTTCTCTGATTGAATCATTCATGTAAGTTAATGGCTGTGTGGCCCAATGGATAAGGCGTCTGACTTCGGTATATTCTAAGACGTTATCAGAAGATTGCAGGTTCGAGTCCTGCCACGGTCATTTTGACCCGCAGGGATTTGGGGATTGAGTCGGGGACTGAACAGATTGGAAACCCGACATGGATTTAATGGGGCGAATGGCCTCCTCATGTGCTGTCACTGACTTTATGAGAAGAGGGTGACCAATCAGAAGTGGGCTGGGGTGACAGCGGGCTCAAACTGCAGGAATTCCAGGTCCCTGAATGACTGAGCTGAAACTGATCAGTTTCACTGCAGGAAACACCGTCTCGGGGGAAATAACATCACAAATAATTCCATTTGACTAATTATTCAATTATAAAACAATGGGCAGATGTGAAGGTGTGATGTTACTTTTCACTGTGAGGGGAGAATCCGCCATCTGGATAAATCAGTAACTTTATAACATCGTCTGTACGTTTGGTAAAGAAACAATGAAAACTCTCCCCATAACCCTGGTGTGGTGGAAAGGCTCAATTCAGAGATTGGAATATAACGAGAGCACAACATAAATCATTAACTGATATTTCCGGCATAAAACACACCCCAGCTCCCGTTCCCAGGTCACTGCTGTCCCTATGAGGCGGTGTGTGACTCTGAAAAGATACTTTGTTTTGTGTTTCTGCAGGAAAACCACAAAGATCCTCCCAGGCAGTGAAACTCATCTTCCCAGAAACTCCATAGCAGATTGAAACAGAAAACACAAAGACAGTGAGAAAGTTCCAGAGAGTTACTGAGCATTAAAACCAATGAAATAAATCAATTCTAGAGAGATGTTGGTGCAGTTTTTTCAGAGAGATTGTGGGTGGCTCTTAAAAGAGCCGTTGTGTTTCGAGTGTTTTCACTACATGGTGGAGTTTTCCTTGGAGTTGATGTACTTGGTCACTCACTTTGTCCCTTCTCATATTCCGAGCGCTTTGTTGGGTGGAAATATTTATTCAGGCAGTTTCAACAGCTCAGAGCCGACATTGAGTCAGAAACCAGAAATGGGAGTACGGGACACAGACAAGGAATTTACGCTGGACCTTTAGAAATCTCACTGGTTATAGGCCTCAGTTAGAGCGTTGTGTCTAATTCCATGCTCCACACTTTAGCAGGAATGTCAAGGCCTTAGAGAGGGTGCAGAGGAGATTTACTAGAATGTATCAGAGATGCAGGAATTCAGCTAATGTGGAAAGAATAGGGGTCTGGGGTGTGTGAAGCTGGGGTCATTCTTCTTAGAGCAGAATGGCAGTTAATAGTTGTGTTCAACATTGTGAAGAGTTTTTAGAAGAATAAAGAAGTTTAACTGCAATTAGACAGAGCCTTGGTGAGATCACACATTATGGGCGGCACAGTGGCGCAGTGGTTAGCACCGCAGCCTCACAGCTCCAGCAACCCGGGTTCAATTCTGGGTATTGCTTAGGTGGAGTTTGCAAGTTCTCCCTGTGTCTGTGTGGGTTTTCTCCAGGTGCTCCGGTTTCTTCCCACAAGCCAAAAGACTTGTTGGTAGGTAAATTGGCCATGATAAATTGTCCCTGGTTTAGATAGGTGGGAGGGAAATATAGGGTCGGTGGGGATGTGGTAGGAATATGGGATTAGTGCAGGATTAGTATAAATGGGTGGTTGTTGGTCGGCACAGACTCAGTGGGCCGAAGGGCCTTTTTCAGTGCTGTATCTCTCTGTGACTCTCGAGATGTGGATGCTCAATCATTGGGTATATCCAAGAGAGAGATCGATAGGTTTTTGGATACTAAGGGAATCAAGGGATCTGTGCTAGTGTGGGAAGATGGAGTTGATGTAGGAGATCAGCTGTGATCTTATTGAATGGCAGAGCTATTTCGATGGGCCGAATGGCCCACTCCTATTTTTTATGTAAAGTTCCATTCCTCTCAGGGAATATTTTATTTTCAAAAAGAGAAATACTGCACACACTGGAAATCTGAATAATAACAGAAGATTCTGGAAACACTCAGCAGTTCCAGCAGTATCTGTGGAGAGAGGAAGGTAGGAGCAATGTTTCAGGTATATAGAAGGGTCACAGAACTGGACCATTAACCCGAGCTTCTCTTCTCCACAGTTGTTTCCGGACTGGCTGAGTGTTTTCAGTATTTTAGGCTTTTTCTTTCTGTATTTCATCCATTTCCCATTTGACTATTTGCTGTGAAACTTTCAGCGTTGTGCTCAATTCTTTGTGTCGTTGTGTTTCCTTTATTTGAAGTAATGTAAATAGTATCCTGAAATGAATTTGCCAAATGGTTGGGCAAATTGTTCCAACCAGTTTTTGAGCAAGTTCTCCACATGCACCGTGAAGGATTCCTTCACATTTGCGAAGACCATACAGGACTTGCCTATCGATAGCAATGCCGTGTCCCTGTGTCATTTGACATTGCTAGCCTATTCACCAACGTACCACTTCAGGAAGCCATAGATATTTGCACTGCAGTGCTATATCATGGCGATCTAGACCCGTCACCATTGTGTGAATCAGTATTCATTGAACTTATGAACTCGGCAACTTGCACAGTTGGGTTCAGTTTTTTTGACACCATGTATCGCTGGTGTTGCCATGGGATCCCCTCTAGGCCCAGCTCTCACAAACATCTTTGTTGGATTCCATGACAAACCTGTTTTTAAGGGAATGACACCTAACCTCCTACCTCTTGCATATTTCCAATATGTAGATGATACGTTTGCTATATTTGAATCCGCAGCTGCATGAAATAATTTCCTTGCACGTCTTCATGGGCTCCATCCTACACTCAAATTCACCTTTGGAATGGAGCTGTCAAATGAGCTCCCTTTCCTTGATGTACTAGTTGAGAAATCTGCTAAGGGGTTTTCTACCACGGTCTACCGCAAACATACCTTCACTGGTCAATACACGCGTTGGGATTATTACAGTTCCACGCGCTATAAGATTGGTCTTATCGACAACCTCATAAATAGGGCTGAGCCATTTGCTCACCAAGCAAGCTTGATGCTGAAATAGGGCGAATCAAAGACATCCTGCATTACAATGGCTACACTGATCAGATCATTTCTCACTGTATATCACACAAACTTATAAATGGGCTGAAGGACATCATTTTGAGCCCTGAAAAGTGCCCAGTCTCCCTCAAATTACCCTGGAAGGGTAATATATCCCCAGTATTTGAGTAACAGGTGAAGCGAGCTGTTTCCTACTGTTCCTATGCAGGAGCAACAAGTGTGGTGTTCACCACTAACAGGATGCTGCTGTCAAGCAAAAGAGACGTCCTGCCTATCACACAAATAAGTAACGTGATATATGAATTTCAATACCATTGTGATGCTAGGTTTCTAGACCGTACATCCCAAAACTGGTGGATTGTATCAAATAACATGTCCCTTCCGCTGTTCGCAATGGGCCCTACCCAACCAACCCGTGCTTGCAAAACTCAAAACACAGTATCCAACATGAGATGTGATTCCACAATAGGACAACATTTGCTAAATAATTCTCAGTGTGCTTAGAATTACACTGACAACCGATTTAAGACTGTCAGTGGGGCTCGCAGTGTGGTGCACTGGTGTGTACTGTAAGCTACATATATTAATACACAGGGCCCTGTTCTTTGCAGACAGAAAGAACATGCACACACATTGTGCCAGTTTCAGCTAAACAAAATAAGTGACAGCCATTCACTGGCTCATTCCAAAGGGCAATGCCTTGACCAATCAGAGTCAAGCTGCCTGGTTTAAATTTCAAACAAAGCTGGGCAGTTATCTGTCAGTTACCATAAACTGATGCATTCTGAATGGCAATGCCTCGACCAATCAGAGCTCACTTGCCAACCAATCAGCACTCTCTTCTCAGACAGAAGAAAGTTGTTGTTTTCCTTTAAATTGGTATTCTTGTGGATTGCCCTGCTGAGTGCAAGACGAAAACAACTGGCTACCAAAGTCTGGACAACATGTCACTATTTTCTCGAAATGATTACTTTTATTTTCAATACAAAAATATAAAGCAATATGAGTGTAACATTTACAGACAAATTCTATTACCTCAAATTGCCTGATTCTTTCACACTGACAGACTATGTGAACTACTGTCCCGATTTTGCAGTTCTCACTTCCAGTTAGCAAATGTCAACAATCTGTGATACAGTGCAGTTTACAGACCAGACCGTCAATCACAACATGCAATAATTGTTCAGCTTCTGTTGGACTGGTGGGATTTAGAAATACTAGGAATTGAGATGAGCTGTTATTGTATTTAATTATTTCTTTCATGGGATGTGGACGTCGCCAGCCAGGCCAGCATTTATTGTCCATCCCTAATTGCCCATGAGAAGGTGGTGGTGAGCTTCCTTCTTGAACCACTGCAGTCCATGTGGGGTAGGTACACTCACAGTGCTATTAGGAAGGGAGTTCCAGGATTTTGACCCAGCGACAGTGAAGGAATGGCGATCTAGTTCCAAGTCAGGATGATGTGTAGCTTGGAGGAGAACTTTCAGGTGGCGGTGTTCCCATGCATCTGCTGCCCTTGTCCTTCTAGGCAATAGAGGATGCAGGTTTGGAAGGTGCTGCCTGAGTAGCCTTGGTGCATTGTTGCAGTGCATCTTGTCGATGGTACACACTACTGCCACTGTACGTCAGTGGTGAAGGGAGTGAATGTTGTGGACGGGGTGCCAATCAAGCGTGTTGCTTTTTCCTGGATGGTGTCGTGCTTCTTGAATGTTGTTGGAGCTGCACCCATCCGGGCAAGTGGATAGTATTCCATCACACTCCAGACTTGTGCCTTGTAAATGGTGGACAGGCTTGGGGAGTCAGGAGGTGAGTTACTCACCGCATGATTCCTACCCTCTGACCAGCTCATGTAGTCACACTATTTATAAGGCTCCTCCAGTTCAGTTTCTGGTCAATGGGAACCCCCAGGAAGTTGATAGTGGGGGATTCAGCGATCGTAATGCCGTTGAATGTCAATGGAAGATCGTTAGATTCTCTCTTGTTCGAGATGGTCATTGCCTGGCACTTGTGTGGCGCGAATGTTACTTGCCACTTATCAGCCCAAGCCTGGATATTGTCCAGGTCTTGCTGCATTTCTACATGGACTGCTTCAGTATCTGAGGAGTCGCGAATGGTGCTAAATTTTGCAATAATCAGTGAACATCCCCATTTCTGACCTTATGATTGAAGGAAGGTCACTGATGAAGTAGTGAAGAAGGTTGGGCCGAGGATACTACCCTGAGGAACTCCAGCTGTAATGTCCTGGAGCTGAGATGATTGACCTCCAACAATCACAACCATTTTCCTTTGTGCTAGGTGCAATTCCAACCAGTGGAGAGTTTTCCTCTTGATTCCCATTGACTCCAGTTTTACTCTGGCTCCTTGATGCCATATTCAGTCAAATGCTACCTTGCTGTCAAGGGCAGACACTCTCACCTCACCTCTTGAGTTCAGCTCTTTTGTCCTTGTTTGAACCAAGGCTGTCATGAGGTCAGGAGCTGAATGGCCCTGGCGGAACCCAACTGAGCATCACTGAACAGGTTATTGTGAAGCAAGTGCCCCGTCGATGACATCTTCCATCACTATACTGATGATTGAGAGTAGACTGATGAGGCAGCAATTGGCTGGGTTGGATTTGTCCCGCTATTTGTGTTCAGGACATACCTGGGCAATTTTCCACATTGCCGGGTAGATGCCAGTGTTGTAGCTGTACTGGAACAGCTTGGCTAGGGGCGCGGCAAGTTCTGGAGCACAGGTCTTCAGTACTATTGCCGGAATATTGTCAGGGCCCGTAGCCTTTGCTGTATCCAGTGCCTTCAGTCGTTTCTTGATATCACGTGGAGTGAATCGAATTGGCTGAAGACTGGCATCTGTGATGCTGGGGACTTCAGAAGGAGGCCGAGATGGATCATCAACCCGGCACTTCTGGCTGCAGATTGTTTCAAATTCTTCATCCTTGTCTTTTGCACTGATGTGCTGGGCTCCCCCATCATTGAGGTTGGGGATATTTGTGGAGCCACCTCCTCCTGTTGGTTGTTTAATTGTCCACCACCATTCATCATTGGATGTGGCAGGGTGTAGATCTGATCCGTTGGTTGTGGGATCACTTAGCCCTGTCTATTACATGCTGCTTCTGATGTTTGGCATGAAAGTAGTCCTGGGCTGTAGCTTCATCAGGCTGATGCCTCATTTCAAGGTATGCCTGGTGCTGCTCCTGGCATGCCCTCCTGCACTCTTCATTGAATAAGGGTTGGTCCCCAGCTTGTTGGTAATGTTAGAGTGGGGGAATATGCCGGGCCATGAGGTTATAGAATGTGGTTGACTACAATTCTGCTGCTGCTAATGGTCCACAGCAACTCATGGATGCCCAGTTATACATTGCTAGATCTGTTCAAAATCTATCCCATTTAGCACAGTGGTAGTGGCACACAACACGATAGAGGGTATCCTCAATGTTAAGACGGGACATCATCTCCACAAGGACTGTGCAGTGGTCACTCCCACCAATACTGTCATGGACTGATGCATCTGCGGCAGGCAGATTGGTGAGGATGACGTCAAGTATGTTTTTCCCTCTTGTTAGTTCCCTCACCACCTACTGCAGACCCAATCGAGCAGCTATGTCCGTTAGCACTGGGCCAGCATGGTCAGTAGTGGTGCTACCGAGCCACTCATGGTGATGGACATTGAAACCCCCCAGCCAGACTACATTCTAGACCCTTGCCACCCTCAGAGCTCCCTCCAAGTGGTGTTCATCAGTCTCTCGCTGTCTCTTATAATAAAAACAAGAAATGCTGGAACCACTCAGCAGGTCTGGCAGCATCTGTGGAAAGAGAAACAGAGTTAACGTTTCGGGTCAGTGACCCTTCATCGTTCCGATGAAGGGTCACTGACACGAAACGTTAACTCTTCGTTCCGATGAAGGGTCACTGACCCGAAACGTTAACTCTGCTTCTCTTTCCACAGATGCTGCCAGACCTGCTGAGTGGTTCCAGCATTTCTTGTTTTCATTTCAGATTTCCAGCATCCGCAGTATTTTGCTTTTATCTCGCTGTCTCTTGCTGGTTTGCTCAGTACCTTTCTCTGTCTGTTCCTTTCTGGGTCCTGATAATATCTTCCTGGTTTTCTGTGTGTCTTTCTCTGCCTGCCTCATTGTCGGTGCTGTTACTCAGTGTCCTTGTGTCATTGTGCAGTGAGGGTGAGTCCGTCAGCACGTGTGTTGCTGAGTCTGGGATTCTTGAGAAATCCGACTCCAATCCTATTTTGATAAAAACATTGGGGAAATGAACATATTTCACTAACGGGCAGCTGAAATTGAAAGCAGCAGCTAGCAGAGTGGCGCAGCGGAAGCGTGCTGGGCCCATAACCCAGAGGTCGATGGATCGAAACCATTCTCTGCTATTTATGCTTGGTAATAATGCAAACAGTTCACTTTCAAAACATCAAGTATTTCCCCATAATAACAAGATGCTTCCAAAGGCACTTTATTGCAATCAGCTTTTTCCTTCCAGTGAACACATCAATCAGCAACAAATCACTTTTGCTCACACGAACACAAGCTGCAAACACGGACCAGCCAAGTCTCTCCCACTTTGTCAACCCCTTCCTGCAGAGCCACCTCTCCACCACCAGATGGTGATGTTGGCCACAATAAAACCAGGACAAATGGTCACAGTGAGGAGACGGTCAGCAACAGAAAATAAAACAATAACAGGGAAAACCTTTACACAACAACAGGGTACATCTTTACACAACAGAAAACATATTTACACAACAGGAAATACCTTTAGATAACAGGGAGAACACAATCATACAAATGCCTTGTTTCTCCATCTCAGTCTCGTTGTCTCTCTCTCTGTCCCTCACTTTTGCTTCCTTACAGTCTATAGGTTTTCTGTGTGTTTTACTCTCTGTCCCGTTGTCAATGGTGTTACTCAGCATCCTTGTAACATTGTGTAGCCAGGCTGAGCCTCCCAACACCTGTGTTGCTGTAATGAAAACAGAAAATGCTGGAAATGCTCAGTTGGTCTGGCAGCATCTGTGCAGAAAGAAACAGTTAACAGTTCAGGTCTGTTTCCTGAGCTCACATTAACTTTGTTCTCTCTCCACAGATGCTGCCAGACCTGCTGAGTATTTCAAGCATTTCTTGTTTTCATTATGGCACAGAGTTCCCTTTTCAAACTGACTGAATTAACCACAATAATGTACTCTGAGATTCAAGTTAAATATCAGCCCAATATTTATACACATTATGAGTTTATAAGTTTCAGTATTAATTCCCATAGTGCATCCTGACATATACATTAGATATAACATAACATAAGAACAGAAGAAATAGGAGCAGGAGTAGGTCATTCGGCCCCTCAAGCCTGCCCTGCCATTCAGTAAGATCATGTCTGATCTGCCCCAGACCTCAACTCCTCTTTACATAAAAGCAAAATACTGCGGATGCTGGAAATCTGAAACAAAAACAAGAAATGCTGGATTCACTCAGCAGGTCTGGCAGCATCTGTGGAAAGAGAAGCAGAGTTAACGTTTCGGGTCAGTGACCCTTCTTCGGAACTGACAAATATTAGAAAAGTCACAGATTATAAACAAGTGAGGTGGGGGTTGGGCAAGAGATAACAAAGGAGAAGGTGCAGATTGGACCAGGCCACATAGCTGACCAAAAGGTCACAGAGCAAAGGCAAACAATATGTTAATGGTGTTTTGAAAGACAAAGCATTAGTACAGATTAGGTGTGAATATACTGAATATAGAACATCAGCAAGTGCAAACCTGAAGAAAAACAACCTGAAAAAAACAGTGGGTAAGCAAACTGAACAAACTAAGATGAAATGAAATAAATGCAAAAAATGTAAAAAGGAATGCAAAAAAAGGAAGAAAAAATAACTAAAAATGACTAAAAATGAAAGTAAAGTGGGGGGCTGTCATGCTCTGAAATTATTGAACTCAATGTTCAGTCCGGCAGGCTGTAGTGTGCCTAATCGGTAGATGAGATGCTGTTCCTCGAGCTTGCGTTGATGTTCACTGGAACACTGCAGCAATCCCAGGACAGAGATGTGAGTATGAGAGCAGGGGGGAGTGTTGAAATGGCAAGCAACCGGAAGCTCAGGGTCCTGCTTGCGGACTGAGCGGAGATGTTCCGCAAAGCGGTCACCCAGTCTGCGCTTGGTCTCCCCAATGTAGAGGAGACCACACTGTGAGCAGCGAATACAGTATACTACATTGAAAGAAGTACAAGTAAATCGCTGCTTCACCTGAAAGGAGTGTTTGGGGCCTGGGATAGTGAGGAGAGAGGAGGTAAATGGGCAGGTATTACACCTCCTGCGATTGCAAGGGAAGGTGCCCTGGGACGGGGACGAGGTGGTGGGGGTAATGGAGGAGTGGACCAGGGTGTCGCGGAGGGAACGATCCCTTCGGAATGCTGACAGGGGAAGGGAGGGGAAGATGCGACTGGTAGTGGCATCACGCTGGAGGTGGCGAAAATGGCGGAGGATGATCCTTTGGATATGGAGGCTGGTGGGATGAAAAGTGAGGACAAGGGGAACCCTGTCACGGTTCTGGGAGGGAGGGGAAGGGGTGAGGGTAGAGGTGCGGGGAATGGGTCGGACACGGTTGAGGGCCCTGTCAACCACAGTGGGGGGAAATCCTCGGTTGAGGAAAAAGGAGGTCATATCAGAAGCACCGTCATGGAAGGTAGCATCATCAGAGCAGATGCGTCGGAGACGGAGAAACTGGGAGAATGGAATGGAGTCCTTACAGGAGGTAGGGTGTGAAGAAGTGTAGTCGAGGTAGCTGTGGGAGTCAGTGGGCTTATAATGGATATTGGTAGACAACCTATCCCCAGAGATGGAGACAGAGAAGTCGAGGAAGGGAAGGGAAGTGTCAGAGATGGACCATGTAAAGGTGAGAGAAGGGTGGAAATTGGAAGCAAAGTTGATAAAGTTTTCCAGTTCGGGGCGGGAGCAGGAAACGGCACCGATACAGTCATCAATGTACCGAAAAAAGAGTTGGGGGAGGGGGCCTAAGTAGGACTGGAACAAAGAATGCTCGACATATCCCACAAAAAGACAGGCATAACTAGGACCCATGCGGGTACCCACAGCGACACCTTTTACTTGAAGGAAGTGCGTGGAGTTGAAGGAGAAGTTGTTCAATGTGAGAACAAGTTCAGCCAGGCGGAGGAGGGTGGTGGTGGATGGGGACTGGTTGGGCCACTGTTCCAGGAAGAAGCGGAGAGCCCTCAAACCATCCTGGTGGGGGATGGAGGTGTAGAGCGATTGGACGTCCATAGTGAAGAGGAGGCGGTTGGGACCAGGAAACTGGAAATTGTCAAAATGACGTAGGGCGTCAGAAGAGTCACGGATGTAGGTGGGAAGAGACTGCACCAGCGGAGAAAAGATAGAGTCTAGATAGGAAGAAATAAGTTCAGTTGGGCAGGAGCAGGCTGACACAATGGGTCTGCCGGGACAGTCCCGTTTGTGGATTTTGGGAAGGAGATAGAAGCGGGCTGTCCGGGGTTGCGGGACTATGAGGTTGGAAGCTGTAGAGGGAAGATCTCCAGAGGAGATGAGGTCAGTGACAGTCCTTTGGACGGTGGCTTGATGTTCGGTGGTGGGGTCATGGTCCAGAGGGAGGTAGGAAGAGCTGTCTGTGAGTTGGCGTTGAGCTTCTGCAAGGTAGAGGTCGGTACGCCATACAACAACAGCACCACCCTTGTCTGCAGGTTTGATGACCATGTCGGGGTTAGACCTGAGAGAACGGAGTGCCTCAAGTTCAGAGGGGGACAGGTTAGAGTGAGTGAGGGGGGCAGAGAAATTGAGACGACCAATGTCTCGCCGACAGTTTTCAATGAAGAGATCAAGAGCGGGTAAGAGGCCAGGGTGAGGGGTCCAGGTAGAGGGAGAATACTGGAGGCGGGTGAATGGGTCTGCTGGTCGGGGGGAGGACTCCTGGTCAAAGAAGTGAGCCCGGAGGCGGAGGCGACGGAAGAAGAGCTCAACGTCATGCCGAGCGCGAAATTCATTGAGGTGGGGGCGTAAGGGGATAAAACTGAGTCCTTTGCTGAGTACAGAACGCTCAGCATCAGAGAGGGGGAGGTCAGAGGGTATAGTGAATACACGGCAAGGGGTCAGATCAGAAGGGGTGGGGTCAGAGGGAAGTGAAGCGGAAGGAGGATCTGGAGGGGCATTAGTCCCCATCAGCTGCTGGAGCTTGCGTTCCTTAACACCTGAAAGGAAGAAAAAAAGTTTTTTGTTAATGCGTCGGATGAGACGTAAGATGAGATGAAACTGCGGAGTAGAACAGATTTGAGATATGGTGAGACGGTGCTGCTGGAGAGAGAGGTCCAGTGTGTGCATATGGCGGCGCATAGCACTGAGTGTAGATCTCAGGATGCGGCGAGAGTAGCAGTCCGAGGAACGTTGTATTTCTCGGAGATACCTGTGATCCTGGGTGGTTTCAAAGCATGATGGGTGAAACTGCAGTTGGAATCCACGTGGAATCAGTCGGAGCCGGAGACAGTCACTGAGGAAGGAGATGTGGCTGTGAAAACGAATTTTGGTAGATACCTTATCAAACACCAGGAGGGAAATAGAAAGCAATGAAGGTGAACAAGGTAAAAGAGACAAACGAAAATCCCGTCGGAGAGAAGAGCAGAACTTCTTCAAGGTAGGCATTCCTGGAAGAGAAGTGGCAGTGAATTTAACACTAAAATAAAAGCAAAATACTGCGGATGCTGGAAATCTGAAACAAAAACAAGAAATGCTGGATTCACTCAGCAGGTCTGGCAGCATCTGTGGAAAGAGAAACAGAGTTAACGTTTCGGGTCAGTGACCCTTCTTCGGAACTGACAAATATTAGAAAAGTCACAGATTATAAACAAGTGAGGTGGGGGTTGGGCAAGAGATAACAAAGGAGAAGGTGCAGATTGGACCAGGCCACATAGCTGACCAAAAGGTCACAGAGCAAAAGCAAACAATATGTTAATGGTGTTTTGAAAGACAAAGCATTAGTACAGATTAGGTGTGAATATACTGAATATAGAACATCAGCAAGTGCAAACCTGAAGAAAAACAACCTGAAAAAAACAGTGGGTAAGCAAACTGAACAAACTAAGATGAAATGAAATAAATGCAAAAAATGTAAAAAGGAATGCAAAAAAAGGAAGAAAAAATAACTAAAAATGACTAAAAATGAAAGTAAAGTGGGGGGCTGTCATGCTCTGAAATTATTGAACTCAATGTTCAGTCCGGCAGGCTGTAGTGTGCCTAATCGGTAGATGAGATGCTGTTCCTCGAGCTTGCGTTGATGTTCACTGGAACACTGCAGCAATCCCAGGACAGAGATGTGAGTATGAGAGCAGGGGGGAGTGTTGAAATGGCAAGCAACCGGAAGCTCAGGGTCCTGCTTGCGGACTGAGCGGAGATGTTCCGCAAAGCGGTCACCCAGTCTGCGCTTGGTCTCCCCAATGTAGAGGAGACCACACTGTGAGCAGCGAATACAGTATACTACATTGAAAGAAGTACAAGTAAATCGCTGCTTCACCTGAAAGGAGTGTTTGGGGCCTGGGATAGTGAGGAGAGAGGAGGTAAATGGGCAGGTATTACACCTCCTGCGATTGCAAGGGAAGGTGCCCTGGGACGGGGACGAGGTGGTGGGGGTAATGGAGGAGTGGACCAGGGTGTCGCGGAGGGAACGATCCCTTCGGAATGCTGACAGGGGAAGGGAGGGGAAGATGCGACTGGTAGTGGCATCACGCTGGAGGTGGCGAAAATGGCGGAGGATGATCCTTTGGATATGGAGGCTGGTGGGATGAAAAGTGAGGACAAGGGGAACCCTGTCACGGTTCTGGGAGGGAGGGGAAGGGGTGAGGGTAGAGGTGCGGGGAATGGGTCGGACACGGTTGAGGGCCCTGTCAACCACAGTGGGGGGAAATCCTCGGTTGAGGAAAAAGGAGGTCATATCAGAAGCACCGTCATGGAAGGTAGCATCATCAGAGCAGATGCGTCGGAGACGGAGAAACTGGGAGAATGGAATGGAGTCCTTACAGGAGGTAGGGTGTGAAGAAGTGTAGTCGAGGTAGCTGTGGGAGTCAGTGGGCTTATAATGGATATTGGTAGACAACCTATCCCCAGAGATGGAGACAGAGAAGTCGAGGAAGGGAAGGGAAGTGTCAGAGATGGACCATGTAAAGGTGAGAGAAGGGTGGAAATTGGAAGCAAAGTTGATAAAGTTTTCCAGTTCGGGGCGGGAGCAGGAAACGGCACCGATACAGTCATCAATGTACCGAAAAAAGAGTTGGGGGAGGGGGCCTAAGTAGGACTGGAACAAAGAATGCTCGACATATCCCACAAAAAGACAGGCATAACTAGGACCCATGCGGGTACCCACAGCGACACCTTTTACTTGAAGGAAGTGCGTGGAGTTGAAGGAGATGTTGTTCAATGTGAGAACAAGTTCAGCCAGGCGGAGGAGGGTGGTGGTGGATGGGGACTGGTTGGGCCACTGTTCCAGGAAGAAGCGGAGAGCCCTCAAACCATCCTGGTGGGGGATGGAGGTGTAGAGCGATTGGACGTCCATAGTGAAGAGGAGGCGGTTGGGACCAGGAAACTGGAAATTGTCAAAATGACGTAGGGCGTCAGAAGAGTCACGGATGTAGGTGGGAAGAGACTGCACCAGCGGAGAAAAGATAGAGTCTAGATAGGAAGAAATAAGTTCAGTTGGGCAGGAGCAGGCTGACACAATGGGTCTGCCGGGACAGTCCCGTTTGTGGATTTTGGGAAGGAGATAGAAGCGGGCTGTCCGGGGTTGCGGGACTATGAGGTTGGAAGCTGTAGAGGGAAGATCTCCAGAGGAGATGAGGTCAGTGACAGTCCTTTGGACGGTGGCTTGATGTTCGGTGGTGGGGTCATGGTCCAGAGGGAGGTAGGAAGAGCTGTCTGTGAGTTGGCGTTGAGCTTCTGCAAGGTAGAGGTCGGTACGCCATACAACAACAGCACCACCCTTGTCTGCAGGTTTGATGACCATGTCGGGGTTAGACCTGAGAGAACGGAGTGCCTCAAGTTCAGAGGGGGACAGGTTAGAGTGAGTGAGGGGGGCAGAGAAATTGAGACGACCAATGTCTCGCCGACAGTTTTCAATGAAGAGATCAAGAGCGGGTAAGAGGCCAGGGTGAGGGGTCCAGGTAGAGGGAGAATACTGGAGGCGGGTGAATGGGTCTGCTGGTCGGGGGGAGGACTCCTGGTCAAAGAAGTGAGCCCGGAGGCGGAGGCGACGGAAGAAGAGCTCAACGTCATGCCGAGCGCGAAATTCATTGAGGTGGGGGCGTAAGGGGATAAAACTGAGTCCTTTGCTGAGTACAGAACGCTCAGCATCAGAGAGGGGGAGGTCAGAGGGTATAGTGAATACACGGCAAGGGGTCAGATCAGAAGGGGTGGGGTCAGAGGGAAGTGAAGCGGAAGGAGGATCTGGAGGGGCATTAGTCCCCATCAGCTGCTGGAGCTTGCGTTCCTTAACACCTGAAAGGAAGAAAAAAAGTTTTTTGTTAATGCGTCGGATGAGACGTAAGATGAGATGAAACTGCGGAGTAGAACAGATTTGAGATATGGTGAGACGGTGCTGCTGGAGAGAGAGGTCCAGTGTGTGCATATGGCGGCGCATAGCACTGAGTGTAGATCTCAGGATGCGGCGAGAGTAGCAGTCCGAGGAACGTTGTATTTCTCGGAGATACCTGTGATCCTGGGTGGTTTCAAAGCATGATGGGTGAAACTGCAGTTGGAATCCACGTGGAATCAGTCGGAGCCGGAGACAGTCACTGAGGAAGGAGATGTGGCTGTGAAAACGAATTTTGGTAGATACCTTATCAAACACCAGGAGGGAAATAGAAAGCAATGAAGGTGAACAAGGTAAAAGAGACAAACGAAAATCCCGTCGGAGAGAAGAGCAGAACTTCTTCAAGGTAGGCATTCCTGGAAGAGAAGTGGCAGTGAATTTAACACTAAAATAAAAGCAAAATACTGCGGATGCTGGAAATCTGAAACAAAAACAAGAAATGCTGGATTCACTCAGCAGGTCTGGCAGCATCTGTGGAAAGAGAAACAGAGTTAACGTTTCGGGTCAGTGACCCTTCTTCGGAACTGACAAATATTAGAAAAGTCACAGATTATAAACAAGTGAGGTGGGGGTTGGGCAAGAGATAACAAAGGAGAAGGTGCAGATTGGACCAGGCCACATAGCTGACCAAAAGGTCACAGAGCAAAAGCAAACAATATGTTAATGGTGTTTTGAAAGACAAAGCATTAGTACAGATTAGGTGTGAATATACTGAATATAGAACATCAGCAAGTGCAAACCTGAAGAAAAACAACCTGAAAAAAACAGTGGGTAAGCAAACTGAACAAACTAAGATGAAATGAAATAAATGCAAAAAATGTAAAAAGGAATGCAAAAAAAGGAAGAAAAAATAACTAAAAATGACTAAAAATGAAAGTAAAGTGGGGGGCTGTCATGCTCTGAAATTATTGAACTCAATGTTCAGTCCGGCAGGCTGTAGTGTGCCTAATCGGTAGATGAGATGCTGTTCCTCGAGCTTGCGTTGATGTTCACTGGAACACTGCAGCAATCCCAGGACAGAGATGTGAGCATGAGAGCAGGGGGGAGTGTTGAAATGGCAAGCAACCGGAAGCTCAGGGTCCTGCTTGCGGACTGAGCGGAGATGTTCCGCAAAGCGGTCACCCAGTCTGCGCTTGGTCTCCCCAATGTAGAGGAGACCACACTGTGAGCAGCGAATACAGTATACTACATTGAAAGAAGTACAAGTAAATCGCTGCTTCACCTGAAAGGAGTGTTTGGGGCCTGGGATAGTGAGGAGAGAGGAGGTAAATGGGCAGGTATTACACCTCCTGCGATTGCAAGGGAAGGTGCCCTGGGACGGGGACGAGGTGGTGGGGGTAATGGAGGAGTGGACCAGGGTGTCGCGGAGGGAACGATCCCTTCGGAATGCTGACAGGGGAAGGGAGGGGAAGATGCGGCTGGTAGTGGCATCACGCTGGAGGTGGCGAAAATGGCGGAGGATGATCCTTTGGATATGGAGGCTGGTGGGATGAAAAGTGAGGACAAGGGGAACCCTGTCACGGTTCTGGGAGGGAGGGGAAGGGGTGAGGGTAGAGGTGTGGGGAATGGGTCGGACACGGTTGAGGGCCCTGTCAACCACAGTGGGGGGAAATCCTCGGTTGAGGAAAAAGGAGGTCATATCAGAAGCACCGTCATGGAAGGTAGCATCATCAGAGCAGATGCGTCGGAGACGGAGAACCCTCTTTCATGCCAGCTCTTCATAGCCCTCAACTCTCCAATATTTCAAAAATCTATTTACATCCTCTTTAAATACTTTCAGTGATTTAGCCTCCAATACTGTCTGGGGTAGAGAATTCCAGACATTCACTCCCATCTGAGAGAAGAAATTCCTTTGCATCTCAGTTTAAATGAGTGTCCCCTTATTCTGTAACTATGTAGCCTAGTTTGAGATTCCCCACTAGTGGAAACATTTTCTCAACATCTACCCTGTTAATAAAAACAAGAAATGCTGGAAATACTCAGCAGGTCTGGCAGCATCTGTGAAGAGAGAAGCAGAGTTAATGTTTCAGGTCAGAGACCCTTCTTCACCCTGTTAAGCCCCCTCAGAATCTTGTACGTTTCAAAAAGATCACCCCTCATTCTTCTAAACACGAATGAATAACCTGTTTAGCCGTTCTTGATAATTCAACCCCTTCATCTCAGGAATCAGCTGAGTGAATCGCTTTTGAACTCCTCCAATGCCAGTACATCCTTTCTTAAGTCTAAATCTCAAGTGTGATATCAGATTGAGAGAATCTGAAAGATAGTATAACCTGAGATACAAACTGAGAATTCAGTTTAAAACTCCCCCGGATTGTGAAACTAAAAGATACAATAGCAATTTAATTTGTATAGACTGTGCGTTGGATCACATTCCAGCCCTCATACAGTATCAGACTGGATGATACTGTAGCAATTCCATTAGTGCAGACTCAGCTCTACATTACAGAGCAGGGAACATATTTAAACAACCGGGAACACTTTTACACAAGATGGATCATATTTACACAACTGAGAAGACCTTTACCCAACAGGGAACCATTTTACACAATAACAGAGAACATCTTTACACAACAGCGAATACAGTAACACAACAGAGAACATATTACACAGCAGGAAATATCTTTAAAAGAACACAGGGAACATCTTTACACAACAGAGAACACAATTACATAAATCATGAGTCTTTCGCTGTCTCTTGCTGGTTTGCTCAGTTCCTTTTTCTGTCTGTTCCCTTCTGGGTCCTGATAATCTCTTCCTGGTTTTCTGTGTGTCTTTCTCTGTCTGTTCCCTTCTGGGTCCTGATAATCTCTTCCTGGTTTTCTGTGTGTCTTTCTCTGTCTGTTCCTTTCTGGGTCCTGATGATCTCTTCCTGGTTTTCTGTCTGTCTTTCTCTGCCTGCCTCATTGTCGGTGCTGTTACTCAGTGTCCTTGTGTCATTGTGCAGTGAGGGTGAGTCTGTCAGCACGTGTGTTGCTGAGTCCGGGATTCTTGAGAAATCCGACCACAAACCTATTTTGATAAAAACATTGGGGAAATGAACATATTTCACTAACAGGCAGCTAAAATTTGCAATAGTAGTTAGCAGAGTGGCGCAGCGGAAGCGTGCTGGGCCCATAACCCAGAGGTCGATGGATCGAAACCATTCTCTGCTATTTATGTTTGGACGGAAGACAAACAGTTCACTTTCAAATCATCAAGTGTTTCCCCAAAAAAGCAAGACGCGCTCGATTGCAATCAGCTTTTTCCTTCCAGTGAACACATCAATCAGCAACAAATCACTTTTGCTCACACGAACACAAACTGCAAACACGGACCAGCCGAGTCTCTCCGACTTTGTCAACCCCTTCCTGCAGAGCCTCCTCTCCACCACCAGATGTTGATGTTGGCCACAATAAAACCAGGGCAAATGGTCACAGTGAGGAGACGGTCAGCAACAGTAAATTAAACAATAAGAGGGAAAACCTTTACACAACAACAGGGTACATCTTTTCACAACAGAAAACATATTTACACAACAGGAAATACCTTTAGACAACAGGGAGAGCACAATCATACAAATGCCTTGTTTCTCCATCTCAGTTTCGTTGTCTGTCTCTCTCTCTCCGTTCCACACTTTTGCTTCCTCACAGTCTATTGGTTTTCTGTGTGTTTTTCTCTCTGTCCCGTTGTCGATGGTGTCACTCAGCGTCCTTGCAACATTGCGTAGCCAGGCTGAGCCTCCCAACACCTGTGTTACAGAACATAGAACAAAGAACAGTACAGCACAGTACAGGCCCTTCGGCCCACGATGATGTGCCGAACCTTTAACCTACTCTAAGATCAAAACTACCAACATACCCTTCATTCTACTATCATCCATGTACCTAGCCAAGAGACGCTTAAATGTCCCTAATGTATCTGCTTCTACTACCATCGCTGGCAGTGCATTCCATGCGCCCACCACTCTCTTGTGTGAAGAACCTACCTCTGACATCTCCCCGAAACCTTCCTCCATCACCTTAAAATTATGCCCCCTGGTGATAGCCCTTTCCACCCTGGGAAAAAGTCTCTGGCTATCCACTCTATCTATGCCTCTCATCATCTTGTACCCCTCTATCAAGTCACCTCTCAACCTTCTTCGTTCCAATGAGAAAAGTCCCAGCTCCCTCAATCTTTCTTTGTAAGACATGCCCTCCAGTCCAGGCAGCATCCTGATAAATCTCCTCTGCACCCTCTCTAAAGCTTCCACATCCTTCCTATAATGAGACGACCAGAACTGAACACAATATTCCAAGTGTGGTCTAACCAGGGCTTTATAGAGCTGCAGCAGAACCTCGCGGCTCTTAAACTCAATCCCCCTGTTAATGAAAGCCAACACACCATACGCCTTCTTAACAACCCTATCAACTTGGGTGGCAACTTTGAGCGATCTATGGACATGGGCCCCAAGATCCCTCTGTTCCTCCACACTACCAAGAATCCTGTCTTTTCGCCTGTATTCTGCATTCAAATTCAACCCTCCAAAATGAATCACTTCACACTTTTCCAGGTTGAACTCCATCTGCCACTTCTCAGCCCAGCTCTGCATCCTGTCAATGTCCTGTTGCAACCTACAACAGCCTTCCACACTATCCACAACTCCAGCAACCTTCTTGTCACCGGCAAACTTGCTAACCCAGACTTCCACTTCCTCATCCAAGTCATTTATAAAAATCACAAAGAGCAGAGGTCCCAGAACAGATCCCTGCGGAATACCACTGGTCACCGAGCTCCAGGCTGAATACTTTCCATATACTACCACCCTCTGTCTTCTATGGGCCAGCCAATTCTGTATCCGGACAGCCAACTTTCCCTGTATCCCATGCCTCCTTACTTTCTGAATGAGCCTACCATGGGGAACCTTATCAAACGCCTTGCTGAAATCCATATACACCACATCCACTGCTCTTCCTTCATCAATGTGTTTTGTCACATCTTCAAAGAATGTAATAAGGCTTGTGTGGCATGACCTGCCCCTCACAAAGCCATGCTGACTGTCTCTAATCAAACTATGCTTTTCCAACTAATCATAAATGCTGTCTCTCAGAATCCTCTCCAATAATTTGCCCACTACCTACGTAAGACTGACTGGTCTATAATTCCCAGGGTTATCCCTATTCCCTTTCTTGAACAAGGGAATAACATTTGCCACCCTCCAATCATCTGGTACTACTCCAGTGGACAGTGAGGACGCAAAGATCATCGCCAAAGGCGCGGCAATCTCTTCCATCGCTTCCCTTAATATCCTTGGGTATATCCCGTCTGGCCCCAGGGACATATCTGTCCTCATGTCTTTCAAAATTTCCAGCACATCCTCCCTCTAAACATCAACCTGTTCGAGCATATCAGCCTGTTTCACGCTGTCCTCACAAACGACCAGGTCCCTCTCACTAGTGAATACTGAAGCAAAGTATTCATTTAGGACCTCCCCTACCTCCTCCGACTCCAGGCACAAGTTCCCTCCACTATCCTTGATCGGCCCTACCCTCACTCTGGCCATCCTCTTGTTCCTCACATAAGTGTAGAACGCATTGGGATTTTCCTTAATCCTACCCGCCAAGACTTTTTCATGTCCCCTTCTAGCTCTCCTAAGTCAATTCTTCAGTTCCTTCCTGGCTACCTTGTAACCCTCTAGAGCCCTGTCTGATCCTTGCTTCCTCAACCTTAAGTAAGCTTCCTTCTTCCTCTTGACTAGCTGTTCCACATTTCTTGTCATCCAAGGTTCCTTCACCCTACCATCCCTTCCTTGCCTCATCGGGACAAACCTATCCAGCAGTCGCAGCAAGTGCTCCCTAAACAACCTCCACATTTCTGTCGTGCATTTCCCTGAGAACATCTGTTCCCAATTTATGCACCCCAGTTCCTGCCTAATAGCATTGTAATTCCCCCTCCCCCAATTAGATATTTTCCCATCCCGTCTGCTCCTGTCCCTCTCCAAGACGATAGTAAAGGTCAGCGAGTTGTGATCACTATCACCGAAATGCTCTCCCACCGAGAGATCTGCCACCTGGCCTTGTTCGTTGCCAATCACCAAATCCAACATAGCTTCCCCTCTAGTCAGCCTATCTACATATTGAGTCAGGAAACCTTCCTGGACACACCTGACAAAAACTGCTCCATCCAAACTATTTGCACTAAGGAGGTTCCAATCAATATTAGGGAAGTTGAAGTCACCCATGACAACAACCCTGTTACTTCTGCACCTTTCCAAAATCTGCCTCCCAATCTGTACCTCCGTGTCTCTGTTGCTATTGAGGGGTCTATAGAAAACTCCCAATAAAGTGACTGCTCCTTTCCTGTTTCTGACTTCCACCCTCCTCGATGACCTCCCTTTCTGCAGCTGTGATACTATCCCTGATTAACAATGCCACTCCCCCACTTCTTTTACCTCCCTCCCTATTCCTTTTGAAACATCTAAACCCCGGAACATCCAACATTCATTCCTGCCCCTGTGATCTCCAAGTGTCCGTAATGGCCACAACATCGTAGCTCGAAGTACTGATCCATGCTCTAAGTTCATCACCCTTATTCCTGACACTTCTTGCATTAAAATAGACACACTTCAACCCATCATACTGGCTGAAACTTTGCCCTGTCAACTGTCTAACCTTCCTCACAGACTCTCTGCACTCGGTATCTGCCTGTTCAACAGCTACCCCATCCACTGATCCGTAGCTCCGGTTCCCATCCCCCTGCCAAACTAGTTTAAACCCTCCCGAAGAGCTCTAGCAAACCTCCCGCCCAGGATATTGGTGCCCCTCCAGTTCAGATGCAACCTGTCCTTCTTGTACAGGTCCCACCTTCCCCAGAAGCTATCCCAATGATCCACATAACTGAAGCCCTCCCTGCTACACCAGCTCTGTAGCCACGTGTTCAGCTGCACTCGCTCTCTGTTTCTAGCCTCACGAGCACGTGGCACCGGTATCAATCCTGAGATTACTACTCTGCTCGTCCTGCCTTTTAGCTTCCAACCTAACTCCTATATTCGCTTTTCAGGTCCTCATCCCTTTTCCTAGCTATGTCATTGGTACCGATATGGACCACGACTTCTGGCTGCTCCCCCTCCCCCTTAAGAATCCTGTAGACTCGATCTGAGACATCCCTGACCCTGGCACCCAGGAGGCAACATGCCATCCGGGAGTCTCGTTCGCGACCACAGTATCTCCTGTCTGTTCCTCTAACCATTGAATCTCCTATTACTATCGCTCTCCTATACTCCACCCTTCCCTTCTGAGCCGCAGAACCAGGCTCAGTGGGAGAGACCTGGCCGCTGTGGCTTTCCCCTGGTAGGTCCCCCCCACCCGACCGTATCCAAAACGGTATACTTATTATTGAGGGGAACGGCCACAGGGGATCACTGCACTGTGCGCCTATTCCCTTTCCCTCCCCTGATGGTCATCCAGCTACCTTTATCCTGTGACTTAGGTGTCAGTACTTCCCTATAACTGCTCTCTATCATCCCCTCTGCCTCCCGCATGATCCGAAGTTCATCCAGCTCCAGCTCCAGTTCCCAAACGCGCTCTGTGAGGAGCTGGATTTGGGTGCACTTCTCACAGGTGAAGTCAGCAGAGACACAAGTGGTGACCCTTACCTCCCACATCCTGCAAGAGGAGCATGCAACTGCCCTAGCTTCCATCCCCTCTGCTCAAAATTGACAACAGAGAATAAAAAAATATAAAGGAAAACCTTAGCTTACCAAATCCTCCACACAAGAGTCCTTTTTTTTGGTTGGAGGAGGAGGATGGGTGGGAGACACTACACGTGTAGTGTTTTGGGTTTAGCCTCTGCCCGAATATATAAGTTCACTTACCCAGCAGTCCCCGTGTCCGCGTCCGCCGAATCGCCAGGTAAGTACTTTATAGTGAAACTTACCTTCCCAGCTGCCCCCTGGCTCGCACTATCACCGCTACTGCTGATCAAAGGTGTTGCTGTAATAAAAACAGAAAATGCTGGAAATCCTCAGAAGGTCTGGCAGCATCTGTGCAGAGAGAAACAGTTAACAGTTCAGGTTTGTTTCCTTATCTCACATTAACTTTGTTTCTTTCTCCACAGATGCTGCCAGACCTGCTGACTATTTCAAGCATTTTCTGTTTATGTTTCAGATTTCCAGCATCTGCAGTATTTTGCTTTTGTTCGTGTGTTGCTTTGTCTGGGACTGTTTGAGTGCAATGCTATTGCTTTATAAACAGCGTTGAAACAAACATTTATCTAGTTAACACACAGCACTAATACACAGCTGGATATAAACAGCAGCCTGCAGCAGAGGGTGCAGTGGATGTTTATTAACACAAATAATTCACCAACACTATATTTACTGCTATCCACAATCACACCACGCTTCATCTTAACACGTTTTATTCTTCATTGACATCAACTTCTTGCTTCCAATAAACACTTCAATTTGGAACACAGCTTCCAAATCACCTTTATTCACAAACCCGAACACAAGCTGCAAATGCTGCAAACACACACCAGCCCAGACTTTCCCCTTTCTGTCAACCCATTCCTGCATCACTGCCTCTCCACCAACAGTTGTCGCTAGAATCATACAATCAGAGAATGGCTACAGCACAGAAGGAGATCGTTCGGCCTGACGAACCCATGTTGGCTCTCTGCTAAAGCAACTCACCACGTCTCACTCCCCAGTCAGTTCAATTTCGGTGGTGGGAAAACTTCTCGAAAGAATAATTCGGGACAAAATTAATAGTCCCATGGGCAAATGTGGGTTAATTCAGGAAAGACAGGATGGATTTCTTAAGGGAAAGTCATGTTTAACTGTCCTCCTGGAGTTTTTTGATGAGGTAACAGAGAGGGATGATGAGGGCAATGCTGTTGATGTGGTGTACATGGACTTTCAAAAGGTCTGACAGCATCTGAAAGGTCACTGACCTGAAACGTTAACTCTGCTTCTCTCTCCACAGATGCTGCCAGACCTGCTGAGTATTTCCAGCACTTTTTGTTTACATTTCAGATTTCTAGCATCTGCAGTATTTTGCTTTTATTGACTTTCAAAAGGAGTTTGATACAGTGCAACAGAACAGACTTGTGAACAAAGTTATAACTCATGGAATAAAAGGGACAGTAGTAACATGGATATGGAATTGGCTGAGTGACAGGAAACAAAGAGTAGTGATCAATGGATGTTCTTCGGGCTAGAGGAAGGTTTGTAGTGGAGTTCCGCAGGAGTCAGTATTGGGACCCTTGCCTTTCCTGATATATATTAATGACCTAGACCTTGGTGTACAGTGCAGAATTTCAAAGTTTATGGATGATACGAACATTGGAATCATTGTGAACTGTAAGGATGATAGTGTAGAACTTCAAAAGGACATAGACAAGTTGGTGGAATGGGAGGACAGATGACAGGTGAAGTTCAATGCAGAGAAATGTGAATTGATTCATTTTGGTCGGAAGAACATGGAGTGACAATGTAGAATAAAGGGTACAATTCTAAAGGGGGTGCAGGAGCAGTGGGACCTGGGGTTATATGTCATTGGTTGAGAGAGTGGTTAATAAAGCATGCAGTATCCTCGGCTTTAGTAATAGAGGCATAGAGTACAAGAACAAGGAGGTCATGTTGAACTTGTATAAGACACTCGCCTCAGCTGAAGTACTGCATCCAGTTCTGGGTGCCACACTTTAGGAAAGATGTGAAGGCATTGGAGAGATTATGGAAAAGATTCATGAGAATGGTTCCAGGGATGAGGAACTTCAGTTATGAAGATAGATTGGAGAAGTTAGGACTGTTTTCCTTGGAGAAAAGAAGGCTAAGAGGAGATTTCATGGTGGTATTCAAAATGATGAGGGGTGTGGACAGAGTGGATAGGGAGAAACTGTTCCCACTTGTGAAAGGATCGAGAACGAGAGGGCACAGATTTAAAGTAATTGGTAAAAGAAGCAAAAGCGACATGAGGAAAAACTTTTTCACACAGCGAGTGGTTAAAGTATGAACTGCCTGAGAATGTGATGGAGGCAGGTTCAATTGAAGCATTCAAAGGGGAATTAGACTGTTATCTGAAAAGGAAGAATGTGCAGGATTATGGGGAGAAGACGGGGAAGTGACATCAGGTGAATTGCTCATTTGGAGAGTCAGTGCAGACACGATGGGCCAAATGGCCTCCTTCTGGGCAGTAACAATTCTGTGATTCTGTGATTCCAATATTCAAGTCATTTCTATATATGGTGGTCCTGACACTGACCCTTGTGGACATCACTGTTCACCATCTTCCATTCTGAAAAACAACCAAATATCACAACTCGCTTTTCTTGATATTTCATCCATTTTTTAATCCAAGCAGATACTGACCCTCCTATTCCAGGAGCCTCAGTTTTGTTACCCAGCCTTTTATGTGGTAGTCTGTCAAACGCTTTCTTAAAATCCATATAGACAACATCCATTGCTTTCCCTTCATCAACCTTTTCTGTTACTTCATCAAAAAAATCAGTTATATTAGTGAAGAACTGGAAAGGTGCTGAAGCTTTCAGTTTTCGGTCGACCCAAACCAAGTTCAAGGCCTGAATAATGAACCGATTGCCTCATTAGTTCTGTGAATAATACAATGATTTAATAGACAAAGTTTTGAGACATTCCTGCCCATAAATCTTGGTAACAGAGTGTGTGGATCTCCTGACTCAGAATGTTTAATGGATACAGTCCTCAGATCCGACAAGGAACCCCTGAACATCCACAGTAAAGACAGTGTGGATGAGGAAATGTAAGAGCTGGGAGCTGAAACTCAGGGACGGCCGAGCTCTCCTGTCATTGAGCTTGTGTGTCTGCTCTGCTCGCCGCACTTCCGGCTCTACTTTGTTTCCAATGAAAAGATGAAAAGGGCCGTTCGGTTTTCCTCTCACTGAGAGCGTGTTTCACTCGGGTTAATATAACCCGGGACTTTTGCTGCTGAAATGAATTCTGCAAGGTCCCAGCAAACACACTGGCTCCCTCCTTTCTCCCCTCTTTCTATCGGATTGTTTTACCAGGAGGGGCTCAATAATAACAAACCCCCTGCAGGGAATGACCGCAAATTGAGCATCTAAATGGGGCAAGTGGGCAGCTTTCTGAGTTCTAGGTTCCCCCTACCCCGCCCCTCCCTCCCTCCAGTCCAAGCCCCTCTTCACTTTCTTTGGGACTTTGATGAGGGTGAAATGGGGAAAGTTCCCATTGATGTTTGAATGCTGAATTGCTGCAGAGATCTGCGCACGCGCGATGCAGCCCCGCCCCAGTGGGACGTCATAATAAGGAGTGGAGCGCATGCGCAGCCTTTCCCCAACCCAGTCTGTGAGGCCATTCACTCAATCAGGGGAAGATGCTTTAAATCAGCTGCTAATGGAGACTTCCCGGGCCCGGGGGAAGGGAACAAACAGCATCTACTTCCAGCAGCCACTGCTTTGGGAGCGTGTCCGCAGATGTGCTCAGAGATTAGCATTGAGTGGTGGGAAGTTGAGGGGGAGTCGGGGAGTGTTTGTAACAGACACTGTGGAGCAGGAGCTGCTCCCGGAACATGGAGTGAGCCGGGGACACGGGGAAGGGAGAGTTCATTCTCGGACAGTGTCTGTACAGGCTCAGGGAGACACAATGGGAAGAAATCACTATTGAAAATCACTGACAATTTCACCACCCAAAGGAGAGGGAATTTTCCTGCTTTAGTTCCAGTCTCTCACTGTTTGTTGGATTGTGAACAGTGGGGGGAAAATAGCCGCAAAATAACGATGTGGACAGTTAGACAAAGAGCATTTATTGCAGACACCAGGTGAGAAGTGTGAAAGGCACATTTTAAATAGTGGCCGCTTGTTTTCCGTTGAAATAGAAATGTGACTGTGTAAAGGTCACTGCTCTGTCGGACAGTCCCAGTCATTGAGCAGTGCAGGGCTTGTGTTGTTTCTGAATGTCACAAACTTGTTGTAAAACCACTGCAAACACCTGGTAAACAGAAGCTGAATACTGCAGTACTGCAGTGGAGGCAGACACTGACACCGTTTGTGTTCTTGATTTTCATTTTGTGATTGTTCATAATGATTATTATTGGGATGATTACATTGATCGCTTTTGTATCTTCCACCTCACCAGTTCTTTCATTCCTGCAGGAAAATTCATGACGGAACCTGAATAGATGTGGTGATTCTTGGACACAAGGAAAAGTGCAGTGATCTCGTTCCAACACACAGTCGGTACAGGATCACTCCCAAAGCACAGAGATACTGCCAGCTCATCAGTTCCACTGGAACAAACAAAAGAAGTAGTCAGACAGACACTGATCCCAAAGTCAAGAGACATATTTTCAATCCAACAGTCAAACAACAGCAGGAGAGACAGAAGTTGTTTCTATTTCACTCCAATTCAGTACAGCTGACAGGTTGATACATCAATCACAGTCCAAAAACATACTCACTATCAGATCAAAATAAACTCTGTCACCATGGTCACATTTTAAATATAAAATCTGAAATAGAACAGACAAAATTTACAGAATTGAAAGGTACAGAATGAATGCAAGGAGGCTTCAAGGGGATTTGGACAGGTTAAATGAATGGGCAAGAACATGGCAGATGGAATATAATGTGAATAAGTGTGAAGTTCTCCACTTTGGTCAAATAAACAGAAAGACAGAGTATTTGTTAAATGGTGAGAGGTTGAGAAGTGTCGATGTCCAAAGGCACCTGGGTGTCCTTGTTCATGAGACACGAAAAGCTAGTATGCAGGTGCAGCAAGCAATTCGGAAGGCAAATGGTATGTTGGCTTCATTGAAAGCGTATTTGAGTACATGAGTAAAGATGTATGAAGTCTAGATGAGACCGCACCTGGAGTATTCTGTACAATTTTGGTTTCCTTATCGAAGGAAGGATAGACTTGTCACAGAGGGAGTGCAACAGAGATTCACCGGTCTCATCCCCTCGGATGGTGGGATTGTCTTATGATGAGAGACTGCAGAAACTGGGCCTGAATTCTCTAGAGTTTTGAAGAATGAGAGGTGATCTCATTGAAACAGACAAAGTTCTTACAGGGTGTCACAGGGTAGATATGGATAGGATGTTTCCTCTGTCTAGTGAGTCCAGAACAAGGGGACACAGTCTCAGAATAAGGGCAGACTGAGATGAGCAGGAATTTCTTTACTCAGAGGGTGAAAAATCTGTGGAATTCTTTATCCCAGAGGGCTGTGGAAGATCAATCATTGAACATATTCAAGACAGAAATCGATAGATTTCTAAATACTAACAAGATCAAGGGATATGGAGATAGCAGAGAAAAATGGCGTAGAGGTAGATGATCAGTCACGATCTGTTTGAATGTTGGAGCAGGCTCGATGGGCTGAATGGCCTAATGCCCCTATTTCCTATGATCCTATGAATCCCAATAATGTACATCAGAACGTTAGACCAAGTTATGCATTACATACCAGTTCAAAAATCCCACAGAGATTAAGACTGAAAGATACAGTATCAAGCCATTACTACAAAATGAAGGACTTGGAGCTTGCAGACCAGCCCATGTATAAGATTGAAAGTTATATTTTCATTCACAATCGTTTTCACAGAACTGAATATTGAATACCAATCCACACTTGTACAGGACTACCAAATAAAACCTACAACTGTAAAATACAGTTAATCCATATTTTAAATTAAACACAAGACAAACAAATATTGATACATTAAGAGAGCGGGAAACAGTGAGAGCAGAGTGGAGCATAAAGAGCCCAGGAGAGAGAGGGAGCAAGAGTTCACTCGGAGAGCAGGGAACAGCGAGAGCAGGCGTCAAAAAAGGCAAAGGAATACACAATTAATGGGAGAACACTGAACGGTGTAGAGGAAGTGAGGGACGTTGGAGTGAATGTCCACAGATCCCTGAAGTAGCAGTGCAGGTCAATAAGCTGGTTCAGCAGGTAAATGGAATCCTTTCCTTTATTAACTGAGGTATAGAGTATTAGGGTGACCTGGTATCCATGACAATAAGTCACTGACAGCTAACATTCAGGTGCAGCAAGCAATTAGGAAGGCTAATAGTATGTTAGCCTTTATCACAAGAGGATTTGAGTACAGGAGTAGTGAATTCTTGCTTCAATTGTATAGAACCTTGGTTAGACTGCACTCGGAGTACTGTCTGCAGTTTTGGTCCCCTTGCCTGAGGAAGGATATTATTGCCATAGATAGAGTGCAAAGAAGGTTCATCAGACCTGTTCCTGGGATGGTGGGACTGTCCTATGTCGAGAGATTGGGGAAACTGGGGCTGTATTCGCTGGAGTTTTGAAGAATGAGAGGTGTTCTCATTGAAACTTACAAAATATTTAAAGGACAGTCAGGGTAGATGCAGCTAAGATGTTTCCCCTGGTTGGGGAGTCGAGACCCAGGGGACGCAATTTCAAAATAAGGGGCATGCCACTTCGGACAGTTTTGAGGAGAAATGTTGTTACTCAGAGGGTTGTGAATCTTTGGAATTCTGTACCCCAGAGGGCTGTGGAAGCTCAGTCATTGAGTATGTTTAAAGCAGAGATTGGCAGATTTCTAAATACAAATGACATAAGGGAATATGAGGAAAGTGTGGGGAAAAGGGCATTGAAGTGGATGATCAGCCATGATCATATTGAATGGTGGGGCAGGCTCGATGTGCTGAATGGCCGACTCCTGCTCCTATGTTCCTATGTTCCTAACTCCACATTATCGATGAGACACAGCCTCAGGCCGACTTGTCGTGTGTTGCAAACAGATAACACTGCTTCTGATCTTCACCAGAACAGAGAGTGAGATGTAAAATTGATCATCAAACATACTGTGAGAGAATACAACAGAATAAAACACATGGAGAGACACTGTGGAATAACAAATAGATTAGATTGGAATGTTGAATTATGATTGGAATGGATAAAACAGCAGATTAAATTGGGACAGAAAAGAGAAACTGATGGGAAGAAGGAAGAAAAGAAAGGATGGATCTGTTCACTTTTTTCAGTTTTTTCACTGGTCCATAAAAGCTGGATTAAAAAAAGATGCAAAAAACAGAGAATTTCACCAAAAAGGGAGATTAAATGCTGCCGAAACCTTGGATCGAAGGATGCCCCAACAGATCACCTGTTTAACTGTCTCCTCACTGGGGGATTTCAATCAATGAGCAATATTATTCTCTCCTTTTCTTTTGTTAAATGAAACCACTACTGTCACTTGGAGTTAATATCCCTGTGTTCCAACTCCTGAATAATGAAATTGTGAGTTTCGTGATATTTTCTGGACACATTTCCTGCTGAAAGAACTAAGAGCTCTTTTCTAATTTACACAATGCGATATACACACTCATAAAGCCTCCGAAACTAGCATCCTTGGTGCTGCTCTCTCCTCCCAAACCTCATCTCATGTGACTGTTACATCATCACTCTGAATGTGGGAGGGGTTAATCCCACTGTTTTCAGCATTAACCCTTTCCATCCTCATACTGCACTGTCTGTCCAAAATAATCGGTGGAGGGAACTTGAATTATCAAAACAGCAACAGCTGCCAGTTGAAAATCAACTCAACCCATCAGAGAGAGACTGTCAGAGAACTTCCTGCATCCAGTCCTGACCCTGTCACATGAAGCAGCTGCTCACCCAGACCCCACTCTCATCAACACTGAACATTTTTACTGAGACCCTTCAAATACTGTTTATAAAAGGCCGCAAAGATCAAAGTTCACACAGTTGTATTAAATGCAACAAAGTTTAATATCTTCTCACCGTTTCTCGGTAACCACATGAGACTTAGGTTTTCTTATTTGGTTCCTTTGATTTTTCTTGTTCCTGACTGACAAATATTCCAAACCTCAGATAAACCCTCCCACTTGCGTCATGTCCCAGTCTCGGTTAAAAGCAACACATAATGACACAAACACTCTCCTTCAGTGAGATTAATATCAAGCTGTTTTCCAGGTTGAATGGAACTGTGAACAAATTTATGTCAAAGAAGTTAACTTTGATGTATGAGCACTGAAATTCTGTCCAAGGAGAAACAGCCATTCCAAACTCATATCCTACACAAAGGCTGTTTTTTTATGTGATTGAATTTCATCAAGTATTTTGAATTAAAGTTCACAAGACACAGATGTCAGTGTTGATAATGAAACTTTTCAAGCATGTTGCAACTGTGAAATAAAGCTTTGCTGGGAGTTGAACCCAGGATCTCCTGTTTTCTAGACAAGTGCTTTAACCAACTAAGCTACAGAGCCAGATCACGAATGTGCGTGCAATTGAAATCAGAGGAAGGCCTTGTAGATAGTGGGCAGGCTTTGGCGAGTCAAGAGCTGAGTTCGTCACGGCAGTGTTCCCAGCCTCTGACTCGCTCTTGTAGTTGTTGCTGTAGTTGGAATTGTAACAGAAAACCGTCTGTCTCGGAAGACGATGGGCTACACCCGGGGTGTACGTCACTTCTGTGCAAAAAATCGTTTGTTGTGGCTGTAGAGGATGACTCGTGAGTGACAATCCCTTCCGCAGCTGGTACAGATGAATATCATTGGCCCGAGGTCGACTGATAATTTTTCCTTCCTCTGAGCTCTCTTTCCCTCCATCTGGTCATTTCTTTTGTCCTCTGCTTTTCCCATGGTCTTCCTGAATGCCTTTCTCCAGGAATTCCAGTCAGCAGGAAGGACTTCCCATGCATTGACTCCAATCCCAGTCAGCTTGAGATCTCGCTTTGCAGATGTCCTTGTATCACAGATGTGGGTGACCTGTTGGTCTCGTGCTGATAGCAAGCTCACCATAGAGCGTGTCTTTGGCAAAGCGACCGTCATCCATTCAGCACACATGACTCAGTCAACAGAGTCACCGCTGACTCAAGAGGGCAAACATGCTGCGGATCCCTGCACGCTGGTGTACTTCTGCATTCGGCACTCTGTCCTGCCAGAAGATGCCCAATATCCATCTGAGACAGTGGAGGTGGAAGCTGTTCAGCTGCTTTTCTTGGCTTGTATAAGTTGTGGATGCTTCTCTACTCTAAAGGAGGGTGCTGAGAACACAAGCCTGTTGCACGCGGAGTTTTGTATTTTCGATCAGTTTGCTGTCGGTTCACACTCGCCTTCTCAACTTTGACATGACAGCTGCAGCATTGACAATCCTGGTGCTGATTTCAGTATCAAGGGACAGATTGCTGGTGATTGTTGATCCAAGGTATGTGAAGCTGTTGACAACCTCCAAAGTGAGCCTGTCGATGTTGATGGAAGGTGGAGTCTCTCGTCTTGGCCCATAACTTTGATCTTCCTGATGCTGATCGTCAGTCCAAACTCCTTGCAGGCCAGGGAGAACCGATATGCAAGCTGCTGTTAATGAACTTCATTATGGGATGTCAGCACAGCGTCATCAGCAAAGAGCAACTCACAGACCAAGAACTGACTCATTTTGGTCTTGGTGCGCAGTCTTGCCAAGATGAACAGCTTGTCATCAGCTCTGGTATGCAGGTGGACACCCCCATCTGAGTCACTGAAAGTTTAAAATAGCAGCATGGAGAAGAATATGCCAATTGTAAAGGATGTGAGCTGTGAGGAGGTTACAAGGAGGCTTCCAGGGGACTTGGACAGGATAAGTGAATGAAATGACAGATGGAATATAATGTGAATAAGTGTGAAGTTATCCACTTTGGTAGAATAAACAGAAAGACAGAATATTTCTTAAATGGTGAGAGGTTGGGAAGTGTTGATGTCCAAAGGGACCTGGGTGTCCTTGTTCATGAGACACTAAAAGCTCGCATGCAGGTGCAGCAATCAATTAGGAAGGCAAATGGTATGTTGGCCTTAACACGAGGGGTCATGAGTACAGGAATAAAGATGTCTTGCTGCAATTGTATAGAGCCTTGGTGAGATTGTGCTGGAGTATTGTGTACAGTTTTGGTTTCCTTATCTAAGGAAGGATATACTTGCCACAGAGGGAGTGCAACGGAGGGTCACCAGACTAATCCCTGGGATGGTGGGATTGTCTTATGAGGAAACTGGGCTTGTATTCCTTAAAGTTTCATTTAAAAGGCCATTTAAAACTGAGATAGGGTGGAATTTCTTCACTCAGAGGGTGGTGAATCTTTGGAATTCTCTACCTCAGGGGTTTGTGAAAGTTCAATCATTGAGCATGTTCAGGACAGAAATTGATAGAAATCTTGATACTCATGACATCAAGGGATATGGGGAGAGCGCGGGAAAGTGGTGTTGAGGTAGATGATCAGCAAGGATGTAATTGAATGACAGATCAGACTCGACAGGTGAAACTGCCTCCTCCTACGTTCTGAAGAGAGTTTGCAACAGGACACAGCCCTGTTTTACCCCACTGCTGATCGTGAAAGTGTCTGATGTTGCTCCATTGTAACTGACGGAACTGTGCATGTTCTCGTGGAAAGAAGAGATGACGCCCAAGAGTTCAGGAGGGCAGCCTAGTTTCCACAGCAGTTTGAAGAGTCTGTCTCTGCTAACAAGATCGAAGGCCTTGGTGATGTCTATAAAGACAATGTAGAGTGGTCTGTACTGTTCACAGTACTTCTCCTGTAACTGCCGAAGTGAGAAAATCATGTCGACTGTCGATCTACCAGCTCTGAAGCTGCACTGAGACTCAGGATAGATGTGTGATGTCAGGGTCTGCAATCTGGTCAGAGCAATGTGAGCAAAGACCTTCCCCACAATACTTAGCAAGCAGATGCCTCGGTAATTGCTGCAGTCACTGCGATTCCCCCTTATTGTTGTACAAGGTGACAATGTTTGCATCACGCATGTTTAGAGGCGCAGATCTCCCCTTCCAACAGAGACACAGAAGTTCATGGAGATGCTGCAGCAGAGCTGCTTTTCCACTTTTGATGATTCCAGGTGGAGTACCATCATTTCCCAGGGCTTTACCACTGGCAAGACGGTCAATGGCCTTGTTGAGCTCTACTATGGTGGGGTCACTGTCCAACTCCTCCACGACAGGGAAGTCTGGAATGGTGCTGAGAGCTACTTCAATGACAATGTTCTCCGTTATGTAGAGTTCAAGGTAATGCTCCACTCACCTTTCCATCTGCTTGTTAGGTTCAGTGATGATCGTCCCTGTCTTTGTCTTCAAAGGTGCTGATTTAGTTACTGCTGGGCCCGTTGCTTTCATAATTTTTTTTTTATTCATTCATGTGATGTGGTCATCACTGGCTAAGCCAGCATTTATTGCCCATCCCTCATTTCCCATGAGAAGGTGGTGGTGAGCTGCCTTCTTGAACCGCTGCAGTCTGTGTGAGGTAGGTACACCCACAGTGCTATTAGGAAGAGAGTTCCAGGATTTTGACCCAGCAACAGTGAAGGAAAGGCGATATAGTTCCAAGTCACGATAGTGTGTGGCTTGGAGGGGAACTTGCAGGTGGTGGTGTTCCCATGAATTTGCTGCCCTTGTCCTTCTAGTTGGTAGAGGTTGCGGGTATGGAAGGTGCTGTCTAAGGAACCTTGGTGTGTTGAATTCCTTCATATGTCCCTCTAGCATCCCCCAGATTCAGCGGCAGATTGTATGCTGTTGCAGCTGTCTTGTGTGTGTCATCAACCTGCAGAAGGTTGTCAGTAAGGCCAGGACACATGGTCCTTACATTCCAGCTTGTGATGCGAAGCACTGGTGTCTTCTTTGCTGAGTTTGTCTTGCCTGGTGCATAGATTATCAATCCGCCAGTTGAGAGATATCTCTCTAACCTGCAAGCACCCATTGAAGCAAGTAGGTCGTGGCAGGACAGCACCTAACTGACTGGGGGCTGCACAGCTTGGAGTAGGTGGTAGTTCTCCAATGAGACGCGATGATCTCTCCCACTGTCAAAAGTAACCCCTGGTGCTCATACTCTACACCAATTGAGTGAGAGCTTATAATCGGTAACTGTTTCTTCCCATGTTTTGCTAATGTTTAACCACGAAGCTGGAGTGTCCTCTCCAGGGCACAGGCCTGGGCAAATAGTATGGAGACACTGAGCATCAGGACCCCCTCTCAGCATTGCTAGTATTGTCCAAAGGAAAGGAAAAAAACAGTACTGTTTGGTACCAGCTCTGCTGTCGGAGTTGCTGGAAAACTACCTGATAAGTAACAGGTAACCGCCTACGGGACTCCACTCCGGATTTACTGTCCAGGTTTACTCCCTAAGCCTTCTTCTCTCTCAAGACACCCACAGGGAAGTGAGACATTTTGCCCATAGATGGGGCTCTGTTCTTTGGCATCAGGATGGAACCACACGCCAGTGGGCCTGCATGACATGCACAAGGATATCACACACTGCCCCATCCCTGGGACAGCTCAGAGAGATACCCTGATGATAATACACCCCACAGGAAAATCACAAACAGCCCCATCCCTTGGACAGCTCAGGGTCAGACACTGCACACACTGCAACAACAGTGACATTACTGTATTAGTCCCTCCATTCTGAATCACCCTACTTTATGCTTTCCGTCTCTCAGCTAATTTTGTATCCACGCTGCCACTGCCTCCTTAATCCCATCTGCTCAAATTTTGTTAACAAGTCTATTTTATGGTACTTTTTCAAACACAATTTTGAAGTGCAGACACACACCATCAACCCCACCACACTGGTCAACTCTCTGTGAAACTTCATCAAATAAATTAATTCATTAATTAATTCATACACAATCTTCTGTTAACCAATCTGTTCTGGCTGTCATTTATTAGCCCATGTTCGACCAAGTGCCAGTTAATTTTCTCCTGGATAAGTGTCTCTAAAAGTTTCCCCACCACTGACATTAGACGATCTGGTCTGTAGTTCCTGGGTTTATCTCTCTTTTTAAACAGGGCTGTAAAATTAGCAATCCTTGCAGACTTATCTTTCAGTTCTGGAAAGTCTATTGTGGACAATCTCTTTGGGCTGACTTTAACCAATTAAAGCAACAGGATACTTGATTAATAAGTCCAGAACTTTTATTGAGAGTAAAATAGTACTTAATAATTGGAAGTAAAATTATCTTGAACAAACTTGGGGAATATAACTTTACAGCTCTAGCAGGTGTGTGGACTGGTCGAGCTTGGTCTCAGAGTGTCACGGTCCTCTTTGTCCAGTCTAGATCCCTCATCAGGTGGAGAACTTGGTCGATGATCTGAGCCTTTACCCCTGAGGTCTTCTCGTGTTCCTGCACACTGAAACCTGACAAAATCCCTACTTTTAACCCCTGGATGGCCATCACACCACCTTGTAAAATAATAATTGGTCTGAGCTGTTGCTAGGTACATTTAATTAATGATGTCTTCCACTAACAGCCAACTGTCCTCAGAATCTCAGACATGAGTACGATGGAGTGGTTTCACACTGTCTCCCAATCTGATCTGAAACAAGTTTCCTATTCATTAAATCGAGACTCTTGAAAATGCTGGAAATACTCAGCAGGTCTGACAACATCTGTGGAGAGAGAAACAGAGTTAACGTTTCAGATCTGTGATCTTTCATCAGAACTGGGCTGAAATTGTCTGAGGGACTGAGATTGTGGAATCAATTTCAGGGTCAAAAACATTGTACTCTGCAAGGAAAGGAAGATGGTGATTATTAAGTATAGTGCAAGAATATAGATGCTTTTACATTATTTGAATCAACATTGATTTAAACTTTGTGCTCACGAAACCTATCTTTTGATCAAAATGACATTGATAACAATGGAAAAAGCAACACATGCATTTCACGACCACAGGACTTTTTAAAGCCTTTTACAGCCAATGAAGGACTTTCCAAGTGTTGTCACTGTGCAGTACAATGCAATACCCGACAAGAAGGATATTTCACATTCGAGTCACTCAAGTCCCAGGCAATGACCTTCTGAAACAAGAGAGAATCTAACCCTCTCCCCTTGACATTCAACAGCATTACGATTGCTGAATCCCCCACGATCAACATCCTGGGGGTTACCATTGACCAGAAAATGAATAGCAGTAGCCATATAAATATCATGGCTACAAGAGAAGGTCAGACACTAGGAATCCTGCGGCAAGTAACTCACCTACTGACTCCCCAAAGCCTGTCCCCTATCTGAAAGGCACAAGTCAGGAGTGTGATGCAATACTCTCCATTGCCTGGATAGGTGCAGCTCCAACAACACTTAAGAAGCTCAACGTCATCCAGGACAAAGCAGCCCACTTGATTGGCGCCTCATTCACTATATTCACTCTCTCTATCACCAACACACAGCGTGCACCATCCACAAGATGCACTGCAGCAACGCAGCAAGCCTCCTTACACAGCACCATCCAAACCCGTGACTTCTATCACCTAGAAGGACAAGGGCAGCAGATGCATGGGAACACCACCACCTGCAATTTCCCCTCTTTGCCACACACCATCCTGGAATTGAAACTATATCACCGTTCCTTCACTGTGGCTGAGTCAAAATCCTGGAACTGCCTTCCAAACAGCAACACATCGACTGTAGTGGTTCAAGAAGGCAGCTCACCACCACCTTCTCGAGGGAATTAGGAATGGGCAATAAATGCAATAAATAATAATAAAATCAATAAAAAAGACAATAATCCCCAAAAGTAGAAAATCCATATGAAAATGAAAATATAATAAAGCACAGTCAGCATAGATTTCACAAAGAAAGTCTTGATTAACCTTATCTTTGAAGAATCAACAGCAAGCGTAATACAACAGATGTAGAAGAGTTTAAGTTAATAAAGCCTCATCCTTTTAAGTGCTTGAACCAACAAATTGTGAGTTAACAAACAAGCACACTAACTGACAGAGCTGGGTGTTGTTCTTTCTAGATTCCCCTAAAGCAGGGTGTCAATGAGTTAAATCTTCAGGTTGCTGCAACCAGAATAGCCATTGTCCACGATCAGTTTTACTGTTATAAATAAAGGGTGGAACATTCATTGTGAATCGAGAGAAACAGTCTGGTCCTGCACACTGCAGACACATCCACGTCATCACCAACCAGTTCTCCATTAATTGATGCAGTTATTTGACTTTTCCCCATTAGCTCCATGGAATTAATTTTGAAAGATTTTAAATTCCAAGAAGTTTTGTTAATATTCAGCCCTTGAGAAGAAATCATTCCCTGGCCACAGTGGAGAGTGCATTGAATATAAAACAGTAGACTACCAGGGAACACAGAGAAAACTCATCAGCTAATCTAGAATTACTTAGTTTTCTTATTTTTGCTCTTGCTATTCGGTTTTTCATCATTTTCAGCTCCTGACTGTGGATATTATTGTGATTAAATGTGAAAAGATGCACTGTGTCTCAGCCCCGGTATATTGGCTCTTTCTCTGTACAGTGCTGTACACACTCAGATACTGACAGTGTCTCTCCCTGCCTCAATTTTCCAGCCCTGACGGTGCAGAAAGCGCTGCTCAAAGTTACACATTCTGACTGTTTGCAGTTGATTAATGAGAGATTATTAACGTATCCTTCTGCAGTGCTGCCTCGGTTAATAACAGCAGATCGAAGTCACATTTCAGATACAGAAACAGACGCATCAATTATTCACTCTTTCCCAGAGTGAGTGAGGCCGGGACAAGCAGCAACATTCCAGCCCCACGCTCTGCAATTACCCAGCACCAGCGGAAAGCAGTGAATACAGATTCAATCAGTGGGTTAATGTCCATTACAGGGATGCAAGATTCCACGGCCCAGGACAAACATCCCCATATACCGAGAATAAGCTCAGGAAAACCAGGGGGAGTTAATATCCCAATCACTGAGCATTCCAGTCACATTGAACAAGTTCCTGAACTGAGTGAACTTTCAAATTACAGAAGTGATGACGAGGTCAATAAGGTCTGAACAGTTGAGGTGACTGAGCCGTTTCAGCTTCTCTGTTCAGGTTGCAGCTTTCACTGGAGGCACTTCTGACAACTTGATTTTCAGTTACTTTACAGAGTTTCCTTGAAGGTTTGAGGTGGAGTAAATACTGAGGAACTGTTTCTAACTGCTGAACGGTCAATAACCGAAGGTTACAGATTTAAAGTGACTCACAAAACCAGAAGGAACATGAGGAAAAATTCCTTTCTGCAACATGTGGTTAGCATTTCAGTTATGTAGATAGATTGGAGAAGCTGGGGTTGTTCTCCTTAGAGAGGAGATTTGATAGAGGTGTTCACAATCATGAGGGGTCGTGACAGACCCGAAAGAGAGAAACTGTTGGTAGAAGGATTGAGACTCAGGTAAAAGCTGTGGCTCAGTTGGTCACACTCACCTCGAAATCACAAGCTTCTGGGTTCAGATTTCACAGCTGACACTCCAGTACAGCACTGAGGGTGTTGAAGGTGCTGCCTTTCAGGTGTGATGTTAAACCAAGACCTGGTCTGCATGTTTGGGTGAATGTAAAAGATCCCATGCTGCAATTTCAAACAAGTGAAGAGCAATTCTCCCTGGTGTTGTGATCAATATTTGTCCCTCAATCAGATCAGTTGGTCATTATCACATTGCTGTTTGTGGGTATTAGCTGCTGCATTTCTGACATTACAACAGTGATTACACTTCAAAAGTATTTCATTGTCCACAAAGTGCTTTGATATATCCAGTGGTCAGGAAAGGTGCTATATAAATGCAAGTCTTTTCTTTATTTATCACAACACATTACTGTGTAAAAAATGGTTCTTCATGTCACCTCTGGTTCTTTTGCCAATACCTGATATCTGTGTCCTCTGCTTACTGACCCTTTTACCACTGGAAACAGTTTCTCCTTATTTAAAGTATTGAAAAACTCCATGATTTTGAACAAATGTGTCAAATCTTTTCTGAATTTTCTCTGCTGCAAGGAGAACAACCCCAGCTTCTCCAATCTCTCCACATAACTGAAATCCCTCACCCTGCTACCATTGTTGTAAATCTCTTTTTTATTCTTTCATGTGATGTGGGCACTGCTGACACAATGTGATTCCTGTCAACGGAGCGGCCCGCTGACATCATCGGAGAGCGCCAAGCTGCACATAGGCACAGCTACATCTTGCCAGGATTAAGTGGCACATGCACAGGATGATGTCATGGCTCAGCACCAACATCATCGCATATCCGCCCATGGTCCATCTTCGCACATTCACGCTAAAGCGTCATCGGGTATCCAGCCTCTCACTCAGCTGAAGGAAGCGGCTGAATGGGAGACTTTGAGGTTGGAGCTCTCCCCCCTCGGACTTGACGCTTCTTCTCCTCAACTGCTCGCTCTCCACCTCGCTGCTCCCCTGGATGATTGTTCCCCGCTCGCGTCACCCAGCTCTCCTGCCACTCGCTCCCAGCCCCTCAACCCCCACTCCAGCCATTAGCTCTAGGCCATGCCACTTCCCTCCTCTTGGCCACTCGTTCTTCACTCCTACGTCACACTTTATGAGAGGCATAGATAGTGTAGATAGCCAGAGTCTGTTTCCCATGGTAGGGGTGACTAAAACTAGAGGGCATAGATTTAAGCTAAGAGGGAGGAGGTTTAAAGGGGGTCAAAGGGGTAAATTTTTCACAGAAAGAATCGTGGGTATCTGGAATGAGCTGCCTGGTGGAGGCAGGAACAGTAGTCACATTTAAGAGGCATCTGCACAGGTACTTGAATGAGCAAGGCATGGAGGGATATGGAATTAATGCAGGCAGGTCGGATTAGTATAGATAGGCATTATGGTCGGCATGGACGCGGTGGGCCAAAGGGCCTGGTTCTATGCTGTGTGACTCTATGACTCTCTGTGACTCCTGTTAATTGTTTAATTATCCACCACCATTCAAGACTGGATGTGACAGGTCTGCAGAGCTTTGATCTGATCTGTTAATTGTGAGATTGCTTAGCTCTGTCTATTGCATGCTGCTTCCGCTATATGACATGCAAGTAATTCTGTGTTGTCGCTTCACCAGGTTGACACCTCATTTTTAGGTCTGCTTGGTGCTGCTCCTGACATGCCCTCCTGCACACTTCATTGAACCACTATTGCTCCCTTGGCTTGATGGTAATGGTAGAGTGAGGGATATGCCAGGCCATGAGGTAACATATTGTGTTTAAATACAATTCTGCTGCTGCTGATGGCCCACAGTGCCTCATGGATGCCCAGTTTTGAGCTGCCAGATCTGTTCATTTCTTCCCTCAGATATAAATGAAAAAAAAATTCTGAAGAAATGCATGAACTAAATAAAAAGGAGAGAGAAATAAATACTGACAAAATAGATGTCAGCATTTGGAAGGTAAAAAGATTTCAGTTTTATTATTGATGAGTGAGAGGAATATATCACACTTTGGGGCTTCTGTAAGTGGATTTACTGTATCAGAGTAGAAGTACTGTATCGGGCCTTGTTAGCTCAGTTGGTAGAGCATGAGACTTTTAATCTCAGGGTCTTGGATTTGAGACCCTTGTTGTGTGGTTGTTCTTCCCTTTTTCAGTCTTCATCGGCAGAGAGTTCAAGGAGTGTTTGAAATTAAATTCAACAACATCACCAGATTTCAACCCCCCCCCCCCTTGCCCCCATCCCAGTGTAGTTGACAGGACCCTCAACCTCTGCCTTCCCCCTTCCCCTCCCTCCCAGAACTGCGACAGGGTTCCCCTTGTCCTCACTTTCCACCCCACCTGCCTCCACATCCAAAGGATCATCTTCCACCATTTCCACCACCTCCAGCGTGATGCCACCACCTACCACATCTTCCCCTCCCCTGTCAGCATTCCGAAGGGATCGTTCCCTCCACGACACCTTGGTCCACTCCTCCATTATCCCTGACACCGCGTCCCCTTCCCAAGGCACCTTCTCATGCAATCGCAGGAGATATAATACCTGCCCTTTTCCCTCGTCTCTGCTCATTATTTAAAGCCCAAACACTCCTTTCAGGTGAAGCAACGATTTACTTGTACTTCTTTCAATTTAGTGTACTGTATTCGCTGCTCACATTGCAGTCTCCTCCAAATTGGGGAGACCAAACGCAGATTATGTCGAACACCTCTGCTCTGTCCGAAAGCATGACCCCGAGCTTCTGTTTCCTTGCCGTTTCAACACTCCCCCCTGCTCTCATGTCAACATTTCTGTCTTGGGCCTGTTCCAGTGTTCCAGTGAAAATCTCCATGGAAAGAACAATCTTACACGCCAGCTCAAATGTTGGATTTTGTATGTTAAGTATCTTTTCTCATCCAAAGATTACACTATCAATCATTCACCACTCTGTCTTCTCCTGAATTTCGAGTTCAAATTTGTTTGTGAAGTTGAGTGACACGTTAAGACAGCACAGTCTTTGTCTTTGTGAAGGAAGTGATTTCAGAATGGCTGTTTGAAACTGTCCCTCCTTGCACAGAAATTCAGTGCAAATGCTCAAATCACCCACAATTTCTTTGTGAGAAATTTGTTCACAATTGCATTCGACATGGAAACCGCCTCAACATTAATCTCACTGAAGGAAAGTGTGACTGTGTTGTTTGTTTCAGAGTGTTGGTGCCGTTATGTGTCGCTCTCAACCAAGACTGGGACACAACGCAAGGTTGATCCAAGGTTGGCATATATTATCATTCAGAAGCAAGAAAAATCAAAAGGAACCTAACAAGAAAACCCAGTCTCCAGATGTGAGAATCTGTAGATCCGCTTTGGGAAAATGAATCAGAGCAGAATGAAGGGTGAACTGTCCGACTGCCCAGAAGAGATGAAGACACAGCTCAGTCAGCACATTCCCCTGGTTTATGATGCTGGAACATTCCTCACACAGAAATTATTCAACCCGATGACAAACGTGCTTACAGCCGATAATTTATTAAGATAATTTTTTTTTGAGCTACAACACAAACAGCTACTCGACAATGTGGAAAATTGCCCAGG